>NC_054397.1:21369059-21694059 GCF_017976425.1 Toxotes jaculatrix | reverse complement strand
TGGTGCTACATGAAGTGTCAGGGGATCACCAGTCATTCGGATTCATTCTCTGGGTCTCATGAATGTGTAACATTTCTGGGCAATCCATCCTGTAGCTGCTGGCATATTTCGGCCTACCAAAGTGGTGGATTGACCAAACAGTCGATATTGAGGCATGAGAGAAAGAAACGTTTGAGAAATACTGCCTTAATCAGACTTCAGATGGTTCTCAAAGCCCACACATGTCCTAAATAAACACATACCCTCATGAGACATTCACTGACTCACAGTCAGACCTTACCCACACCAGCTCCAGCTTCATACATTGTTGAAATCATACCTGTCCGAACAAGCACCAAACCCAGCAGAATGATTGTTCAGTCTGTCGTGGATGTTCTCTTGGATCCCTGGAGGCCAGGGTCTAATGCACCTGCCGCTGGGATCTGATGTTGCTTCAGACCAAATAAGAGAAGCTACGGAAAGATATCTCTCTCAAATACAAATACATCCACAGAGACTTTATCTTGCTTATTTACAGTAGCTCTGTAAAGCAAACCAGAATGTCAATGTGCAGCTATTACAGAGAGTGGGAGGGAGAACGAAGAAGAGGGCAGATAAACATCACTTACTAAATACCAAATTACCGTGAGCCGTAAGAATTTAGGGGGAAACACTGCTATCATATATCAGGGTGACGGCTGAGTTTCTCCCTGCTGAAACAGGCGCGGTTACCCATAATGAATCTTAAATGCCAATGCCTACTGGCGATACGGCCTTCACTCTTCCTTCCTGCCTCCCCATTTCTTTGTTCGCTCTTGTTCACATCCTTGTCTCGCTTCTCTCCGCACTCAATTTCTATCTCTCCCCCTTTAATTCTTGTTCAATTCAGCGTATCATAGCCATATCGTAAGACATCCTGTATGACAGCAAGCTCAAGAACTCTGGATAGACTTACAATGCAGTCTTTTTCTCTTTGCCAAACACTCTTTTCACACTGCTTCTTTCACCTGACTTGTTAGTTTCAGTTAAGTATTTTTACTCTGTTCCCACATGTGAAGAAATGTGAAGATGCCACTATCAAATTGCTTCTTTCCATGTTGATCTTGTCAAATATTTGCCTCTCTCCACATGTGTACAATTAAAGAATGGATTTGTGTTTCAAATTTCTCCATAGACAGGTGAAGAGGTGAGACAGAGGCAGTGTGGTGATAGTGCCAGTGAGGATCCAAATTCCTCAAAACAAGCTACTACTGACAGTAGCTTCCCATGGCTGGTTCTCATGGTCTGTTCAGATTACACTAAGTGGTGGTCAGTGAGCCCCCCCCCCCCCCCCCCCCCCCCCATGACCCTCTACATCACACACTATGTAGCCACGAGGTCACTCCTCCTTCGGTCGTTGCTCCTTCACTCCTCTGTTGCTTATAAAACCTGGGAGTTATCGACCCAACTCAAAAATTCAGGAGATGTCGCCAGATGACGTCATGTGACATCATAGCGTAACTACTCAATGTACCCCATATCAAAAATGAAATAAAATTAAATTAAATGGAAATCAGACTGATGATGCTTTCAGGGGCTCTGGTGGCATGGCTCTAGGGATGGCAATGTGGGTCAGTCAGGCCACCGCTTTAAAACCCACGCTGCCATGAAATTTTGTACAGACAATCATGTAAACCCAAGAATGAATCTGACTGACTTTGGTGAGCCTCTAAAGCATCCAACACTGTCTCCTAGAAATTATGTTTACATATAACTAAACTGCAACAACAAGAATGTTTTATAGGAAACATATTTCTGGTCCCTGGATATGAACCCTGGTCTCTGTTGTTACAGTCATGTACCTTGTATACCTCGCATCCAACCCGACCACGTCCTGGCAGCTCTGCTACCATTTATAAATGAAATGCTTCATTCATTTACAAAGAAAAATTAATTTTGCTTCTGATCATAGTCCAGACAGTGACTGCGTTTCCTACAAAATATGTTGTTTGTTGATTTTGAAACTGTCCTCTGAGCTGTTTTAGAAGCACTGACCAGAGCTGATTTTGCCATTTAGGTATGAGGACTTGTTAGAAAAATCCCATGCAGCAACAAGGTCAGTTCTCCAGCCATGTGCAAATACCTTTCTAGTGACGGCGGCGCTCGCTTATCAGGCTTTTTCTCACACTGGAGAAGTGTTTATGTTCACATTAACTATATGAGGTGTGAGCTGCATGTTTCAGAGATTCAGCATAGAAACAGTGTTTAGTTAAGATCCTTTTTAAGTCTTTTGCTTTTATAACATCAGCTAATTGTTTCCACATCCATAGCACTATAAGCGATAACAGTTTCCAACATTCACTGCCTGCTGCTAAAATAAAATTATACGTCCGCAGTCTCAATCTGCTACTAACACTTGTTCCTCTGCAATAATCTGAGAGGTGTGTTGTATTAAATGACTTCACTTCCATATGGCTTTCATGGATACTGAGATATTTTCAGACAGAACGACTGAAGCTCTTTGTAATCAAACGCTGGAGCCTGAGGCGGAAGGAGGGGAGAGATGAATAAAAACAGCTCTGATTCCCAATCATTTCAGCCCTCATTGAGAGCAGATATTGATAGGCAATGATGTGTGTGTCAATTTGACCAGCGCTTCCTCTCCCGTGGCCAGACCGAGAGGCACCCACTGTGAGAGCCGAGAGGAATGGGAGAGAGCTTCAGACGAGGCGTGGAGGACAGGAGGGGAAGGGGGGTTTAGAGATGGATCAGGATACAGAGAGAAATGCAGCAGCAGGGGAATGGATGAGTACATAGATACAGGGAAAATGAAACTGTGTGAGACATTGAAGGGGGAGACTGAAGGAGAGAAAACGTGTTTTAGTGACTGAATGGGTGAGGCTGAGAGAGACAGAGAGGGGGGAGATAGCTAGGATGAAATGAGATGAGTCTGTCTGAGCTGGAAGAGATGGATTAGTGTGTCTCCTGCTACCTATGCGGGGGTCGGCGTTAAACTGCAGGGGCTAGATAAGGGCTTGGCAATAGCTTGAGTGTGGGCAAGCATTGACTGGTTACCTCATTGATTTAGCTGGGAGTGAGCACAGAGCGATGAGCAGAGTTCAGACCTGTACAGCTGTTGATCAATGTGTCAGGGCCCACGGCACCCACCGAGGCCTGTCTCTATGACCGCATCACCTGAGCTAATGCTGCTGACGCCTCAACAGACACTGAAAAGACACCATGAACCTCAATCTGGAGTGTGATCGACACGTTTTTTTGGCCTGTAATGCACATTAAAGAAATACTTTGTCCTCCCAAGACCCATTCACTTATCGGTTTCTTGACTAAGGCAACTATAAATGTTCTTGGGCATATTCACGTCTGTACTGTATATAATTACAGATATTTGAATAAACACAGAGTATGCACACACTTTCAGTGTTTTAATTCACTGTCACTGAAGGGCTGAGTGAATTTGTGCAGAAGCCCAACAAACCGTGCCTCAAACACTGAAGTGTTGAATCATTATTCACTCAAAAGTGACTAAAATAGGAAGTATTTTAGTCAAATGAGTCAAATCGTGTTACAATAAGTCAGAAATAGGCAACACAAAGTCATGTCATTATCTGCCGCTTATCTGGGTCCAGGCCCAGGTCACGGGAGCGACTGCCGCCCAGTCCACAATGCACCAAAGTCCTACAGCCCCTCCCACGGGTGGTGGGTCCGTGGGAGGTGGTGCCGCCCAGGGTGGAGCTCAAACCAAACCCACGGCCTTGAGAGATTGAGTTTCATGCTCTACCAACTGAGCTAACCGGGCGGTTGCAACAAAAAGTCAAATTATGAAATACTAGTTTTTTTTTTATTAGAATATCAAATCCACGTTTAAATGTTAGTTTGATGTCACTGTGTCTCCTTGCAGTTATGCAATTTGTCGCTGGCTATGCTCGAAGTCTGCCTTTATTTTGTGCAAACGGCCAGTGTACCAGTTGTACAAGCATTAGCTTTAACTAGCTAGCAATATACGCAACAACCACACAAACACAAGAAGAGCCTGTGGGCGTGTGACAGTTATCTCTGACTGATTTCAGAAATAACCAAGAAGTTGCTGTTACTTTCTTTCCAGTTTCTCTCCTTTTCTCTCTCTTCTGTGTACGTTCCTCACTTTATCAACTTCTTTAAAAAAGTTTAACAGACTCCTGTATAACTCATGGTGCTGTACATAAAAAATGAATTGTGCATAAAGTAGAACTAAATCAAAAGGAAACAAAAATGCGAAATGGCTCCAAGACACAAAGCTGTGCATGTACAGACAGTAAACACACTAAAACACAAGGTTGTGCTCAGCTGGGAGAAGTCTTTTATTTCTTGTTCTTCCTTTTTTTTCTGGGCCCAGTGCTGTTCTGACATTTGTTTTGAGGGTGGTGGTGTTGGTGCGTGGCAGGTGGTGGGAGGTGGATGCTGGGAGAGGAACGGCCCAGGGTAGGATGTCTATAATTACATATTGATTTCTCGGGGGCCGCTGTTCAGCCAGCGCAGTGAAAGTGTAAAATAAATCACTTGGCCTCTATGATAGCTAAGTATTTATTCTTTCTAATTCTGTTTATGGTGATCTTGATTCACACCCTCCAACCCCGGTCACGCCTCAGTGCGGCTGCCCTCTTCATGTCAGAGGGAGATCACGGTACATGGCTTTGTGTATGTGCGTTTTTTACGTGCACGAGTGTGAGTGAGCATTCACCGTGTAGTGTTCTAACGGCCCAGAGAAAGTGAAGGCCCCGAGAATAAAGGACACTTTACAGTCACTGATCCTTATCTCAGTCTGGGAGATTATTCGCAGAGGCTTTTCCCTCTTAACTGTCTTTAGTCATGACCAGATGCTCAAGGATAAAACAGGAAACAAGAACAAACACTCACATAAAGAACGTAGTTGACCGGTCTCACATGAATATTACAAACACACTACAAACATTGCGTCTGTAGACCAGATCTGTGGATTTTCTTCTGTTTGCTTTTTAGTTAGTGAGACAGCAGTGATCAGATTGTTTCAGAAAAATAGTCCCTCTCACCACTACCATCACAAAGCAAAGCTGTGGTGTTTTCAAAATGACACTTATTACCCCAAGTGGGCTGCAAACAGTTTGAGGTGATGACACCTCAGACACAAGAAATTACATTTTGAAAGGGGGGTGTTAAAAATTACAGGTAAAAAATAAGGTTCTGTATTTATTGCTGATTGGCTCAGATGGGGGAGGACTACATCATTGGCTGTGGAGGACATGTTTACTGCTGCCTTGTTGTTAAAGGGGGTAAAGGAAGAAGATTAGATGAACTGTATTGATCTCTGAGGGGGAATTTAGTTATTACTGCAGCAGAAATATGATATAGATAAAATACAGTATATACAGCATATTTACTGATCATATTAAAGATTAACGATACATCGCCTTTGAACGATTTCCACCTAAAGTAACAGTTTACAGATTCAGTGCCTGATGTTTTGCAGTGAACCACAGCAGCACACAGGATGTGCCGTGTGCAGATGTGTTATCTTAAAAGCTTTTTTGCTGTCTCTGTGAAGACAGCTGTGTAGCACTGTGAAGGATAAGGTGGAGGTGAACAAACGTTTCGTTGGCTTTTTGTCTGACTTCAAATTGACAATTTAATTTTAGTCCACTCCCCTCTCTAAACTCAAAGGCCACAGGCTCTGCCACAGGCCTGTACGAGAGCAGAACAGTAAGCAATTGAGAGTGATGGATATGAATTTTTGCTTAGACTTATTTTACTTGGTAGAAAAGAGATACTTCTTTTTTTAAAGGTGTATTAGAAATATTTTTAAGAAGGAAGGGGTCACTTGTAGTGATGAAATATAAACCAACTCTGCAGCTCCCCTTAGTGGAGCGTTTTAGTATCTTTCAGCCTTTTGTTTTGGTTTTTCATCCCCCAGCTTTACTGTTTTGATTCACTCTCACCACTCTCATCCACCTTGTTTTCAGCTGCAGCAGACAGCTGTTTAGCTGAGGACACACGTACAAATCTAAATTTATGTTACTGTTGCTTCACGCTGGCCGAATTTATAAAAAAGATCGTTGAGCGGCCACATCACCTGTTTAAGGTGATAATATATCAGTGTTGTGCCCTCAAGTGGCCAAAATAATCAATTAATGCAGGTTTAATGTGCATATTTATTTTCCTGGGTTCTGAAACGGGAACATCAACGCAGGAGCATGCTTTCTCATTTCCAGTCAAGTGCGACAGCTTCAGTGTTGATAGAATACATTACTAACATTTTATTAAAATACATTTTATTTCAATCCTATTTGTGTTTTATGCATTTCTTCCCTTCAGTCTCAGGACAACATATACATCTTATGTATTCAGTAATGCACAAGATTTATATGATTCAGTAATTACCAGCAACAATGACAGCACCTGTAAATAAGCTCATCCCCCCTCTATCTTACTGTCACCCTCTTAACACATCTGCTATGATTGCCAGCAAGTAAAGAGAGATTACAGTAATGATGGGAAAACACACATGGAACTACCAACTTGTCACCGTGACTTGCCCTCATTATTCCCCTTTCGCTGACAGCTTAGGCAGCACTCTGGGCAGGGCCTCGTCATTTTTTTCTGCACCTGAATTTGATCAAGATGGAGGCGCAATGAGAGGCACCATTAACGTGATTTATTGTCACCATCACAGTTGCTGTGGTAACCCAACTTTCAATACTCTCGCCTCTGTGAAAGCAGTTTGGATCCCTATTGCTTGCCCACTAATGCACATCAGTGTCTGCGCACATACAGTACATATGTGGAAGCACACACACAGAGACCACATTAATTCACACAGGCACAAACACACACACACACACACACACACACACACACACACACACACAGGATTGCTAAGTGAAAGCAACACAGTTCTCCCAAGGCCAAGGACCTTGTGTAACACACTTCATTTGACACATTCACGGTACAGCTTGATCTAAAAGCACTGCACTCATATATGAACTGAATTCATTTGCACTAAAATAAGAGAACAAAAACAATTCAATAACCCACTCAAACGATACTTGTTTTCTCCGTCTATTGCAGCTCAGTGGCTGCAAGGGCAGAATGAGTTGTGGCTGGGAAAAAATACAAAAAAAAAAAAACATAGGAGACAAATCCAATCCACCAGAGCTGTCATTGTGCCTGATGAGTATAACACCACCTCAGCTCATCCCTCAGACTCTCACTCGCTGTTTCTCTGGCTCAGCCACAGCAGCTCATTGCTGTTTTGCTCCTGTAGTGACCCATCAACGTCAAGGTGAGGTTTCAGTCATGTCTGGCTGTTTTCAGCTCCTATGTTTTTTGCCAAGGTGAGTCAACAGCACAACAATTCACACGTGACGAATAGAGAGATCCAAAGTGGATCGAATATATAATCTGCTGACTTTGAGTGAGAAACCTGAGTGAATGAGTGAGGAACGAGTAACTATCATGTTTTATAATGGATACTTCCTGTCAGAAAAGAAGGCAGAGCTGCCAGCTGCTTAGAGGCATTACATGTCCCATCTAAACTGATGTCTGATCAACATCAGAGTCAAACTAAAGGACTTTCCCCAAGCAAAGTTTCCCCCATTGTCTGTGCCAAACATCCTTTTTTTTACGAGTTCTTTAAGTACCTTTTAATTAAAAAAAAAAAAAAAAAAAAAAAACTGTCAGTGAGAAAACTCAGAACAGAGACAACTTTTATTTGCTCAACAAAACTTTATCCCCTCATCAGCAAAGTGAAAATGCTCCTTCAGGGTGGCAGCAACCCCACAGCTCCAAAAAAAAAAAAAAAAACAATTAAAAAGTGTGTTTCCAAAACACTATTACACTTTATTGCTACGTTAAAGCAGCAACCACTTGAGTGTGAACCTATCCATGATCTCCTGCTTTCAACTGCTCTGGTCAGCTTCATGCTCAAACAACCATAAAGGTTTTCTCATTTTATGCAGCAGAGCAGTGGATTGTGTTGTAACCTGAGTAATATTGTTAGAAGCAATCAAACATGAGAGCAAACAAATGTTAAAGTGATTTACTGATTTTCATCTCTGTATGTTAATCATTCAGACTTCATACTAATCAGAGGAATCCAGATAATCAGACTGAATTGCCTTTTCATTTTAACTTCATTCATTCACACTGACATTGTTCATGTTAACTGATTTATTGGAGGGATTGGTAGATTCATATGTTTTGTTTCACCCTGATTAATCAGTGCTGAGCTCTTTTGGGCATTAACCTATTGCTTAGTAATGTAGGACAGTAATATTTAAGGGATTATATTTGAAATTCTGTAATTATATGACAGGTACTTATCCCAGTAATGCTTTGTTAATTTGACATTTTGGGTGCTGTCTCGCCTGTTGGGGGGAAGGGGGAAGTGTCTGGTATTGGAATTGTACCTTGAATAGTACCTCGGTGTCGGAATTGTACCTTTAATATTTATATTCAGTTTACTATGTTTACTTTTATAATTTTATTTTATTTTAAGCTCCAGTGTGAAGGTTTGAGAGTTCTGGATGTTTTGAGCCATGGTTTTAGTGATTTGCAGGTCAACAGATGTCTAGATGTCTAGGTTGATGCCTCAGTTAGGTTACACATTTTCATGACTGTATTTCAAAGCTGTAGAAGATCTCAACTACATGCTGAAATATAGTCATTAAAAGAGGTTAAAAGAATGGTCATATGGAAGCTGGAAGCATAAAAACAACCCGGTTAGGGGTCCAGGCTGACCTGTAAATCACCAAATCGTTGTTTGTGAGGTTTGTCTGCCTTTCACTGTAACTCAGCATGAAACATTCTTTACATTTCGGCAATGTAATGGTCCGGACTGAAATTTTACTCTCAGAAATCTAATACAATTTTAGGATGATGTAAGTGAAGCTTTATGCTTTGCGTAGGCAGAATTATACAAAAGCTTGGTCTCATTTATGTGCCTTTATCTTCCAGAGGTCTGCAATGGTTTGTTGACAAGTCATAAACAGTTGTACATAAACTACTAAAACGTCAGTGCACATGTAACTTTATTTACAACATTTAACAAAAAAATGTTTAAAGGCATCTGAGGCTTTAATATTCTTGAAGCAACATTGTGCTGAGTGATCCATATTATTTAAACGAGTCAACGCTAATGTGAAGATTATTCACTGACACAAGCTCCATGGGCACACCTGACCTGTCATCATTCTCCCTCTGCTCTCTGAAGTATGCTCCATCCATCTCACCTCACCACTCTCCATCTCTTCCTCCCACTCCATCTTGTTTCATATCTTGTCCAAATGTCTGGCTCTGGCCCGTTTTGTACCATTACCTTTTGTGGCTTTAGCTTTTGATTTGAAGACAGAGGATTAGCTGTGCATTAACAGAACCACAGAAGTCAATATTAACAGGATATGGAAATACATAGCTTTTATTTCTCACATATGGTGTGTGTTTACGTGTTTGTGTATGGTGTGTGTCAGTTGTGGGTATTGATTGGTCCCTGCTGACTATCACCTCTGGCTTCTCTTTCTTTTGCCTCTTTCTGTATTGGCTTCCTTACCTTTTGTTTTTGCCAGCAAAGTAATTTCACCTCTGCCTACAACTTTATTTACATCTCTCCCAATTCCCTCAGCAATAAAGGCCACAGCTCAAGGCAACTGCAAGGACATGTGCTTGAGCAGGGCCTCGCTTTATCCGTGCATGTGTTTATGAAAAACTCTGCACACACACTTCAGGTGATGTTTACTGATGCAGAAATGTCTAAAAGGATGATTTGACGCATGCAGAAAATTTGGAAAAAAGTGTGTAAAATAAACCCCCACGCAGACCTTTAGCCGCTCAGTCTGTCTCATGTCCCTCAACCTCAGCTCTAGGTCAACACCTCCCCGAAGCCCGATCAGAACTTTACAATTAGTTGATTGAACCTGCCTCCAGTGAGCCATCTGCCTGGGCACACGGTGGAACTGATGTCCTCACCCGCCAGAGGCAATTAACTCTAAATACGACTCTCCCTGCTGATGCACCGCAATTCTCCTCCCAGCTGAGTATAATAAGGTTGAACTACGTTGAAGCTGAAGAGGGGGCGGGAAGCCTGCTCATGGCCCCCAGAGGGTGATGGGTAATTACTTCCGTCAGATTTATACTGGCAGTCATGCGGAATGGTGGACGACTGTCTCCGACCCTCGTAGGCAGGGGAAGCGGTGGAGGGTTTTTTTTTCGGCCGCCTTGGGTCAACTTGTATGGGAGGGCAGGGTGGAGGGGAGGGGAGGGGGGCCGGGGGGGGGGGGGGGGGGGGCGACTGGTGGCGTGAAGGGAAGGTTAGGCGATTAATTGGAGGAGCAGCTCAGGGTCAGCCTCCATTGTTGGGGTGATGGGTCAAATGAGTGCGGCATTGAGTGCGTCACCTGATGCATGGCTCACCCTCGGCTATGACTGAAAGATGAAGTTGTAACTCAGAGCAGTGAGAAGAGAAAGAGAGCAGGAGAAAGAGAAAGAAATGAGGCCAGTGGAGACAAAAAAAAAACTGATTCTGCGGATTTGGAGTCCTTGTCTCTCGACTGACATTTCAATTAAATTGCTATCATAAGTGCCAAGAGTATTGTTGACTTCATATCTTGCACAGATTTTTTTTTTTTTTTTTTTTTTGCACTGAAGGGTTTGAATTACTTTGAAAAAATGTACAAAATGTCCCCGACGAAAGGAAGAGGGGATAGAAGTGCTTGAAACAGTCTCAAGTTTCACTGAGAGTAAAGAGATGTCTACTATTAGAAAAAGAAAAGAAAGACAGGAACAGCTCGGGTGATTGTCCATTCACAGAAAAACATATGAAATAAAAATTAAGGTAGTTCCCCTTCACTGTTCTACATCTAGACACTGACATCTTTAGTTGTTTATCTTTTTATTATTTTTTTTATTAAATTCCTTCGGGTTTCTATGACGTGAATGTCACTGCAGCTCCATTCTCCCGCTCAGCCATTAAAGTCGGCCTGGAACATGACAGATCTTTGAAGCCGCACCCCCTCTCTTCCCATCGACGTTCCCCTCCTTGCAGCCTAAAATGACAAGCACTAAGAGCTGTGCAATGTTATATTGCATATTGTATTTCAAACCTGTTGTGGTAACATTGTTGACAGTGGTATGTTTTTTAGTCTTTTTTTTTTGGGTCTATCCTTTCTTTATTTCTCTGGCATCTCTCCTTCTATTTTTCAGAAGTCATCTTGTATTGTGTACCCCTGATGCCCTTGGAGAAGAACAATGAAGATCTACAGAATGCTAAGAGGCATATGGGCGTATCATTGATAGCAGCAGTGAGCTATCAATCTTTGAAACAGATTGCCTATCAGTTGCATGGCTTCGTCCTCGACATGTACAGTACACTGCGTAGAGGTGACCTTTCAAAGGTAATGCACACTAAAGATAATGGTACGTGATTAATTCACTTTAAGGTAAATTGACTTAAAAAAAAATGAAAGGCAGTATATCTGTAGTACTTTGATAATTTAGATAATAATTATTACTGTAGCTAATTAACATTATTTCATATATTTGCATGCCCTATTTTCTTGGAAGCTAATGAAAGCTGGGATGAAATGTAAAATAAACGATTAGGCTATAACCAGCTGCCCATTGTTCCAGCACCACGTCCCGCTTATCAACAGCTCCATGTTGGCTTTCACGGCACAAGAAAGAGCGGCCATGTCAATCCTCATTAATTCTCCCAGTGAATTAGAGGCAAAGTAGATGATAGGAAATTAATGTCTGCAAGGAGATACTTAAATTATTCAACAGTAACAGGATTATGATGAAAGATCACTACACCGGCTTCTTTCTCTTCCATCCCCATCCATTCTTCCTCCCCTGCTTCCCCCCTCCTTCTTTTCATTCTTCCTCCCTCTTTCCTTTTATTTCTGTCAGATGGCAGCCATTGCCTGGGATATATATCTATTTTTAAACCCTGTCTAATACTTGTGTTATCCCTGTTGTTGGTGTTATGTCTGCATAATCTCACCATGCATTAAGTTGTAATGCTTTTGTTTTATTCATCAATCTTTATCTTTTAATCCTTGGAAAAAGTCAAGTATAAGAGATTAGGTTTTCAGTCCTGTTTGTCTTGTTAGCAGGGTACTACTGAACAGCGTTAGTGAAATGTGGTAGAATATGCTGTTGTCCCAGGAACAAATATTTAGTTTTTGGTGGCAGAGTATGGATTAATGTACTGATCCAAAGGAAGTCTTAGATGGTAAGATATGCTGTTTTTATTGTTTATGTTGTAAATTATATATCCTATAACTGTCTAACCCCCCCCCCCCCCCCCCCCCCCCCCGTAAAAATCACAACCTGTCATTTTTAATCTTTTTGCACATATAAAGCAAATCAGATTGTGTTAATTTGGCGGTTTTAGAGGGATTGGTTGGCTGAGTTTGTTGCATCTGGACAGAGTCAGACCAGCTGTATCTCCCTGTTTCCACTCTTTATACTAAACTAAGGTAACTAAGGTGGATTTGATCTGACTCATGACATGAAAATAAATTCAAGTATAATTCCCAAACTGTCAAACTTTGCCCCCCTTTTACTTTTATTAATCATCTAAGGGTTAATTGAAAGTATCTTGATGAAAACATGCCCTTGCTAGGCGCTGTCTAGCTTATCTTTATGTTTAACTTAAATAAATTTGCATCATCACCATCATCATCATCATTATGAAAAAGGACAGTCAGTGTTTGGGTCTGGTCAGCTTTGTCCAGTCAGATTCTCTGTAGATTTGATAACACGTCACTTCCGAGGTTAACCTCAGGAAACTTACAAAGAACTTATTTCCAAAAGCTAAAAAGTTATTTCTGTAGAACGGGATGCCAGTGCAAACCCGTCATGAATGACAGTATTTTGTCACTGAAACTCAAAACCAAAAATGCAAAAGTAGATTTTGTGGAGACAAAAACAAGCTGCAGTGAGACAGATGGAGGAGCTGAGGAGGTATACAAGGATGTTATATAACCGAGACAGCAGAGATTGAGAATATGTGTATCACCTTACATTACCTTAATGTCTAAAAATGGAAAATGGGATACATGAAAGGGTTAGCTATGATGCAACTCATAAACAGTGCAAACAGTATCTGTGTTGTTGTTTGCAACAAACCTAAGACATGTCTTGGCAGTAAAAGATATTATTGAACTATGCTGTCAGGTAGTTACCACACCATTTGACATGAAGTACTCACCCCTGTAGGTTTGGAAGTAGTTGTAAAGTTTGTAGTTTGTTCTTTCTTTATTTACTACATGTCCCTGCACTGAAATCCAAACTTAAAAGCACTTATGATGTAGTAGTAGTTGTTTTTTGTTACTGGTTTATGCTTATTGTCACCAATAAGCCACTGATTTAATTGAAACTACACAGAGCAAAGGCTGGAGCACATATGTCTTTCTTTGTACTTTTTAGATCTAAGTGTTTTTGATGATAATTTGAACCTGAGCATGGCCCCACTACTTTGCATACCATCTTATGGGAAGAGAACAAACCAGCCTCGTTTATAAAATATGGCAATTTAATTGGGCCTGATGGGCTAAATTGGCAGAAGTACATGGTAGCTGGTAGTAGATGAATTAGGGAATTTAGGAGATATTTAACAAGCATACAGTACTCCCAGGCCACTGAGAACATCTTATTACAAAACATTATCAATATTTAGAAGTGCTTCACCTTCTTCAGTATCACTGCAGAAAGTAAATTTTGGTTGCCAGTAACTGTAGAAATCAGAGGCAAACCAGCTCTTTATAATCGCAAGGTCTTTTGAAATACAACTAATGAAGGGATGTTACACTCTAACTTCTCTTTTCTAGTCTGGAAGAAAGCATTAAAGGAGGAGTAATTGAGGAGAGCGACTGTTGATATTTGAACTCAACAGCAAAACAAATACACTCCCCCCTTCAGAGCTCCTTCAGAAACTCCACTTCCCAAGTTCAAGGACATGGCTGTTGCCAAGGCAACAACACTAACAACTGGAAGAGCTGACCAAAAGAGAAATACAGCTGAATCCAGAGACTCTTATACGGTGTGGAAGTGTTTCTCATAACTGCAGCAAACAAACATTATAACAAACTGTACATATACACAGCATCCAAACCCAAAGACTTTTACAACACTACAGTGATAGAATAGAGTGTGATCATAGCACAGTTTCTGTTATTCTGACCTTCTCCACCTTGGCTGTTCCTCGGTCATCTCTCCTTACAGTGCGATTATATTGTGAAGTTCAGTTAGCATGTTCTAAATCTCTTGCTCTCACTGACCCCTTTCCCCTGTCTCCCCTCTTTTTCTTTCCTTTTTGTGCACGAGCATGAACGCTGTCTGTTGCCGATTTCCTGGAACCACGTTGTGTGATTAGGTCACGAGTCCCTTTGTTTGTTTCCTATTTATGGATTTATTTTCAACACACACACACACACACACAGAGCGGACAGCTAGCAGACCGTGAGTTGATGTTTGCTGAATCTGACAAATAGTGTATTGGATTAGAATCACTGACTTTACCTTCAAATACACCACAACTGCATCTGCAGACTGAAGCACGAATCTGTAAAATGCAGCAACAGAACAGTTTGTTGTTCTCAGCCACGGTGCCTTTGTCCTTAGCTGGCACTGCAGGGTGTCTTCAGAGGAGTAACCTGAGGCTGGGGATGTACAATGACTGTGCACTAATTATCAGCTGCTTCAGTTAGCTGTAAATTAATTATTCTGTGATGGGTTATAGACACATGACACCAGTATTGAATGAAGTGTACCTGAGTTTAACCCCCATTGATTGGATAAGTAGGCAGCGCTCTGAATTTTTTATTCCAATATCAACAGGATAATGTGCTCAGGCTCATGTTTGGTGATAATTGATAATATTCAGGTCTCGCCTAATTTTACAGCTGCAAGGCATATATTTATTTTTCCTAAGCCCAAAAAAGAAATAGACCCTAGTAATGAAACATTATTTTGAAAAATAGTGCTTCCATAAAGAGTGTAGGTTTGCTGTGAATAACTGGAAAACAAAAACAAAAGGTTCTCCTAATGTCAGGGAGCCTGAGGACAGAGTAAATGTGAAGCATTTGATGAATTAGCTCTTTATGTTTAAAAAAAGCAAGCGGAACAAAGGGATACTGAGCAGTTGTTTTTTTTTTTCATAGTTTTTCCTGAGGTAAGAGAAAGAAGACAGAGGGAGAAAGAGGCAGAGAGCGGATGTACAATAAGAGGAGTAATTAGACACCGTGAGCAAGGAATATTCTACCGCACAGCGAACATGCATCAAACCATTGCCTTGCCTCCAAGATATCCTATTTTATTCAACAGTTTTCCTGTTTGGCGACTGAAGTTTCGAAGGATGTGGATGCGCAACTTCATCCAGCAGGTGAAGTTTCATGTCAGAACAGAAAATTAAGAAGCTACAAAGTGTGTGAGGAGTCACTGCTCGAAAATAAGGCGCTATTTTCGGCAGGGGATCGTTATAATCATTATCAGATCCTTAAAAATGCATGCAAGGCCCGTGCATGCACACAAAACAAAGAATTATGCCCTCATGGACTTGAACAGATGACGAAATATATGGCACTCTGACCCAGCTGGACACTTGCAGATATAGACGTAGAAACCAGACCTGGAAACCATCATTTGTCCTTCAGTCTCTTATAAAGGGGTCACAAGCCATTGGGAACCGCTGATACAAATACAGATTATAGTATATTTTCTCAGATACACATAGAGTCAACAGGACAGGACTTTTTTGGCAAAGACACAAGCATCACAACTCAACTCAGGGCTGAACCTGAGTCTGGGTGTCAGAGATATGTGATACGAGTCATATCACCACTGTGATATGATTTTTCCACAGCTGTTTACATTATTTCTACTAATTTGTCAACTCTGTCAAACAAACAAACAAACAAACAAAACAAATAAAACTCTATAGGACTTGTAAAAAGTAACAGATCAGAATAGATCCTTCACATACATAGTTGTAGATATACTAAAGACAGAAGAAATAGTATCTGTATCTATGTGCATATAACCCCCTCAGTAATATATTTAAAACTGTATGTGCTCACTTTAACCGCAGATATCACCACCTCAGAAGCCTTTCTTGTATTCCCCCCCCCCCCCAACACTGCTCTGGCAGATGTCACCCATCCTTAAAGAAAAGAGCGAATGAATCCTTTACCAAGCCAATGTCTATTTAAAACCAGCAGATTGAGTGAGCCAGATGTCAGATGTGTTTTCATATTAGTCACAGCTTACTGGCAAAGGGGTATAAAGTAAAGTTGGCTACATCAACAGGACATGCTGGCAAACAGCCAGAGTTGTCCAGGCATACACAGGCGACAACCCCATCAACTGAATGACAAAGCTAGGTGGGTACGATAACGTGATGTAATTCATTGACACTGCATTTTCCGACGGAGCCATTCAAAATTCCATCTACATGAAATGGAGCTAACAGACAGGAATATTAAGTGGACTAGAATTGAAGCTCTTTGACAGTATCACATTCATGTTGATGTTCAGCTGCTTGTATCAGCCTTAACTTTGGCCTTTCTTGTGTTTTTTTTTTTTCATTAAACACTGGTCTCAGTTGTGTGAAGAATAAAAAAAACAGCATCATTTCTGTTTCAAGCTGAAACCTCAAGCGGTTGCCTTGATTCCTGCCAACACTACATCACATGTTTGTTTGTTTCTCCTCTCACCTTCTTCTACTTGAGGAGCTTTGAAGAAAATTGACAGAGTACGCTGAGGGAGTTACCTGATGCAGGCCCGCGGGGTTACATGTTAAACTGTCTTGGTTTTTCAGTGAAGGTGTGAAGCTCTCATGCTATTTTTGATGTGATCATGTACCTGGAGAAACTTGGAACTGCACTTTTGAAAAGAATGATCCTATAGCACAGAAATGCTGAGGTTTTATGGCAAGCGTTTTATGTTAACTGTTAACTATTTTATTTTTTATACAGTTAAGTGACAGGCCTCTGTTTTTTCTTTGGTAAGTTTTTTGGGTAAGTATTTTACAGTGTACCTCTGGAGAGGTGTAGTTGCTTACACTTAAGACTGTGAGTGATTGACGGTCAAAGACTGTTGTAATCCTTCTGTGGAGATGAACTAGCATATTTTGAAATCCTGCACCTGTTTTCATTTGGAATTGACTGTATCGTCTACCCAGACAGACCTAGGTGAACCTTTGTCTCAAACCATACACCAGAATAAATAATTAAAAATGCATCATGTTTCAGTGGACGTCCTACATTTTCCAGCAGCAGCAGAGAACATATCAATAGTTTGGCAATTCCATGAGATGGTTAGCTAAGTGCAGTGAAAGGGGTATTCCGCAAATCTTTCCATCTTGTATTAAGGCTGCTATTTTTACAAGTCAGTATCTGTCTACATGATTTGGGATTTGGGGAATATGAATTGGTAGTGGCTGCTACATTTGGTCAAACATGACACTACGTAGGGGGCAACTCATGTTAGTCTTGGTTATGTTGACGTGGCTTTGTCCAACATCTAGGAATAAGGCACATCTTGTAATGAACCCACAAACTTTTCACTCACTTGTTTCACTCATTTTCTCTGTTTGTCTGTTCTGGTGGTGGATGGTAATGTATCTGAACAGGTACTTCACTTTCCTTCTACCTCCAGTTTAGGGAGCAGTGTGGAAGTGCAGTGTCCTTTTAAATCCATGTGTCCTGGATCAGTCTGAAATTGTCTGACAAAGTTCTTGAAGTCCAGGAGAAACAGGAAATGTAAGTGGCAAGTCAAGTCAAACGGTGTAATGTTAGCTCTGACAAGGTGATTTGTTTAATTTTTTTTTTTTTTTGCGGGTATCTGACTCTGGGAGAAAAAAGCTCCATAACATGAAACAAAAACCCAGAGCATAACAGTCAAACTGGGAAAAAAAAAAAAAAAACATAAATTACAAAAGCACATGGGGTCAGAGGTCTGCATTTCTGCTGGAGGACAAATTTGGCTTGAAGCAGGAAAAAGAGTGAGGTGAGGACGAAGGTCAGCTCTCTGGTTAACAGGGTCACCGGGAGGCAGACCTGACAGCGCAGCCAATCCACAGCCAGACATGCACTCTACTTTAATAAAAGACACCTATCCAAAGGTCAAATCACTGGCTACGAATATTGTCAGGGCTTCATTTTAAAATGTGTTCTTTTTTTTTTCATGAGGGAAAAATATCCACACAGCAACAGGCACATTTTGTATGAAGAGGCGATTTTTAATCTTCTCAGTGCCGGATGAGATGGATGTTTTAAATAGACCTTGAATGGGTCAGACAGGTCAGGCTTGTCTGGACAGAGACACTTGAGGAGTTCTCCAACGGAGAACTTTTCATTTAAATGTGTGTACCCCCTTTTTAAAATGTATTTATTTATTTATTTATTTATTGGATGGTTGGTTAAATTGTTGTCTACGGGATCTGCTTAAAACCATCAGAGTACATACAAAGAACAATATGCAGTGATTTATGGGTTACAACATAAATCACTGCATATTGTTCTTCGTTTCTGGTTTACACTCTCAACCAATCACCCTTCCCTTTTCATCCTGATGACAGTAATGTCCTTGAGATGCTTCTGTTTCCCATTTGCAATAAAAAAAAAGAAGAAGAAGAAGAAACACACTAGTGGCTGCTTTGATGTGAGCTGTGTACATGTTTACATAAATTTTAAAGGGTAAACTTTTTTAAAAAAGCCACCAGTATTCATCACAGCACCTGTCTCCCATTGACCTGAGGCCAGTGGACATGTTGAGTTTCAGCTCTGAATCACACTATAATGCACTGAAAATAAAGAACAGATGAGTCACTGCAGTGGAGGAGGGGAGGAAGCTTTTGAGTTTCGTTCACAGCAAAGCAAATAAAAAAAGTGTGATACATAATGTAAAGAAATAGCTGTGACAGACATGTTTTATACTGAATGTAAGTGTCAAGATAAGTAGACAGGAGAGATAGTGAATCATAAAGATGAAGCCTCTCTTGTCCTTGCGGCAAAAGCATGAGAAAGAGGCTGATATTGAAAAGTGAAACCATCTGTGACGATTTCTGTGTTTGGACTACACACACACACCTCCAAACTCACACATATTCTTAATGATTTATTACCCAGGTATTGCCTTATCTCCATATCCATGACACTGGTCCAGCCTGCCGTAAATAACCTTGTGTCCCCTCATTAGTAGGACAGCCATGTCTCCTTTGGCCTCATTGGTACGTACCCTCACACAAACACACACCGTACCCCTGAGACCGGGCCGGCCATCACCATCATAAATCCATGGGGCACGCAGTCTGGCAGCAGGGGATGGGCAGCTAATTATCCAGACAAGCAGAACTGGGCATGGAGGTGACCCAGACGCACACACATTGGGAAACCCAGAGATACGCAGAGAGAGATACAGGCCGATGGCAATGCATTTTGGGTCCTCCACTGGAGGGGTGATCTCCCCACTCTCACTTCATCACTGTGAGTTAATTAATCAATTGGCTTTACCCACTTGTTGCTCATTAGAGTCACAGAGGGTCAGAGCTAAGCATTCACTGAGTGGAAGGCAGGGAAACAGCCCGGACAGGTTTTCACTCCATTACATGATCTCATTGGATGAAGACATAATAAGCATCCCATTGGCCAAACATAGCTTTTTTTTTTTTTGTCACCTGCCGGGCTACCCACTCTCAGAGTCTCTGCAGCAACTACTAAGACTTGTGTGACTGCTGGATGTGTAACTAGGCAACTGTTTTTGATTTGCCACATCAACTTTATAAGGTGATATTATGTCAGTGTGTGTTTGTGTATGTAAGCTTGCCACACTGCTTCCAGGTGTCCAGGACAAATCACTTACTGCAGCTTTGATGACAAGTCATGATTATTTTGAATTTTTGCTAGTGATTTTCAAATTAATGCAACATTTTAGATTTCTGGATGCATTTGTTCAACCATTCTGGGTGCCCATTGGTTTACATTCATTTCATTAAAGTAAAAAAAAAAAAAAAAATCAATCAATTAGCTCTTGAAACCTGCCTGACTTGTGTAATCCATCACCGGGGACATCATGTCTGCATTCATTTTTTTCAGTTGCATGATCGCTGCATGGTAATACAGATTGATCTGAAATGTCTGTACAGCATAATGATACTGTAACTTTGACAAGAATTAATGCAGACCTGGTGGTCACTGTGATGGATTGCACAGCTCAGGAGTGTGTTAAAGGGGTATTCCACCAATTTTACACCTGACATTTAGTGAAAACAGTTGTATAATGTTCTCTGTGATTTTAGAGGGGACTTTCCAGAGCTTGAAATAATGAAAGAAGGTATTGAACTACATTATTGAAAGTGTGGCATCCAGCGATTTCGTAACTTGACCCAAACTAATGAGTAAAATTCAGGATATCTCAGGCTCTGCAGCTTTGGACCGTTCTTCTTTGAATCTGTCTCATGTGAGTCCCCTAACTATACATTTATATATATATATATATACACACACATATATATATACACACACATATATATAAATTATAAGTAAAAGGACATTATTTTACCTTACATACAATGTCTGGCAATGCAAGATCACAAGGCTACACAGACAGCCACACTCATGTTCACACCTGGACATGACAGGAGATAAACATCTAACACTCTGAAAGCGAAAATGCAGAGAGGTCAGAGCAGTTGAACTTGAACCTGGGTCCCTCTAACAAGGTTTAGATATTTTAAGGCAAAATCCATAAATGTAGACTCACAAATGAGTCAAACCACTTCCTCTCAGAGTTGGCACCATGTAGCTGTCTCCCACCTGGTGTGATCACGCTCCAGTGGGTCAGCTCGGGAGGGGGTAGGCGGTGTGGGGAGAGGGAGCACAGCTCCCCAGCCTCTCAGCCCGGCTGCTGATAAAGTCATACTACTGCTGCTCTGGGTATGTTTTGGGGGTGGCACTGACAGACAGGCGAAGACGACCTGCTGTGCTGCAAGGTGCCATGGAATAGTGAGGTGGATGAGTATGTCTGTGTGTGTCTGTTTGTGTGTGTGTGTGTGTGTGTGTGTGTGTGTGTGTGTAGTCGAGTTGATGAGCAGACTGTGAGTGGGCTGTGTGTGAAGTCCCAGCAAGCCTTAGCACAGAGGGGGCGAGAAAGAGATAAGGAGAGGGGGGCAGAGATGACAGCCAGGAAAAGACAGAGGCCAAAATCAGCTGAATGACACAAAAGACATCGAGTTTGACAGCACCTCGCTGATAGATTTGTCACATGGCATGAGTTGATATTTTGGTAATTGAGGAAATGTATATTTATACTAACACATTTTGCCCAGCGTATATGACATAGAGGCTTTGAATTACCACGAAAAGGCCAAACCGTTACCACCACAACACAGACTGTTGTGTGTCAAGCTCTGCTTCTGTTTATCAGAATCTGTCACATAAATCTGTTGTCAGGGGCATCTCTTCAGCATGGTAAAAATGGAAAGGTAAAACTGCATACATGAAAGGTTCTTAGCTACCATGCCAAGTTTTAGAGTTAGATGAAAGGTAGCTTTCTCTTTTATATGTTTGTTTTTGAATATTTTGTGGATGTAAGTGTAATTTATTCAGCACCACTGGACGACTTCTGCCTTCACAATTTATGACCCTGAGCAACGTTCAGAGTCAGTGCAGGAAGTGGTGTTCTCTTTACTTAGTGAGGCAGAGTTTTAGGGTGTGGAGGTCAGGGTGGTGGATGGGCGTGGAGCCTGACTTGGATGTGGGAGACCAAGGTTCGTGACCTGTCTCAGATCTGCAATTAACAGTGGGTTTTTTTTAACCCATGACTATGATCTTTCTCTAAGTTTAACCAAGTCATTTATTTGCATGACCCTGATCATGACTTCACCACAGTGTATTTGTCATTATGAGAATCCACACTGTAGTTTCCATGTGCAGGTCTTTTAGAACAACAAAAAAAAAAGACAGACATTATCAAAACATTAGTTAAACTTTGGTTCAGTGTGAGTCAGAATTCTGAATTCTACTCATTCTGACTTTTTTGGTTGTAAACTGAAAAGGGTTACGATTCAAAGGAGACCAGGGTTATGAGTGTAATCAGAAGTGTTGATGTGTCTGGTCACAGGTTGAGGCAGTATTAACTGATTTTTTTTTGGCCACTGGGGTGCATGAGAACAAGCTGTACATATAATACCACTGCCATCTTATCACCTTATAATGTTCTTATAGTGGTTGCATTAGCAAACAGCTGCCTATTTATACACCCAGCAGACAACATTACTATGTTTCTGGCCACCTGACAAATGCAACTCAAATATTCACTTTCCCTTTAGCTCTATCTCGTACAGTAGGTTTATTAAAGCTTTTTCTCTGTAAACAGTTGCCTGCTGCTGCTGAGAACAGGATTGATCAGAGTGTAGGGAATAAACCAAAACATTAAAGTTACTGTAAAAAGAGGTTTGGCCCATTGTTAACACAGGAACATTAATTGGTGTGCAGCTTTAACTTGCCTTCACAGCTCGATAGACTTCCCTTATATATACATTTGTTCTGCAATATTTTTTTTGCCTTTAATATTTGTGAGTCTTTTTAAGTGCAACTGTAAAAACCCAACATACTCCTTAAAACAAATACTACAACTAATAATAATAATTAATTAACATTAAAATTGCATGCCATGCAATCTGACGGTGTCTTTTTATCTTTATTTGTTTCTGTGAAGGAGTTTCCTTTGTTTTTGTTTCCTAATATGTCCTACCATGGAGTATGGCAGGCTCAGATCATCTTTTCATATCAAAACGTGAAATATAAATGGACCCAGAGCAAGATCTTTAAACTTATTAATCCCAAACCTCTGTCATGTTTCTTTCTCTCCCGCCCACCACCCTTGACATTTGTCAGAGCTGTGTCCCAATGCAATCAAGTCTGTGTTCTGCATGTCACACAGCAGCACGGCTGCAGCATGAAAACCCAATCAAGAGCACCAGCAGGAAACCAGTAGCAGCTAGCCACGCTCAAAATGGGATTACAGTCCAGTTAGCAGTAAACTTACAATCAGCATCTGTGTAACACAAGGCAAAAGCAGTACCTCCCCTGTTCCTCTGCTACTAGTGAAACCATTTTTTCCCCCAGGTTGTTTTTATGCTCTAGTGCAGGATAATGCTCCAAAAAGTCTGAAAAATAACTGTGTCTCAGCCACAGATGCTGAACAAATGGCAGCTATTTTTCTAGAAATTAGGTCTGAAAATGAACAGGTGGTTCAGTTACAGGTACATGCAATTTCATGGGAATAAACTGTCTCTGACAACAGCCCAGAGAAGTCTGGAATCAAATTGTCTCAGCTCTGTAAAATGGCTAAGACTTAGAATGCAACTCCACTGGAGCCAAACCTGAAACAAAAGCTGTCTTTGAGAGATATTGTTGTGCTGCAGAGTAGCCAAGCAGCAGACTACAAAGGCTTATTCCAGGCAAGGAATGTATGTTTCAGTGGATGGATGGAAAACGGAGGTTAGACTCTTGCCACCCCAGCAGTCAACTGACAAATCCATTTCAGTGACACACTACTGTACGCTGTGGACGGATCTGCAAACTGTCAACCTCCCACCTCCAGCACCAATCAGAGAGCAGAGGCAGGGTCATTATTCAGGACAATTAGCCAATGGGCTGGGTGTCCCCCATCGTTACTCACGGCTCATTTGGTCCCAGTCAGATGATGGTGCCATGTCCACTCAGGCTGCGTGTCACTCAGGGGGGCTGACACAGCCAGCTCGAGATCAGCTCATTCAGGAATACAGCCTGTCTTATTCACAGACAGCGTGTTAATGTGTGCATGCATTTATCTGTACCCTGCTCATAATAGGTGCTATAACAAAAACAGGAATAATATAAAAGGTGAAAAGAAATGCAGAGGTGGAGACACACTGACCATTCAGACAGAGATAACAACATAATAATAATAACAGGACGCTGAGCATCATCAAGCGTCTGTGGAGGGAAATATTTTACCGCGTTTGTCAAACACAAAGGTACTATGCTGTGCCTGATGCAGTGACAGCAGGTGATGCTTCAAGCAGCGGTCATGCATGTATGTGTATGTGCACAAGATCATACACACATGCCGAGACATGACTAATCATGTGTATGCATGACTAATCTGGTTAACACTCTCCTCCACCAGTCTGGCATGAGTGTATCATCCAGCAACCCACAAACTTGGATGGTCTGCTTGTTTGTATGCCTGTGTGTGTGTGTATATATATATCATCTTGGCCATTTACAATGTAGATAGCCTCCAGTCTGGCCTCCTTCGGTCCATAGTGGTTTATGAGCACAACTTTGTGCAACCATTTCCAAGGGTGTGACGTGGGTAAATAGAAAGTGGGATTTTATTCCCATATGGGCTGCTGCCCTGCCCGTGTCTGAAATTAATCATCAAGCACAGATGCTGCTGTAATGGTTGAAAAGAGTTCTGAAACAGATGAAACTCCAATAATTGCATTAAATACATTACATTGCATTCAATAAATGAATTAGATGGTATTGAGTAATACCTTAGTCCATCCATTCATCTACTATACCGCTTGATCCGTCAGGGTTGCAGGGGAGCTGGAGCCTATCCCAGCTGACTACGGGCGAGAGGCGGGGTACACCCTGCACTGGTGACCAGTCAGACACAGGGCCGACACAAAGACAGACAACCACACATACACACTCACACCTAGGGACAATGTAGAGTGGAGCAGCCAATTAACCTAATGTGCATGTTTGTGGGATTGTGGGAGGAAGCCGGAGTACCCGGAGAAAACCCACACAGGCACAGGGAAAACATGCAAACTCTGCACAGAAGAGCCCAGACTGGGGTTCAAACCTGGAACCTTCTTGCTGCTCATTCAAATTCAAGATACCTCCATTGTAGTAGTGCTTACACCTCCAGTTTAATATACACTGTTGCCCATAAAGTTGGAATAAAATATATTTTACCTCTTCTCATAAAATGATTCTGACAGTTTATTCTTGATAAAGTGTATGTCTTCTCAAAACTTTATTGATCAATCTCTTCCAAATTATTTCAACTTTATGGGCAACAGGTTATATTTTATACTTTTAGTATTATTGCCACAGTTTTGTCAAAGATTAAAAAAAGACTGAAAAATGACCGTTGAAATTAATGTGATCTGAACTGTAAATTTAGATATTTTTATTTGAGGGCTCGCAAAAATAACTTTCATCTTACAAGTCAAAATGTGATTAGAGATACATGTGTCTTTAATCGATGTTCCTGTCTGGTACATCCACTACATCCAAGACGTTTTATGGCATTTGTGTCATAATTCTATCTGGGGATTTCTGACAAGTAAAGACATTTCGGAAGATATAATACATTGTGATTCCCATGTCAGATTACAAACCTGACAAACATTGATAAGTCACTTTTCTTACGAAAGTAATGTCACAGTCCTCCACTTTTAAATTTTTACAAAAGAGACCAAAGGAACAAAGTAAAAAAAAAAAAAAAAAGTTAGTATGTGCAAGCATTAGTTTGGTCCTCTGCAGATAAACTAAACTTACACTGCTCTTAAGCAAAGGTTATACCATTTACTCCCTTTGTACTCTATACTAATGATCTTAAGACAAGGGGCAATATACTGATGCTGGAGTAAACCTGAGCCAATAGTGATTTATAGGATAGTCTGTATCAATAAGTTTAATTGAGGGAATACATACACTTTTAACACCCATTGTAGTATTGCCATTGCCCACCAGCTTCGATGTGACATTAATAACAGCTTGAGACATGATACAACCCTATAGAGTTTACAGCAAGTCCTTGGTACAGGTTTCTTTAAAAATTCTACATGTTCCCCACATTTCAAAAAAGTGTTGCATAACACCTTTGGTGGGAAGTTCCATAAAGCAGAGTATAATTTGTAGGATTTATAAGCAGGTGAATATATTAAATGACTCCGGTTTCCATTAGGCATGTTGCACCAAATTGTTTATCGACCCATATCTCAGCGCTGACACTCTCTGATTAATGATGTTATTAAGGAGGGAGGAGCAGTGGAGGGGAAGATGACAGGCCATTGTATGTCTGCCCAAAAAACACTGACCATTAATGTGTGTGTGTTTGTGTGTGTTTGTGTTTGTGTGCATTTGTGCATGTAATACTGAACAAGTCCATTCTGCCGTGTGTAAAATTAAAAATTTAATATGCACCTGATCATACATTTGTGTTCATTGGTGCATCCATGCATGCCGTATGTCCATTGATGTCCAGTAATGAATTGCTTTGGATGAACTGTGTGTAAGTGAGGGAGTGAACATACAGACATGCATGCACAGCGTGTATTGACAGACCCATCAAAACAGCAGTGTGAAGAAGCCCAACAGCGAAGTGCTTTGGTGCTTTTCCACTGCTCTGGGGTAATTTCTCGGCTAAACACGTATTCCAGTCAATTACTGCAGTAAATACTTATTTTGAAAAATCGTCCCCCATTCTGGATTGCACTTCTTGCCAAATTGAGGTGCTTTCATTCAGGATGACAATGGCCCTTTGAGTGTGGTTAAGAGTTCAGCCCGGTGTTTTGAACAGCATGCTAATAATGTTAACCACATGCCAAGGTTTTCAAAATGACAAGATATGATCCAGATTTCAGTGTTTATGCTCTGTTCTGCAGTGATGCCTGCAACAATACAGACCATTTTCCACTGCCACTGTAATGACGGGGAAGGCGAGATGATGTCTCACAATCATATGTTAGGAGTGATCAGTAGACCAGAACCATCTCTGGCGAAGCACTCTGTGCCTTTGCAGAACTACTAGCATCATAGAAGAAAGTTTTTATGCTGTTGTCCTCCTAGTGCTATAAGCAATCCCCATCACCCTGTCCACTTCTTAAAGTTTTCTGTCAGCCATCAGTCCCACTGGATGAAGCTCCAGCCACTGGATGTGAGCCCAGCCAGACAGAGATACTGTACGTCTAGGTGACCTTTGAGCTGTGGCAGGCTGCAAGTCATCTGACACTTGTCTCATTCACATCTGCTCCAGGACCCATGGGTCGCTCGTATGCGTGCTTGGGCTCACATGGCATGTGTGTAAGTGAGACGGAGAGAGTGAGAGAAGCGGCCGTGCCTCACTACACCTACGACGGATCAGTCGGGGGGAGGAGAAAAATGAACTAATCAGCCTCTCCAGTGGTGAAATCTCACCCAATTTATTTCCAAGCTAACAGGCGTTGGTTAATGAGCTGAAGCAAAGCATCCTCTCTCTTCCCTTTCTCTCTACTCTTCCTGTCCTCTGCTGTTCCACTGGTGATTCTGCACACCAAACCAATTACTTCCGAGCGCATCCATCCGTGTGCGCGCACGCTTACATTAGTGTGTCCAATCACACGTGTTCACAATCTAGCTCGAAAAGAGAGAAACACACACACATGCAAATGAGCAGATATGCTGTAGTCTAACAGACACACACAGACAATAAAACAAAATATCTCTGTGCACGTACTCTGAGCTCTTTGTTTGGTCTGCCAATTACTGAAAGTTTGTGAAAGGGTAAAAGGGCTGGTATTTAAGAAAACTGAGAGACCCAGACAGTGTCATTACCAAAAGATTTTACCAGACATAATATCTATGGGAGTCAAAGAGAAATAACATCATTCTGACTTTTTGTTAAGGCTAAGGGTGCAGCACACACAGCTCTCTGTCTCCCAGCTATATGGTGAAAAATACATAATTCCTTGCAGACTTTATAAATGCAAATCCACTGTGCCATTTGAACTTTTATGCTCATGCCAGGTCTTAAGAAATCTTTTGGAATGGCCATTTGGGTGAAACCTCTTTTATAGTCTTTACTATTCTGTGGTTTCAAAACTAAATTCTACATAAGCAGTGGGAACACAGTGAGAAAATGTTTTCAAAGTTCACATCCCTCTAAGCATTGTCAGTTTGAGAAGTTTCAGAAGTTGCACAGTTCTAAGAGACTCTGCGCTGTGTCTACAGAATATTATCAAGTCAGGAATGACCTGGTTTTCTGCATTAATTAGTCAGAAAATGATATTTGATCTTCATCTAAGTCACACGTATTGACAAAGAGTGTGTTTGAGCTAATAACACACAAACAATTATAATCTTCCATGTCTTTGTTGAACACACTCATTAAACATTCACCTTGCTGGTGGAAAAAGTTAATCCTTGGATTTAATATCTGGTGGAACATTCTTTGCCAGCAGTAACCTCAAACAAGCGCTTCCTGTAGCTGAGGAACAGACCTGCACAATGTTCAGGAGGAATTTTGAACCATTCTTCCCACAGAGCTGCTTCAGCTCAGACGTATTCTGAGGATGCCTGGTGTTAATGGCTCTCTGAGCTCATTACTCAACTTTTCCAGAGCTTCAGCTGATGGAAAACCACCACGATATTATCCTTTTAAGATATCTTGATAAATTTGGAAATGTCATTTTCCCCTCAATGATGGCAAATTACCCAAGCCCAGAAGAAGAGGTTAGGAGGCCTTCATTGTCATGGTTACAAAAATAAATAAATAAATAATTGGTTATGCATAGGAAAAAAACCCCAATGTCCTCCTCGACTTTGTCGCTCTTTATACTATGGCATCTTCCTCCTTTGCTCCCATCAGGATTTCCATGGCTACGAGACGTCGCCTAACAATAAAATGTAACAGCAGGTTGTAATGAGCTACTTGAACAGTCTCGAGGACAGTCTCGAAACAAGGTTAATTCAATCATCACAAAAATAACTCCTAGAATGAACTGAACCTCACACACTGAACAGAACATATACAAGCTTTAGACTAGTTTTCCCTCTAATCACTGTCCCTGTGATGCAAATATTCAAGCCATTTTTAGTCAGTGTCAACAGTTCAAGCTCAGCAGCTTTAAAATGCCTCACATACTCTACCTGAACCTGTTAACCTCCAATCAATAACTGCTGTACTTCTTCAAATAGTGACCAGGGCCTTTATTTACCTCAAATGCAGAAGGTAACAGGCGTTTATTTGAAGCAGGCTTGTATTAGATAGCCTTTTTCTCTCTGTTTGACAAATACAATTAGTCATACTTCAGTGTGAATTTTGTTCTGCTCCTGTTTTCTGTGTTAAAGCTGATGCATTACGCTGTTAGTGTAAACTCTACACCTCTCTAAAAGTTTCAAATTAAAAGACCTCCAGGGTTTCATTGGATAGAAACCCTTCATTTCTTAACAGGGCCTTTATTTTGAAACATTTGCAGGCATAGCATGCGCAACAACAGATGTTCAGGAGCGAATGAATGAATCAAACATCACCATTGTGTCAGTTTGACGACTGTGAAACATAGCGGCTCCATTTATTGGAAATATTCTCCAAAAACAAAATGTTTAACAGTAGATTACAGTAGTGCAGCTTGTGTGGAGTCTGACCTGAACACGTACCAGCATGCACATTATACAACAGGCACCAGGAGTTCATCTATTCTTGTTTTTTCCCCAATCTGTATTTTCGGGCCACACCCCTGGCTATTATCAGAGACCCGGCTAATGGCTTTCATTTGAGGAAATATGGTATAATACTTAAGGGCTCAGTCCACCTATAAGGTGCCAATACTATTGAACCTATCAGTGAAAAAGCATTCTCTAAAAGTAAATGGCTGAATGGCTCAGGTGACCTTTTGAGAAAATGCCAGTGGAGCCTTCCAGCAAAATCCCACATTCCTGGAACAGCAGTACTGACGTTATGGATGGGGATTTGCAAAATCTGTGGCAGTGAAAGGTGGACCAATCTGGTTTTCAATGAGGGCAGTTGGCTGACCAAAAGCCACTCTCTCTAACTTCTTTTATATGGACCACAGAGATGACTGACTGGGAAAAGCAGCAGAAGACAGATAAGAAGAAGGCAGAGTGAGAGAGGACTGGGTGTACTATATTCTCTCATATATGACATTAGGTTTCTCTCAAATGTATGTAGGCTACTGTATTTCCTATATAGCACAGTGAATATGGAAGTACTGAGTAAAAGTATAATCAAAAACTTATTTTTATTGAGCTTGTCACATATGTGTCAGTCCTCTGTTGAGCAGGCTTGAGAGTCTGCTGCTGTCATATAATTAAAAGGATTAGTGGCAGTGTGAATCGTGTTACACTTTTAAAAAGGAGCACTGAATGACAGATTCATTGTGCTCCACTGAATATTAATGTACAGATGAAAAATACATACAGTTCTATAGTACAGTATAGTATCAATAATAGAAAGGGTTGTTTTTTTTTATTCCAATCTCTGATCTGATAAATGTGCAAGTTTGATTAAAAGTGACAGTATTTTACTGTAGGCAAAAAAAAAAAGAAGTCAAAATTTACATCTGTGACAGCGTTCATAGGAAAATAATCTCATGACCAAAAGCATATGCAGCAAAATTTGTGAGTGCAAAGAAATTGATGTGTCAACTCTGATAAATCATTTCATGATTTCAAAGTCCCTAGAGGAGTGCTTAAAATGAGGTTACATGGACAGTTTATGCTATTTTTAAATGTGTAGGACGAGTTTCATGTACCCTTGAAATGCAATGTAAGTGGAGTAATAATAAGCGGGGAATGGTAGCTACAGATTTCACTGCTCTCTTCATATTCTGCATCCCATTCCTATCCTATCCTTTACCTCCGTGGCACCAAAATCCATCGTATTATCCATGTGATTAAGTGGTTTAGCGTGCATCCCACCGTGTAATCATCAGCATCAACCTGAGATTGTCAGGGCTGATTGGCTCTCATCTGCATGTTTTATGCAGAGACACGGCGGAAAAGGCCAAGAGTTCATGGCCGCAGGCACTGACACCAATCATTGCTAGCACCGGGCACCTGCCTGTCATGTTCCCATGATAGGAGTCTTTTCCTTCAGTGCAGTGGAGACTAGGCGCCCCTCTGGGTGCAGAGAAAGAAAAAGTCAGAGGGAGAGCAGTCTGTGCCGGCTCAAACGGAGTAGCTCAATATTCTATCTGAGCTGAGCTTCATGAAGGAATCAATAGAGACACAACATATTTAAGTGATGTCTCTCGTTCAATACCACGATCTGAAAGACTCAAAACCAAGGAATGATCTAAATCAAAATGTGCCCAAAGATCTTTGCTTCATTGTAAGAATACAGGTTTACTTAACATAGGATGGGAGGCAGAGGGTACAGTGGAACATTCTTCCTGTTGAGGTCCTGGAGGCAGACCCTCTCTCAACATTTAAGAGTAGGCTAAAAACTTTCCTTCTGGACTGCCAGGGCACTTCCCATGATGCACCAAGCCCTGTTCTCCTCCTCTCCGTCTCCATCTGTTTGCATACATAGCTCATTAATGCATGTTACTAACTCAGCATCTTCTCTCTCCCATAGTCTTTGGGTTTTCTCATCTCTCTCCCTCTCTCTCCCTCTCTCTCCCTCTCTCTCCCTGTCACATTCTGCAGGTGTTTCTGCCTCCTGAGCTGCAGAGTCTGGATCTGTGATTGCAAACCACCTACTGCCCCCATGATCCTGTGCTATGTTCCCTTTCCTCCTGCTCTCTCTCTCTTTCTCTACCCCTCCCTCCCTCCCTCCCTCTCTCTCAGATGGTTGCCCACCCTGAGCCTGGTTCTGCTCAAGGTTTCTGCCTGTTAAAAGGGAGTTTTTCCTCACCACTGTCACCAAGTGCTTGCTCATGGGGCATATTGTTGGGTCTCTGTAAATAACATTATAAAGAGAACAGTCTAGACCTGCTCTAAATGAAAAGTGCCCTGAGATAACTTCTGTTATGATGTGGCGCTATATAAATAAATTGACTTGGCTTGACTTCTTCACCTGTGTTTTGAGTGGGTCTTTTCTACTCTGCTCATCTCCTCCAAACTCCTTTTACACAGAGACAAAAGGCTTTTCTTAGAGAGGAAGAAATGGCAGCAATTAAAAGGCAAGTGGCTTTAACAAATTCTGTATCTCTGAGCGCTGCTTGGATAGTAATTAAGTCCTCCAGAGTGTTGCAGCCATTAGAGCTCCCAGCAACCAAATGAGGACACACCCAGCCCAGTGTGACCAGATTAAAAGAAGAGAAATCAGCCCCTCGCTGCTCCCAAACGGCCGCTATCGCTTCTGGCAGTCCATCCGTCTACAATGTACGACTTGAATCACCTTCCAATCAGTATGAAAGTGACATAAACCTCCCAGCTGGCTGCTTAACAGCACTCATATAACTGTATTTACACCAAGCCATTCACAAAAAATATTGTCTCAAAGCTTTTCAGAAAATGTGTGTACTTGTCTTTTGGGTATATTTTGTGGGATTACAAACTGCTTGTAAAATATGAACAATAACTTACTTTTACGTCCTGTCACTTTCTTGGCAACATCCAGCTTGAAGAACAGACACTGTGGTTGCTGTCAAATAGTGACCATGGTGCTCTGGTGAAAATGAAACTCTAACACTGTGTTTATCTGCTCTATTAAGCAGCAAACATTAGCATGTCCGGCTTCTAGCTTCCCTACAGTTACCTGACATCACTTCCAAGGCCAAGAGTTAGCTCATTATTAACAAACCACATTAGTTTGTGAGGAAGCAGGGTACTTAAAAAAACTCATTCACTACTAGCACATACACTATGTAATATTTCCCTACAAGCCTGCCCTGGATGCTGTCAGAATTTAGGCTAACATTAGCATATCTTGCTCTTTTATTGGATGTGGTAAAGGCTAAACTCTAGTTCAGTTGTTACTCTAGATTAGGGGTCGGCAATCTTAAATACTTATAGAGCCAATTGGACGGTCTCCCACAGGAAAAAAAACACCGAGAGCCACAACACCCTTTTGACATCTAAAATTAGGATAACATTGCATATATCGATTTTTTTTTTTTTTTTACCTGTATCCTATGTATAAAAAAAACTATAGTGTGTTGCATTCATTAAATCAATGAACTGCTACAGAGAACACGAAATTGTATTTCTGCATATAACAAAAACATTTTGAACTAAAATACTCACATTTTAGTGTCAACAGACATCGAATAAAATACTCAAGGTCTCTTTGAGTCCTCCTCATACTTAAAATTAAAAGTAAAAATCCAGCGAACCAAAAATGCCGTCTGTTTCTAAGTTCCGTCATCATTTTATCGCTTGTACTGGACCATGCAGTCAACAAAAAAAGGCCTATTTCACTGAACAAAGCGAAATATATATATTTGCAAAATAATAGCCGATTAAAATATTTATTTTGCCTGGTTAATGTGATTTTTGCTCCTGAACTTCAGCGCACAGCGTCTGTACATCAGGGCTGTAATCTGTCGTCTGTGAAACTTTTCTTGGATTTATTCATTGTTTACCTACCGGGGGTGGAAAAGCTCAATAGCTGGGTTTCAGTTAGGTGATTATGATAACGCACGTATGCGGAGCGATTTCATATGGAGGAAAGGAAGTAAGTTACATGTCAAAGCCAATGGAGGAAATATTAGCAGAGAGTCTGTATTGTACGGGTTTAGATCCCGTATCGAGACGGAGATACACACAATTAATCAAACAATATGTTGGACGTGACCCGCAACTCATGAAGATGAGCGAGTTTTCAACGGACGTTAAAGATTTGCCGACAATCGAGGCTGTTGAGATCAACAATTACCTCGTACTTCAGACCTCTTATTATACGAAACAGCAAATGAAAGCCTACAAAAGCCTGGAGGCATATAACTTGTTTTGTGAGCGGGTGGGTTCACAACCTTGGTACCAAACGGCTCAAAGACGATTATCGTTTGGTGTTTATTCTTATACTGGTTAAGTATAGCTAGCAGCTAGCAATAGCGGCTATAATGTAAACAAACACATCTTACAGGGATACAATACTAATGTATGACATGACAGCGAAATAGCATTTGGACTACTGAGTCAACGTCCCGTAAAACGCTAGGGCAGCCTAAAAAGTCCCAGTGAAGTCCATATTAGACTACCGGCAACTTAATAATTATTACTATGTAAATGAGTATGAGAAACCAAGTTAGCTAGCTAACATACCTTTGACGAAGTGATCACTGCAGACAGGGGCATCAGCAGACTGCTCCTCCGGACAGCAGACGTAGGTTTAAGATCCACCTTTTACGGCGTTGTTCTGTAAGTTTTTTATATTTCTCACCTTTGTGGGTGACTACTTTTGGTACTTTTTCTTTTTCTCTATTGGAACAATTTGAGCACCGGTAAACTACACAAAACAAAACAAAACATAGACATCATTCCACAGGGTAGATTCTTAGTGTGTCACTCAGCTAAAGGCTGAAACACTTCCTGCCCTCCATCCGAATTTGGCGCCCTCGCGCCGCTGCGTCGTGACGTCACGTAAAACCCACCGCAGGGTGTCGCACATCGGCGGTTGTGACGCGTATTTTCAGCGACAAAAAATTAAAAACGTTTTATTTTAATGTTACAAGATCACCATAATCTTCAAATTTAGAATTACATTTTAAAAACGAACGAACTACAATAAAAAATACATTTAAATTAAATACTCAATATTAATTTTCCAAAGTCAGAGCCAGAACATAGGGATGAAAGAGCCACATGTGGTTCTGGAGCCGCGGGTTGCTGACCCCTGCTCTAGATAGTGTCCAGTCTGCCAAACTCACCGGTTAATCCTTCCTAAAATCCTATTCTCTTGAAATGTACAAAATGAAAACATGCTGTTTGAAATTTCAAAAGCATGTAACAGGGTTATTTTGGAATGAAAAGAGTCTTTTTCATGCAAGTAACCAGCAATAAGTGCATTAAGACCCCATAAGGTTAAAAATGTTTTCATTATCTGTCTCTCTTGGTTACAGCACAAGTCACACACCTTATACTGACTGTAGTGAACATGTGCTTGTAGATAAGCACTGTTTACAGTGTCAGTGGGACTGAGTACAGTTCTTTCAATTTGTCCCACTCTTCCACACCTCCTGAAGAAATATGACATAGAGCTGCTTGGGGGGAAGCAAGGAAAACCCTTTCATTATCCCCGGTGTCTGCGGTATGGGAGAAATCAATAAAAGTGTCCATGCTGGATTCATCTATATTCTACTGTGTGAACCCAATACCCTCACATGGGGAATAGAAGATGAGTGGGTGGTTTGAGGGGAAGAGGTGAGGGAGTTTCAGAGGCAGGGAGGCTCGCTGGAGGGGAAAAGGAAGCTAGAGATGGATAGGTCAAAGAGTTATTTATACACAAAGTTTTTTAGTGCACTCACACAGGTTGGAGTAACTTCATCAGGTTAGAGCAACTTTGGGGAAGCTGAGAGAGTTTTCTAGATTTAGATGCAGGTGAGATCCAGTGGCTGCACAAATATTACTTGTGATCCATACCGAACCGCACAGGAAAACAGAGCTCTAGTTATTAGACTTGTTCCAAAGTCTAAGAGATATAAATGGAGACAAAAGCGTCTCTGATTTTTCTGAGAAACAAATCAAAGAGAAACATAAGACTGTTGGAGACGCGCTAGATAGAATAACAGACATTTCAACTGTGGAAGTCATGCTAACGAGGCACTTGTTCAACCTCTGCGAAAATCCACACCCACACACCTAAGTTCACACACACACACACACACACACACACACACACAAACACACACACACACACAATCTAACAACCACATCACCTGTCACTGGGAGCCTCATTAAGCTGACAGGCGCTGGCCTCTCAGGGCAGGCCAAGACGTCAGAGCCCTCTCCTTCCTGTCATGACATGATGGATCTCTCCACCACTGGCTGCCAAGCTGCCACTCAAGTCCACCTTCCTGTGGGCGTCCATCAGGAAACACTCACTAAGCATCCTGTTGATCAGCTTATTTGTATACTATATGTCCACCTTTTCCATCCACATCCAAATGTGACTGCATGTCGAAGGGATGATCAAGATTGGCTCTATTAGCAAGTTTTTCCCTGTCTCTTGCTGTCAACATGTGAATGGATGTATATTCATGGTGTACCAATGGCTAACTTTATACTGTACTCTATACTACCATAGCCTGTTTCCAGACGTCTGAAGCACCGCCCTCGCCTCCAGTTTGTTCAGTGGTTCATGTCAGTCTGACGTGCTGTAGGATAGAATACTAGGATTAAGAAGGGGGGCATCGCCTTCTTTCATTGAAAGCTAGCTACCTACATCCATAACTCAAGTGTGGATGGGATGGATGCAGGTGAAGGGGCAGCAAAAGAAGCTGAAATAGGCTATTACCACCTTATGAAGTTGTGTTGGCAAAAACCTATTTACAAACATGTTGATTAGTGCACCTTTTAAGGTATGTTGAGCTCGAAATATCTGCAGAAAGATAAAGTCTAACAATTCCTGCTTACCTTCTTCTACCCATATCCCCTGTCAACAGCATCACAAGATAGGTTTTCCCTTAACAAAGCCAAGATTTATTTAATCTTTGATGTAATACTGTCTTGTCAGCACAAGTGTTAAAATAACTCTAAAAATCCTGAGAGGAGTGAAAGTTTTGGTGTAGATAGGAGAAACACTCAACAGCTCATCACTGATGACAGCTCTGACTTTGATGAATTCCCATAAGAGTTTTGGTATCTTAAAGTCTTTGAGGAGAGCCGATAAACTGTCAGCACCACTGATGATCGAGTCTGACCGGACAGCTGTCAGCAAGAGCGTGACAGGGAGCGCTGCATACAGATATTCTGCAGTGTTGTTGGTTTGTGGGAAGCAGGTAGTTCAGTGGTCACGACACTGATAAGGTGAATGCAGGTGTGGATGAATATCTCTTGTTAAATCCTTTCCAATCACAGGGAGATGTAAATATTGAGACTCAGATGAACTAAATAAACATTTTAAGCACTTTGTCAGCTCTTTTCAGATGTGGAAGGTCTAATACTCAGCGCCTAATATTTCATAAATTCAGGATTTGTGACAAGTGTTACATTTGGATCTGATCACTGAAGTGTGTGTGGGGTGGCTGGCCCAATATCTCAACAAGCCTCATTCAACAACTCTAATGCACCACTTTGACCTGGTCAGCAGTTTCATGATGACTGGCCACAGATGACGTATTTCATTTCACCTCAAGAAAACCTTTGTGTCTGTTTTAAGACAAATGCAATAAAATGCATGGTCGGATGAATATTTGTTTGCTCATTGTCTGCTAAGAAAAGTGGTGAAAGTCATGGTAAAGCACAGTGAATATAAGTCTACTAAACTGACTTGTGACTTCTTTAGTAAGAATAAAAGAAGTTGGTTTGTAGGAAGATGTGTGTGTTCATACAATTTACAGCTAAAGCTGACTGAGGAGAGAGATTCTCAGCTCAAATCACTGATGTCAAAAAAACACGGAAAAGAAATATACTGTTTCCTTCACACTGTGGCCACAGTAGAAGAACGTGTTCTGCATTTCCTTGCACTCGCACACAAAATAATGACTGAAAAAGCCACGGTGTAACTTGTAGCTTAATCGGCAAAGCTAGGTATATGTAGCCCTGTATTCAATTTTCACCTGTATGAATGAAGAACAACTTAAAAGGAGGGGCAGGTGTGGATTTGATAGGAAATATCAAAGTACTTAATATTAATTGATATTACATCTTGTATGTCTCTTATTAAAAGCATGTTTTACTATGTCCAGACATGTCCAATTTAATTATTTTGTTGTTGACATAACCAGGTGTAGTAACACATAATGTGCTGTACTCAACTAAGCGCATTGGACAATGGTGATATAACTAAATTAAGTAAACATAGCAAATTTTTTTTATACGATAAGGTGGTGAAATGCTGCTGTAGAGTGTATTCCATACTGTCTGGAGTCTGTGAACCTCCCAAATCTGATATTAGATTTGTTTATTGACAGTCTTACACAGAGCCCATTAAGCCTTCATGCAAACAAATGTTAACCTCTCACTAAAATACTAACGAAGCTCGGAAGCTGAACACACAAAAGCACTAGGTCAGACACTATTTTCCAACATCAGCAGACTACCTGGAGACATTTGGGACACAAAGTTGAATGAATTATTGAATATTTTTCTTCAAACATTTCTCCTGAAGCACATCCAGACATCTCACAAAGTGGAAGTACAGAGGCATTGTCAGCTTTGGTGATAACAATCTCAGACACCTGACACCTCCACTGCCAGATCCCTCCGTCCAACATTCCTGTGTGTCCCTTTCTCTGTTTGTATCATCAAAGAGCAGCTGGTGGCAGGCGGTGCCCCTTTGAAATATGCGTCTGTCCGGTGGAGCCTTTTGACAGCAGACAGCCAGTAGAGCACATGGTGGCCTGGCCAGCTTGTACCAATTTAATGCTGGCTGCTCTCATATGCAAGTCCCTATGGTGACCCAGTGACCTGGGAACTACAGAGCGGGGGGCTGTTAATAGCTTGGTAGACATAGGTAATGAGTTTATCAATTAGACGGAGACTTGCTCTCATTTGTCCCTGTTATGATGTCGTGTTTTCGAAAGGGTTTCTAGGGAAGGGAAGCTAGGTGAGAATTTGTAATTGTCATTTCATTAAAGGATCCAGAAGCCAGTGTTCCATTATGCCTTGTTTTGTTGTGAGCAGATGTTTCCCATGCAGAGAAGGTTTACTGGATTTGCACAATAAATTACCCAGAAAAGACTGCAAGTGATGATGGCCCATTATCCTGACAAAGATAAAAACTGTATCGTAACCACACATTGAATTTCTTCGCATTCTGGTCTCAGCCTCATGCACACACAGAGGATACATAAAGGTGTGCATATATGTGCTTCTGCTTAAACTTGGGTGAGCTGCCAGGAACAGTGTGACAACGTGTGTGTTATGGGAGGTCACTCAGTATTCCTCTCAGCAGCTGGCCAGACGCTGTGAGCGTGAGGGTCCCAGGAGGTGAGCAGGCAGAGAAACAGCCCAAACCGGGGATCTTATTCTCACTCCACATCCGAAGCCTTGAAGGCCATGTATTATTCACGTAGGAAGACAAGGGATACACCTCAGCATGAGGGATGGCAAGAGGAAAGAGAGGAAAAGATGAAGGGAGTGACGGCAGCAAGCTGAGATGTGAGGATGACAGCACTTGAGGGACAGGAACATGTGAGCAGGAGATAAAGTGATACAAAGAAAGACAGACATGAAGTAACAAGACTGAAAGTGACAATACGATATCTTGATAGCAGAACAAACTGTGTGCCGTTGAGAGCCATGCTTCTGTGGCAAACACTTGAGCGTTTGATTTCACTGATTAGCGCACCTTCAGTCAGAGGGGAGGAACTAATCAGTGAAACCACCTGCTGTTGTGTTTGGCTCGAGCAGAATCCTGCGTAAACATAACTTCAACTGCACAGGGTTGGAGGCCGCTGAGCATGACAGTAAAGGCTCCTTTGATTGCCGTAGCTTTGCTGAAACCTCAGACTGCATGAAGAAACTCACACATATAGTACAGTTAGAAGATACAGATCTTCCTTACTTTGCATTTGTATATTCGTATAAGCAGGGGTGACAGTTTGTGCACATCACTTTCAGTGTAGCATTTAGTAGCCTAAATTTAGCACTTAGGCAAAACACCTGATATTTCACTCAGGTGTCGAAAAAAAACAAAAAAACAAAAACAAAGTGAGAAGAGGGTGAATATTGGACTTAAATTCATATGGACAGAAATACAACTCATCCATAACTAAAGTGAAATGTTGCTCTGAATTTGCTGGATGTTTTAATTGGAAACTGTTTGTTAACAAGCCACCCATATCAACTTTATGTCATGTCAGTGTTGTGTCTACTCCAAAGTGGCCAAAAATCATAAGGTCAATCAAAAAAATCTAATTATTGCAAGTGTAAGATTTTAGCTTTTTGACAGTTGGGGGTTTAAATTTATTCACTTTCTTTCAGCGAGTTAGTTGAGGAGATCAATACCACTCTGTTTGCTATATGAAGGTAGAGCCAAGAGATGGTTTGCTTAGCCAGCAAACTGAAGAAGCAAAGGGAAACAGCCAGACTGTTTTTTTTTTTTAAGATAAAAAAACTATCTACCATCACCCCTAAATGTTATTAATTGGAGCATTAGAAAAAGTTCTTATTTCTTTGTTGATAACTTTGAGCAATTTCTTCCTGCTGCAACCTTCACTGTTACTTGTGCTTTCACACATTGTCAGTTTCTCTCATTCGCACATTCTTGCATCATCATGTCTGGTCAGTCGTCTTCCTGCCTGTGCTCTTCGAGCCAGTTGGCTGTTGGATGCTCTTTAAGTATCAGGGTTTTTCTCTCATGCAGCCCACCACCTCCCAGTGACCACCATGATCTTCAGATTGTTCCAGAGGATTCAACCGAGAGGTTCTACTTGTCACTCGGTTCAACTTGGTTGTGTCTAATTGCCAATAAGATACAATTACTGTCTCAATAAATTGAGCTGTATATTTCTAACTGATCTCTCTGTACTGATCTGCTGTTGACAGGGATTTTCCATTGTTTTCCACCATCTGCCGTTGCAAACAGCTCAAGAGGTTTTTTGCTCTATTCCCACTGGAAGACAGCGTCTTCTTTTCGTGCAGCAAAGCGCTGTCTGTCTGTGTTTATAGAGCTTTCCAACAGATTTTCTGTGAATTTCAGCACAGCGGGGTATTATTTAAAATGCAGCAGAGTGGCTTGTAGATACTACCAGCCGTCTCAGCTTTGATTGTTCACACTAAATATATTAATGTCTCCAAATTAATGTGCTAATGATTTTTTGATGGTAAAAGCTGCAAGCCCATTTAAATTCTGACAGTGTTTCATCCATGTGTCTTCCCTCTTGCACCAAAGACCGCCCACACTAGCTTACCCACTCCCACTGTGTCATGTCTTCATCCTCAGGCTAACCAACAGTGGAGGTCAGTGAGGATTTCACTCCATCTCTCTCTTTCTCTCTCTCTCTCTCTCTCTCTCTCTCTCTCTCTCTCTCACACACACACACACACACACACAGCCTGCCTACCTCAATGACTCTAACAGACTCTCTGCCACGTACAGCTCTCCTAATTGTATGCACCACACACCTATCAAATTAAATTAGCACACAAAACCCTCTTATGCTATCACTTGGCTGACTATTCACCCACTTAATTAATCCAATTAATCAGAAAAGGTATATCCACCTAATCAAAACATGTGTGTCGTATCTGGCAGCATCATCAGTATCCACCTACCACTGCTCAGCAAAGTGTGAAGGGTGAGACGAGGAGACGATGAAACTTTAATTCTGGTTTTCCTCCTCATTTCATTATCCTCAATCATCATGACATTTTCCAAAGCCTCGTACACACACACACACACACACACACACACACACACACACACACACACACACACACACACACACACACATACACACACACAGCTATAGATTACACACAGATCAACCACTATACATATATACACACTCACACACACACAAACGTGTGGTGTAGCTGTGCCTTGAAGATTACTAATACAGTTCTCATTAGAACAGTGTTTTCATATTCTGTGTGTAGAACATAGAGTAGATAACACACATTATACAGCACTTTTTGGGAATCCATGCGAGATATAGAACCACAGACTTCACAGGAACAGTGATGTGCCCATCACTATTTCATGTTTGAATTAAGACAGGCCCATACCTGTCCTGGAAGGGCAGCCTTAATAACTGGTTGAGAGTTCATGGATGGTGGTATTGCTGCACGCTCATGTGAAATAATAACATTCCAAGCTCATTCTGCTGATGTACTAAAGAGGGGTCTCTGTATATGGAAGCCTTTTGGTCAAGGCTTCCTCCAGGGTGTCAGCAGCCATGCCTGCCTCTTTTGTCCTCCTCCACAACGTGACTTTGCTCAAGGACTTCTGCAACTCCAGTCTGATCAACTTCTTCCCCGTATACACACACCAGACATCTCTCTGTCTCTCTCTGCCCCCTCTGTCTCACTCCTCCTCCCCTTTCGTCAGGCTCCATTGACCATACAGATGACAGTATATAGACTATGGCACCAGTGTATCGGAACCAAGAGCTGAGGAGAGGGAAGGGAGAGGAGATATGAGACAAAACGAGATGGATAGAGAGGAGGAGAGAAAGAGAGTCAGTCCTTCCCAGAGCCTGTCAGCTTTTTTATTACTGTGATGTCTGTGCTTTTATCACCGTGCCCGCCAACAAAAATCTCTTAAAGCCAGCGGGGCAGCAGCTACAGAGACCTTACTGAATGGTGAGTTGGCCTGAACGCTCATTTGATCTGCAAGGCACTCGAGCATTGCCAGCGAGTCAGACCTCACAAGGGTCGGAAAGGGCTGCAGGCAGGATGGTTCACCTTGTTGACCCTGTACATGATGGAGGGAAGGGGAATGGACAGCCAGTAGCTGTGGTCAGTGTCACACACGTGTTCAACCAGAGATTTGTGGACAGGCGGAGGATTAGAAGACAGTGTTTGTACCTGACTCACCTTACACTGTGGACTGCTGGGAAGAAGGCACCGAAGCTCACGCAGAGAAGTAGATGTGTTTCAGATGTCAGCGCCCATATGTCTGGGTAAAAATGGAATGAAGATAGAAAGAAAAAAGCTGTGACTTAAAAAAACATAACACCATCAAATTACTCCAGCCAGGGACCTCTGTTGCACGTCATTCCCCTTCTCTCTTTCCCCTCATTTCCCGTCATCTCTCTGGTGTCAAATCTCTAATGAAAGCATAGAATGCTCCAAAAAAAAAAAAAAAAAACTAGAGATGTGTGATTTAGATGCTTGAACCTGGACTTGTCTCATCTCACTGAAGAGCTGCTAAATCTTCTCGAACAATAGAGTGTGAAGCAAATTGATTATCGATTTTAATATTGATTTAGGGGCTCTGCTGTAACGTTACTAAGTGTCAAGGCACACGTTCACTCATGCATCCTTGCAAAATACATGGTACTCGAAGCTGCTTGATGCAACGACTACTTGTTCTCTCAGTCACTAACTGGATAATACATTAAACCTGCAAAAATAAAAGGCTTCAGACCACTTGGGGGAAACAGAAACAAACTGTAAACACAACACTGACAGGTGGCAGTGATGTGCCAAGAAACACAGCGATGTACAGGACTGAAAAAAGTTGGCTGGCTAGCTTAGAGATTTCTTCTTTTTGAAGACAGCTGTGTGCTGCACCTGGAAACAACGCTGATGAGAGCGGTGGCAGTGAACCAAAACATTTAAATTGCAGGCCAGAAAACCAAGGCAATGAGTTAAAAAAGACGCTAAAGTGCTTCGTATGAGTCGACAGGAACTGCGAATAACAGCTTTCACATACATGAAGTCACATGATGCATTGTTAATATAAAAATATTGATTATTGCTGCTTTAAGTTTACACATTTAATTCAAGGGAATGGACTTGTACCATCCACTCCACTGGCACAGCAGGGCTGTATAAAATTGGATGTGCAGTTAATGTAATATGTTCCGTCATTGTGGGCTGTCTGGCTGTCTTTTGATTCCCTCCAAGGTCAACTCTGTCAGGAGCGTTTGCAATTGATCAGCACTGCAAATCTGCATGTCAAATTTCAACGTGTTGAACCCGACGTGTTGGCTCTAAGCATCGCGAAGATTTCCTTGGTGTCTGTGAGCGAATGCAGTGATCATGGCAATTTAACTGCTTGAAATTTTGCTGTAATAAAGGCTGGTGTGACTAAACCCTAAGAGTAATATTCTGATTCTGAGTCATAGTATATTTAAAAGTATGAATGATGGGAGACTTCAAATGCCTTCTGCGCTCTCTTGCTCACTCTGATTGCATTAGCGGGGACGCAGCCACCTCAGCTTTCATCACATCTGGCATACAGTAAGTAGGCATTAGGTTTCATAAAAGGGTGACATGACACACCTCTTGTACTGATAGAAACTGGCACTTAGAGTCTGTCTGGGTCGTGTCTCCACACACACACACACAGACTTCGGCTCCCACAAAAAGCAGCCAGTAGATACTATTACACATCGTCCTCACCGCTGCCCATCTTGTCATCATCCCCAATGAATATTTAATTCCTCTCCCCTTCACTGGCCTTCTCATCAAACGTCTGGTATTAATGTGCCACAGACGGTGTGCTGCTCCCCTCTCCGCCTCCTCCCTCCTCTGCTCTACAATGACTTGTGTCCCGGCCAATGCATTATGACTGGTAGGGGTGACTCAGGCTGGGCAGCATGCCACTGGAGTTTGGGGTGACATGAATGGAGAGGGGTTATGTTAGGTCACACACTAATACAATTCAGAAAAAGCAAGACCAGTCATAAGTCTGTGAGGATTTAAGAAACTCGAAATAAATTCACTTACAGTAAGAAAACTAACCTCAATTCAAAAGATTTTGGGTGACAAGGATTTTGCTGTTTTTATTGTGGGTGTGGAATCATCTCATGAGACAAGCAGCTCTACACATTATCTGGTTTAAAAAGCTTCCACTAATCCATGTTTTGCTGAGGACTGTTTATAAGTCCTCAAGGATCCTGAAGGGTTCCTGGGATCCAATTTGTGAGCTACTTAGAGGCTGTGTAAGGCACACAGGTAGAGCTTTGAAAGCATCTGTAATGACAATGAGTGACACGTGTCGTGAAACAGCTGTTCGCATAAAATCATACTGGGATGTCAGCAAATTGTATGATAATGATCCCTGAGGGAAAAGTGGCTGCAACAGGAAAAAAAAAATCATAAATATCCTTTTCTCAAGAAATACGAGTAAGGTGAAGAAAAATAGAAGACTATGGTGCACGTCTACAACAGTCTGCCTTATGAATTTGAGCAACGTGGTTATTTGATGGAACTGCTGACCACGACATGTTGCTGTTGCTTTCATTCCCCAGGTTGCTTCAGACAGATGCTGAGCTGAGAGGCTCACACTAATTGGCTGCATCTCATCAAGACAAAATACCAGCAGATGAGCCCAGTGCAGTGCAGTCTCTGCTACCATCAAAAGGCTGTGTGCGTTCAGTAGCAAGCTCTCAGACAATAGCTCTCATTTCCACAGGAGTGGTCAGAGGATATGAGGAAGCAGCCCTTCCTGTGCAGGATCCACATAAGCTACATAAGATGTCACAAACATGGCTGTGCAGGAAGAAGGCGAGACAGAGCAGTGCTGAAGGGAGAGATAAGAAACAATGAGGCGCAAAAAAAGGACCACCACTTCACTTTTTGATGTTTAAACTGGGAGGAACAGGCAAAAATGAGAAAAATGAAACAGCAGAAGAGCAGAAAAGACTTACTTCCAGATTACAAGTCCTGAACGGTACAGGAATCTTCCTCTTAAAGGAACCTTGACTTCAACTCTGGCTATAAAATTGACGAGAGAACATACAGTGAGCTATATCCAGTGATAGATATGAACAATTTGTGAATGGCTATACACTAAATGTAAATATATCAGCGTGCTGTGTAAATACTGCATTTCATAATAGCTACTGTCATCATGAATTGTTCTATAAATTTAACTCTCACACACAAGAGAGTGTGTTCATTGGCAGTAAACAATGTCAACATGTCCCATGAGTCTTAGTCACTGTCACACCGTCAGAGCCTCATGGGAGGTGTTGCTGTTGAACACTAACAAAATAGGCTTCATTTGTTTTAAGATGTCTTTGCTCAAATGCCAAGTGTTCAAATGTTACTATCCAGTGCACCAGAAGCTTGGAAGATGGACAGAAAACCCCGGGAATATAAAACCAAGGGAACAGAAGCTATAGCACCTAGGACTCTAAAAGAATAAAGTCGAGCATTTAGCAAGGTAAACACCAAGATATTGTTCTCAGAAGTTGGTGTACTGAGCCAAAACTAAAGTGTCAGTAAATAATGGACTTACGTTCCCCAGGTAGCCAGAAACAAAACTCCAAAGGGAAGATCATGTTGCTCTGTGTCTGGATGTGTAAGTAAGCAATTATTTGCTAACACACCGGCCACAACAACTTGAAAAGCTAATGGTGTGTCAGGGATGTGTTTCTGTGAGAGTATTTTAGCCCATAGTGGTCAAAGGTAGGCCCTTTTCACAGCAGACATGTTGACATACTGCAGCGGGAAAGGCAGGTGTGATTACCAACATTAACAAAGCTCTATTCCATTCAAGCGTCCCAGTTAAGTCAGGCTAGTAGGGCAACACGTGCATTACCAGGGCTGTGGAAGAGGCTCAGCTGAGTGGAATGAACTGAAGCCACTGTTAATGTTATTAGCTCCACCTGTGCTTTTACTGTTTTAACAGGTCAAAATGTCTGACGTGAAAAGGGTAAAAACTTTCAAATACACACAACAAAGTTCTTTGCTTAATTCTAAATTCACTAACTGCTGAATTGTTACCACAATAAAAAGTGTTTAATCACAAACACTAACTCCTGGTTTCTGGGTTGCTGTGGATTACTGTTGATAGATGATGTGCTTTGTCTGCTATTGGCTGACAGTGGAAGTTAGACAGGATTTTTTTTTGCCCCCATTTAACACATTAAAACCAGAGAGTTTAGACACATAAGCTGTTTTTGTCTATAAACTTTAGTATTCACCTGACACTGGATGTCCTTATCTGTTAGCAATGCTACCCTCTAGCACTATTGACCTAACAAACTGGTAGAAATATTTTTGCAAGGCTTCTTCCACCCAGCCTTCTCTGGAGTTGGGCATACTTCAGTTCAATCAGAGCTTTGCTGTCTAACACATTTTACATTATCCAGTGGACAGCACAGAGAGGCAGCGAGGCCAAGCTCTCAAGACAGAGCACAGAGGGAATCAGACACATTAGAGCAATAAGATTTGGGCTGAAAGTCTTTTACAGACAGCTCTGCTCTTAGAGCATTTTAACCTCTCTTAGCCAAACATCAGCTTGTCGTGGCTTTGCTCCGATTTGCTGCTTCGGTGAAAAGAAGGAATAATGAGATCAGTCTGATACTTATTGATTTTCTGGGAGTACTCCACTTTTTTTTTTATCCTTCGCTAAAGTAGCACAAATCAACTTTAGTTCTTTGACTCTTAAAGGATGAGGGTATCTGCATTTCTTGCCATCTTTATGAAAACATTCATGCCTAGCATTACACTGCCCCCTAGAGGCAAAACCATAAAACAGTTGAGCTAATTTTCTTCCAGTCAAACTTTATTCATGATCTCAGAAACAAAAACAAAAACAAAAAAAAATCAACTGATTCTGACCAAATGACAATAACACCCCACCTCCCTCACCCTCCCTTTCCCACCCCAACCAAACTAATCAACTCCCCCTAAATGTGGACTAATTGGAATATCTTTCAACTCAGTAAATAGTCAGTGGCCTTTTCATCTTTCAGTGAAAGTCAGCCACAACTCAGAGCAGATGAACTGAATACAGAAAAATAATTGGGGTCCATAGTTTTCACAGTGCATTACACAGCTGAGTGGTAAGACAATGAGCTTATGAAATTACAATTCTGCCTTATCTTTCTAAGTTTAACTCAAGGTCATGACAGAATCTTTTTAGATATTCTCACTTACTGTCACGTCTGTGTGTGGGAGTCTTCTTAGAGTTTACATTGCTCTTTAAAATAGCTTGTCACACACTTCCTCTGACAGATATCATTCAAAAAAAAAAAAATAACAGCCACACTTCTGAAAGCCATTCACAACTGATTAGACACATGTTAATAAATTAATCAACTATCAGTTATCCCCTGTAGCTCCCTACCTGCCACCCCCCCCACCCCTGGCCACCCCCACTCAAAAAACAAAAACAAAATAAATCTCCTCACAGAATTCAAACCCATATATCCAGCATCTTATCTACCATCATTTTCCTGAGCTAACAGAGAAACTGACATCAAGTCAATCTTGCATCACGCTTAACAGCTTATAAAATCCCATCAGGAGTGGATGGACAACACGTGGGCGTTCTAGATTTAAGTGACAACGGTATAAAGCAGTTATTGGCTCGTCAGCATCTTTGGCTGTGTTTCAGTCAGAGTTAGCAGTCAACAGAATCCTGTTTGTTTGTGATGGCATTATAGCGGTCAATGCAGTTTAAGTTCAAATCTATGGGTTCAAATAAGAGACAAAAACATATTAAGCTTGTGAAATGATGCTTAAGATAATTCAAAGCTTATAGTAATTCATCACCCTTTGTAGATCTGTTAAAGGTCTGTGGATATTACAAAGAGTTTTGTAGTTCAGAGTGTTCAATGGTCAAAATTTTCTAGCACAAATATCATTTGGACATCCTTAACTTCAATTTCTCTCATTATTTGTTGAGAACAGGTTCACAAAGGTGATATACAGCCAAAAGATGTTTCTCAAGCTGAAAATGTTCTTGACCCTTATTTGAGCCCATACAAACCAATATAAACCATAAATCTTACAAATCACAAAGCTAATACTGGTAGTTATGATTAGATCTAAAACTACATTCTGATGGAAAATTCCCTTTGCGTATTGTCTGAATCGAGCCCAATGCTGGTAGGCGAGACACTTTGTTTTCCACAGTGCCTGACAGTCCTAAACAATGTTAGATAGATATCAAAAGCATTCAAGTGCTTTCAAAACACAAACAATTTTAGCTGACCTAGATAAATTACAAATGTATAAAAATGGCTCACAAATATTGACAATGTTTTTTTTAGACAATGAGTGTTCTGGGGAAAAAAAAAAGGTTCTAAAAAACATACAAAACAACCTGTTAAATGTCAGCTATCAGTCCAGTGAATCTGAATGGCTAATGAGGTGGTGGTCATTGCGTGTCGAGTGGTTCACGTTGGGCTTCACATGGGGCTAAATCACATCTTAGCGAGCTAAACAGTTTACCAGCACCTGTCATTAGCCGCAGCTACTGAAGAAGTTTCACCCGGCTAACCCAGTGCTTGCCGCGGCTGGGATTGCAGGTGCCAGTGTGCTATTTAGCGTACAAAGGTGTGGTCTGAGGCGAGCCGTGGTTGTGGCCTCATGTACGCCTGGCTTTCTGTCTCTTAGCCTGGCGTTTGGCTTCATCCACGGCGGCACTGTCCCCACTGGCTTGGGCCATGCTCCTCACTCCCTGGATACGGCTCACGACCTGTAACAGCAGGGGGATCACCTGCAAAACAGGTCAGCAAAAGGTATTAAACAAATGCTTTTTGGATTAACAGTTTCTTACTTGAAATATTAAGAAAATCCCTGAAAAAATGTGATTAACTTGAATGAATGAATGAATAAATAAGAACAGATTATGAGACATGAAAACTCCACAAAGCAGGACGTTCTTCTTTATGTCGTTCCAAATTTTAGGATTTACCACGATAAGGCCAAAGTCCAGTGATGTTTAGACCAACTAAATGGATTCAGAAATTCGATAGTCGAGCAAGAAAAGCTCTTTAAACACATTGTCAGGAGCATGTACCTTCTCGTGGTTGTAAGCTGCTAGAAGGAGCAGCAGAGTGAGAGGCAGAGCTATGTAGGAGCCTTGGGCAACATCCTGGTCAGGCACTTTACGCTGTGGGAAAGCGCACACACGCGCACACGCGCACACGCGCACACACACACACACACACACACAATGTTAGATGAGACAATTCCAAGAGAAACAGCCCGATCAATACTGTTTTGATTTAAAAAAAAAACAAAAAAAAAACAAACAACAACCTGTCTCTCTGTGTAAATCATGATTCCTGTTGTTCTTTGCAGTGAAAGAGGAACATGCTCTCCTACAGAAAACACTATCAAACAGCAGGTACCGTTTAAAATTTGGTTTTAAAGAAAGGATCTGTGTCTTACAGTGGGGTTAAAGGTGAGCGTGACGTGCTTGTGGTAGCCAGTGGAGGTGAAGGAGACCTGGGGCAGAGTGAAGTCATACTGCGACCGGGACAGCGTGGAGTACAGCATCAGAACATAAGTCTGGAGAAGACAAAGAGAGGTGACTTTAGGTCTACCAGCAGCATGTCCAGGGTCATGATTATGCCTAAGGCAGTCTATAAATTTAGTGAAACACAGAAGCACATTAAGACATTAAGGAGACTTAGAGCCACTGAATAATGTAGAGTACTGAAGTCTGGCTTCTGGTTTTATGAGTCTGAGCAAAATTTTTCAGTTGTGTAGGATTCACTTCATCACTTAAGAGTTACCTCTCCATCTCTGTCCAGAGGAGGGAAGTGGAAGAAGAGGGACTGTCCCAGAGAGACGCTGTTGATTGGATTGTCCAGATTGTCGCTTTTATACAGCTTCACCTGGACAGACCAAAAGAGGATAAAGTAAGTAAAAAAAACAAAAAGCAGTAAAACTTCAACCATGCCAACTCTGCATAGACCTGTCATGTGACCACTGCGGGGAAGCTGCAGAGATGTTTGAAATGCAGGGATAACGTAAACTAAGCAGTCGTACCGATAGTGTTGGGAGATGTTCAGGGGACGTGATGACGTTTCCGCTGAGGTCAAACTGATTGATCTGCCTGAAGGCGATGATGTTGACCCCTTCAATGTCACTGCTGCCAACCTGAGAGCAAACACATGGAGCTTTATGTACAGATACAACCTTGAACTCCTAAAAGAAAACACCAACTCTGCATAAAGCTTTGTTCAAGTCACACGGTATGATAATAACAGAGAATTAAGAGGAATTAAGGCATTTCCAGCCTCGCCAGAGAGATTAGGGGGCCTGCACTTTTCAGACAAGCTAAAATTATGAACTGAGAGGTTTAAACTTGCAATGGGATTATTGCTGCTTTTGTTCTGTGTATAGAAAAGGACCCATGTGATAAGGCTGCTGATAAGTCATAATCACAGGGTTCCCACAGTCATTTTAACAATTCAATTAGAAAAGTTTTCCATTCCCTCCAATCTAGTTTTCATGACTGTGTTACTGCAGTGCCAAGCACAAAGGAAAGGACGATGACATTGAAAATATGTTAATGTTTGGTTCAAAGTTTATCCTTGACCTTAGAAACAGATGTTGAGAAAACAGTCTCACAACAAGGTGGACTTAGTGGCTGTTCCAGAGCCAAAGTTAACTTCTTTAAAATCTTTGTTTCAATCACCCAATTCACTATTCTACAAAAAAGTAGTATATCCTCACATTTGAGAGGCTGGAAAGAGCAAATATATAAAGTCTGACAAGTTACATTTTAGTTTAGTACATTTCTTAAATTTTTAAGTGAATGACTGTTTACACATCTGGAAAGATGGGTGGACTGTTTACACATCTGGAATGACAGAAAGCCCATAGTCATTTTGTTGCTTACCTCTATAGCTCTGTGTTGTGGTAGCGCCCTCTCTATGTGGTCGTTGCCTTCAGCACGCAGCTGAATCAGATATTTGCAACCAGGCTGTGAGAAAACATTCTCTTAATTAAGTCATTTAAGGTTTACAGTAAAAAGACTAAAGAGACACAAGTCTCAAAATTAACTTTTTGTTCTGTCTGCCAATGGCTGGTAAACATTTTTTCAACTGGCCATAGAACTGCATAAGATACGATGCCATGAAAAACAGTTATTATTAATTACCCATTTACTGACCTTTTTACAAAGAAATTATAATCATGAAAATTTCAGATGCTGTTGTAAGGATACTCAACTTTTATTTTGAAATGTTATATGTGATATGTCAGACCATTGTGACTCAGTTCGTTCTAGCTTGAAACTCTCCAATCTGATTTTAACAGTTCCTCGTGTCCTCACCAGCAGACCCCTGAGTCTGAAGCGGCCCTCCTCATCTGTGACGGTGTCCTCGCTGTAGAGGCTGCACTCTCCTTGACCCATCGCCTCCACGGCAACATCCCGCTCTGCATCCCCGCTCAGAGACTGCACCGCACCGTAGCAGCTGAGGACAAACGCACAAGATCGCGACACTAATAAGGCACATGTGGAAAGGGAATTACGGGATTCACACACAACCAGCACATAAATACACAATACTGTGCAGAAGTTTCATGCACTTTAGACATTTCGATTCTTATCCATCGCAGAGTACCATTAGCAAGGCGTCTGATCTGTCTCAAACTCGTTTTGCATCATGACAACGAGCCCAGACATAAAGCTAGAGGCATAAGGAACTATCTTCAATGACTGGAAGAACACAGTCCTGCAACAGATGGTCCGACCCCCACAGATCCCAGATCTCACCATCAGTCAGTCTGGGATTACATTAAGACACAGAAGATGCTGATACAGCTGAAACCCACAGGACTGAGGCAGGTTCTGCAAGTTGCCTGGATTCAACCTACCTGCCAAGCACCTTAAAAAGCTGTGATTTGATTTAGGTTGTATCTGTTTACTGCACTTTGTATGTTGTTTACTGATAAATTCTATTCCTGGCACTACTTGTGATTCTTTTTACTGCTAGTGGCTAGAACTTTTGCACAGTACTGTATATTAGAGTCACGTAAAGTAGATGCTGAAACAGAAACATTTATGCTTGTAGGGCAAACTAAACAGGAAATAACTGTTTGTGGTAGGTTTGTATACCTGTATGCAGTCTTAATCCCAGTTATATCAATACTGAGGTTTTGACCTTCCTCCACTGTAATCATCTGAGACGCAGGCTCAAAGCGGAACTCCTTCATCATGGGTTTGAAGTAGTACTGACCAGGACTCTGAGGAGACAAAAGCAGTGATTATGTCAAATGAAAAACAGAAAACGTATACATCAGGCAGAGCACAACAGAGGTCAAAGCATCTCTACAATCAGCCTCACAGCTTGGCGGACTGATATCTTCCACCACAGAGAGAAAAATTACAGTGGTGGAAGAAAATGAAGAAATAGCTGGATCCCTACCAGGTTATTAAAGGTGAGCAGGCCAGTGTCCTGGGTCAAAAGGTTGGAGCGAAACTGTCCTCCACTCAGAGACAGAAGGACGCCTGACAGGGGCTGACCATCCTCTGATTTGATCTGTTGAAAGAAGGGAAAGCGTGGGAAACTATAGGTTACAGATCACAAGATTTGACAACTAACAGATTGATTAGACTAATCAGAAACAGAAACTGCACATATTTGAAATAAGTGTTAAAACTGTGGCCGACCTGGGAGGTAAGCGATTAAACTCCTTTAATCTTTTCAAAATAAAAGATCATGTGGACTTAACGCCCGTTGTAATGAATAACGAAGCCAATCTCTCAGACACGTCTCGAAAATCATGAAATCACTCAGTCATGGCTCAAACTGTGAGAGTCAGATTGTGAAATAGTGGGCATAATCAGGCTGACAGGTGGGTTTAGTGTCTCTAATGTTCTATTTCAGAGGGGATCTACAAAAGAAGGATAAACAAGGGCACAAAACTCTTTATAAATGCTGTACAGAAGATTTCAAAGCAATTTATCACACAGCCTGAAAGGGAAACCAACACTGATCATTTCTGCCAGGATCTCATGGTTGCTGTAGATAATTGCAGACCCTTTTATCAAAGGCAGTACAAAGGCGAGGCACTGACAGCACACACAGCAAAGCAGAAAAACGGATTCAACTATCAACAGTGATTTTTTTTTTTCTTTTAATTATATTTTACAAAAACATACATTAGGAACTAACAAGGGCTTTTCATCATGTCATTTCATATTCACTTTAAACCACATAATCAGTGAGAGTAGTAAATGCGAACAAAGAGCGTTAATTGTAAGTTGCTCTGGGTGAAAGTGTCAGCTAAGTACTGCGGATGTCACAGCGGCTGGTGATTACTGGGATGTAATATGTATGTGTATGTGAGGAGGGTGGTCACATGTACCTTGAAGGTCACACCAGCCAGAGCGAACGCCTTGAAATCTCCCTGGGTTCCCTCCACAGGACTCAGGACGAAACCCTCTTTACTGGCACTGATGTCGTACTGTCTGTCGCTGTGAAGAGGACCCACACTGGAGGACAGAAAGGAGAAATAAGGTGGTGAGGGCTGCATGTCTATAAATATGGTTACTTTACAAGCCAATATATAATACAGAATGGTAAGATAAAGTTAAGTCTGACCAGTTGATGATGAAACAAGAGAAAATACTACTCACAAAAAGGAATTATTACACTTTAACTGGATAATGTTGCATAACTGACATCTTCTCTAATGACTCTGATATTTTAAAGTCAACCCAGAACCATTTCTTCCATATTCCTGCGTGAGGAGAACTATTTTTTTTCGTTCAGGGCTCAAGGCAACAGCTCAACAACCCTCCAGAGACCCAACACATTCAGAGGATCTTTCAGGGGGCAGAATGTGAAGGAAAACTATCATTTTGATATCTAAAATATATCATTATAAATAAAAGCACCTAGTATGTAAGAAAGTAAAATGTTGCCATGGAGTCAGTTAGCTGTAGGCTCCAACTCGTGCCCGATATTTCTGGTTTACATTTGTTAACATTGTGGCAAACTGCCACCTTCAAAAGTTTGCCGAATTAGATATTAGCTGTTCCTGTTTGCAGTGCACCCATGGATGTGCAGATGAGTATCACTGCATTACTCTGACACTGAAGAAAACTTAAAAATGTAATGTTTCTCTGGCAAGTTCTGTTGTAAGGAGAATCGTTTTTTCTATGATTTCTAAGTGGATTTAGGGATTTTTATTTTCAATAGACAGAATCAGACAGAACTGTATTCTCGGGAAGTTGCACTGAATCTAAAATGATGTCTATTCGTGTCTGTCTGGGCAGATGTGACTCTCTGCAAGCTGCTCATCTGCATGTAAAACAACACCTGTATGACAACTGGAGAAGAAAAACTGAGCAAGCTTTAATAAACAGTAGAAATCAAAAATACTGGTTTGGTGCCACAGGCTGCTCTGATGCAGTCCTTCATGTCCTAAAAGCCTTGTCACTCCTGTGTGCAGCTTTTGACAGTATTTATCATGAGGCCCTTTTGAACAGAGCGCACAATCCAGTTGGTCTCTCTGGCACAAATTGTGACTTGATGATCCATTTGGCTGACCACCTCTAATAGAGCCCTTTAAAACCCATTTCAACTCTCTGGGCAAATTATATTAGAGTTTTAACTCGAACCCACACACTGATGCTGTTCCTATAGTTCTTTGGGCCTTAATGTATTTATGGATCTGCATATTAGTATATAATTACCTGCTAAGCACATAGCAGTACTCTAACAGCCAATACCATTACTATAATTTATGATAAGATAAATCTATGACGGGTCGCAGGCTCTGGAATATCCTGCCCCTACTTTTATGTCCAAAAGCTACAGAAAGGCCTCTGGACTTGCTCTCATACCTGTATGCTCCCATCTCATTAGTGGCCACAGTAATGAGGACTGCAGATGCTCCTCTTTCAGTGATGGAGATCTCGACACCCTGTAGCTCTGGAGACACCTTCCCCTCCAGGAAGAGACCTGCACGTCCCGTAATGTCCACCAGCCGACCTGGACAGGACTCTGTCAACAGCAAGAGTTAATTTTTTTCTTTATGAAACCAATGAAGATAGAGCTAAAATACTGTAAGCACAATAGTATACACTTTTGTAAAGAATTATTATCTAAGAAGCAGCTATAACAAAACAAGGGCACATACAGACATGGTAAATTTGTTAAGATTACAATGTGTGTGAAGGTGTTTACCTCCAGTGATAGTGGCTTCTACCTCAGGTGGGTAGAACAGCAGTTCCTTGGAGGAGGGAGTCACTGTGATCTTCTCTCCAGCCCTGTGAAGTCAGGTACAGTGAATATTAACTCACTGCATCATTACATGGACTCAAGACTTGGTGTATTATTATCACCAAGCCAAAGTGAAACTATTAAAAAAGCACTGTAACATTATCAGTGAGAGCCTGTGTTTTTGTGTTTGGGAACGTTTTGAGCATCGTTAAAAGAAAAAGTTGTGTGGGAAATTAATTTAGTGGAGAAACGTGCTTCCACAGCTAAAGGCTCATTCCACTTTGCACTACTATAAGACACTGAGCACTTGCATGTGCAAGAGGCACATTCCAGAGTGAACTGAAGTGTTGAATTCCTTACTTTGTTATGTCCTAAAGAGCAAAGACAATAAAAAATGAAACTGCAGTGAAAACACGGTGTGACTGACCTGGCCCAGTAGGAGAACTCATAGTGGAATGGGCCTGTCAGTTCATCAGCCTTCTCTTGGATTGGAGGGCTATCATCTCTGGCACCTCCGTCCTCTTCGGCGGCGCGACGCTCCCGCTCCTGACGGCGTAGTTGAATTTCTTGCAGCTGCTGCTCCTGCCGCTGCTCTTCCAAGCTCCGCAGCGGACCCAGCACCAGAGCCGGCTCGCTCTCGATGGACGACCTGACCAAAGAGAGGGTGGGGGAAAAAAAAAAAAAAAGTTGGCAATATAGCGTGTAGATTCTCTGTAGCGAATGTTAGTGACCTTCAGAGCTTGCTAAAAATGAGCTGAGGCATGATGAGTCTCACTTGATGGTAACTGTGACGTCTAGAATCTTGTCGGTGGTGATGAGCCCAGTCATGTGATGCCGCACTGCAGTGAGGGTCAGGATAGTGGGGGCCGAGCTGTTAGACACAGGTAAACCTATGTTACCTTCTTGAATTGAATAAAAGGAGAGCACTCTTACAACCCAGAAACAAATGGACACAGCATCCGATTACTTACGTATCGTAGGTGTAGAAGTCCTGCTCGAACTGATGGCAGGAGCGAGGGGTGACTTTGTAAACACCTGGACAAGCCATTTTTAGTTGATTAATTACTTTGCTCCAGTTTTATATTTAGGTAAGTCTGACACAGACCTTTTGGCTCAAAACACTGCGCTCTAACTATACACAAGGGAGCGGCTGGCGCACCGATATTTTCTTTTCTCAATATGCTAATTCTTACTATGTTTAGCTAATGAGAGGTCAGGAGAATGAACCTTACCGGGCTTGGACAGGCAGAATCGGTTGACTCCCTTAGAGAGGTTGTACATGCCGACGTTCTCAGGTTTGCTGCCATCTTGGAAGAATTCCTGTGCAGAAAAAGTCATTCAGGTAGAATCAGAAAAATAACTGTGGACGCGCCACCGCCCGTTAACAGCACACGCCAGGTGTTGCTAATGTAGTCAGTTACTGATTACTAACCAAAGTGATGGCATGGGAGAGGGAGCAACGCAGGATGTAGCCAATCTGTCTGAACTCCACGCCTAAGACGTCAGAATCCAGAACTTCCACTTCCATGGACTTGTGCTTCCAGCACCACTCCTCATGAGAAATACTCACTGAGAGGTGGAAAAAAAAAAACAAACAAATACGCTCAAATTAAAAGCAACAGAAAAACAAATGAGTTGGTGTTTGTTGAAAAGGATTAAATCCGTCTCACTAGCCTTGGAGGAAAAACATCAGATGTCATGATCACTTGAGGTTGAGGCTTTCCGCAGAAGGATCTCGTAATTATCTCATCTTTAAACAAATGCTTCAGAAAGTAAACTTCTTGCATTACTCTGGCCTGGCAGCACCACAAGCTGAGTAAACACGCCTCAAAGATGCTGTGTGTGCAGATAGCTTGCAGACACACAAACAAATTGTGTGTATTGAACTGTGAGGGAGATAGATGCAGCACCAGAAGGTAGGGAAACACCAGCTGAATAATGTCTGCTCCCAGAAAGCCGGTGCTAAACACCAATTATGATCGAAAGATGGTAATTACTAATTGATTTCCCCACAATCGTTAAGAGAATCATTACTGAGATTTCTTGATGGACTCTGAAATGCAGGTAGGATGGAGGAATCAGTTTATGTGCTATGTTTGCTTTGACTTCTTCCAGTCCAAACCTGTATGCTGACTTTGCATTCAGGCTCCACATAAACGCTGAGGCACTTGTACAACTGGCAAAAATGCATGGTACAAACACTAGTTTCTGATTTGTAACTGCTGTAACAAAGCCTGAACATTACCGTTTTTTATAAAATATTAATAGTAGTGGGTCCAAACCTTTGTATTTCCCAGGCAGAACGTTGTCAAAGGAGAAGCTGAGGACGTCGCTGCTGCCAGACAGAGGCACCGTCCTTCTCTCTCCCTGCCGACTCACTGGTTGCAGGGTTACCGAGAGGTCATCACAGGACGCTAGAGGTCAACCAGAGGACATAAGGTCAGCTTGAGTGAAAAATAAAAACCTCACAATTCAATATTCTTGTGGGCTGAAGCTGTGTCAGGTCCCTCATCTTATCCTAGATCATCTTTTTTACTCCCTTAATAATGACAAGCAATTTAATAACCCACATTTTCATTAGAATACAAATCTCTATTTTATTAATACAAGCCATTTATAACTTCTTTACCTAGACAGTAGACTTTTCCAGAGACAGAAGCCATGAACTGGGTGAAAAGGAGGTCTGTGAGGGGTCGGTCCACAAGGGAGACCTCCAGGGCTTGAGGCTGAAGAGCAAGGCCTGCTTTCACCTCTGCCTCAGGGAGAGACACCTGGACACGTGGAAGTGAAACCAAAGTTATATTGTAGAGAGCCAAGTGTTTATTATACTACACAAACTGAAAACCTAGCTGGTCCTAGGGTCTTACATGGACGCTGTAGTCTCCAGGTTTGGCCTGAAAGCAGAAGGCCCCCTGAGGATCAGAGTCGATGGTCCGACTGGAAGCCTTGTCCTGGCCCTGGTGTGTCAGGGTGACCTTGTAACGACCCTGCTGCTTCATGCCCTCAGGCAGGCGACTGATCGAGATCTGGCCACACACACTAAACCTGGTGTGGGACCAACAACACAACTTTATAATTCCAAAACATATAACTTGATATCTTCAAAAATTTAAGTGGACAGGCCAGTGTACCCTGCTGTGATGATGTCGGGAAGCTGAGGTGTGTTGGGGGCAATCTTCACTGTGATTGGCTCGAAGAACATGAGCTCCTTGTTGACACGGATGGTGTAGGTACCAGCTGTCATGTTCTCCAACCGGAAAGAACCATCCTCCTTACTGACGACTGTGAGCGGCAAAGCAAGCAAGTGTGAAAACGTGATTACAATACGAACCACTGAATGCACTTCCACAATATACTGGCTGCAGTCTTCTAGTAAGGTTACCTTTGATCTGGTTGTTGAGTGACACCGTGGCATCAGATACACCCTCTCCACCGACGCTGTTGAGAACTCGGCCTGTCACTGAGAAACCCATGACTCGGAAGATGGGCTGCACGTGGAGCAACAGAATCAGAACCACATGTAAGTAAGTGTAAGTACCACACCTAAAATAACTAATGACGAATATTTAAACAAGAAAATGGAGATCTCTCTTTACCTCTAGCTTCAAGCTGTTGTGTTCAACCTTGAAATTCATCCTGGATGGAGCAACATCAAAAGTGATCCTTTCTCCTCTGTAGAAAGGCACCTGAAGTGAAGAATTTCACCAAAGAAGCAGGAAAAATAATCATGTTTACATGAAAAAGACTGTGAGAGAGGTAGAGTTGTTCTCAATGCAGTGTGCAGCATAAATTTCATAAATTCATTTTTGATCATATTTATGGCCAACAGTTTTTTTAGCCATAGCCGTAGCCATTCGCTGTGTTTTACATTCAGTAATTATCTCTCTATGTGTTCATTTTTTAGTGGTACTGGTAGAGTCCGCCATTTCTGTTCTGAATTCAAAAAGCCTGCTTTCTATTCTGCAGTTGTGGTAACAGAATGATGTAGTCCTGTACTCCTGTCCTTCGACATGCTTATGTGGTATATTCAAGTGAACTGTGAAAGTGAACCCTAAGAAACATCCTCAAAAAAAACTAAGCATGGGGGACTTTCAGGACATAATGCAGGCACGGCATATTTGTATCTCATCAATCACAAAACAAAAAAACAAAACCCTTACCACAGTGTAGTCTCCACTGGCCAGAGAGGGGAAGATGAAGGTGCCATCCTCCCTGGACAGAGCGCTGCATAGGTAGACCAGGGAGCTGTCCCCAGAATCTGCCCCCTCCACTGGGGAGGTGTTACAGCCACTGACGTCCTTGAAATCACAACAAACACACACAAAAATGGAGTAATCTAAATTTATTGGCTAGGAAACACAGTGTTTCCTCAATCCACCACTTCTTCTTGTCATTATTATATAAAATTAAAGAGAATAATCTACAAAACACTATAATAGAGTCAGACCGTTTTTAAGACACTTTAAAAAGCATTCAATTTTGCTATTCCCTAGCTTCTCTTGAGATTAAACCTGACTTTGCCTGTTCCGAAACACTCAAAATACCAAGAGAAGTAGGAACTCTGTTAAAATACAAGCTGCAGAACACTTTCTTCAAACGCTGAAGCACAGATTAGTCAAGCAGTATGACAGTTACAGTTTCTAAAATAATGTTGGTTTACCTCTCTCTTGACTGCGGCTGAGTACAGTAGGAAGGTGACCTCTTTCATGGGCTCTCCATCACTTCGGACTTCCCCCGAGACATCGTAGCCTCCAACCACCAGATGGTCTGCGGCCGGGGCATTGGCATTGGAGACGTGCACTGAGGTAGAACTCTATCGGAGGACGGCAAAGGTCACCACGTAAGTTACAGCGAGAACCGGAATAATGACACTGTCAGGAGCCGTGTGATTACTGCTGGAGATCATTAGTTTTAAACCTGCTAACCTGACAGGGAACCTTATCAGCTGAGCAAGTCGGTGAGTGATGAAGTTTTCCACACTCAAGTGATGCCGAATTAAAAAGACCTCTGAGATCATGCATTTTCTCACAGCAGACGCCACTCAGACAGTACCACTGTGATACTGTGGTACCCAGCAGTGTGTTATTAAACACTGTGGGGGTGAAAAAAAAAAATCTTAATTTTCTCTTAACCTTTTCAAATACACCAACCCACCTATGGGACAATTTGGAATTGGCAGCGCTCAGTCTTCACACGGACTTGACAAATTATACAGAGTTTGAAAGCTCTAGGTCTAATGATCATATTTCATTCCAACAGCTGTTGACATAGAATTGGTTGAGATGGCTCCAGATGCTACTACAGGCCTTATATTCCCTTTAAAAATGTTTCTATTATTTCTTTGCTTCTGTAATTTTGGTTCAGTGTCTCTTACACTCATTCTGACTTTCTGGTTGTAAACTTTAATGAGTCACCATTCAAAGGAGACCAGGGTTATGACTGGAACCAAAAGGGTTGAAGAACAGTAATCTTTTTATTTTAGGTGCATTATTTTCATCAGGGTGTCTGTTAGGGGATTAAAATACAGAGTTAAAAATACTGTCCACAAAATGTTTGGATGACAAAAGCTACTTCCAACCTGCTCCAGGGTCCAGGAGGGATGGGAAGCCGTGATGTCATAACTTCCAGGGAGTACTTTGAAGAAGGTGTACCTGTGTTAGCAAGACCAAACAAAGGAAAGGTCGTGAAACGGCACACAATTTCAAGTATATATTTAGTGCAGAAACACCTGTGTACCTCCACTGAACACAAAGATGCGAGCCACTTACTTTCCTCCAGGCTGTGTGATGACACTCTGGAGTTTCTCCTCTGTTCCCGCTCGGCTCAGTTTGACTTCTACTCCTGCCGGACCCAGGAGATGGCCCTTACTCAGAACCTGAAAGAGACACAATACGTTAGGAGGGAAAAGCATTACACAACAGTATGAGATATTTAGTGAAATGAAGCAATTTGCCTGACTGATACTTTTCCCAGAAAAGCTTGTAGAATGGTGGATACACTAACAAAATAGCTTTCCTTGGTATGTAAAAGAAAACTGAAAATGAAAAAGACCTGAAATGTTATCCACTCAAAAACAACTGAACCTCACTCTGTCATAAAGCAGAGCGTATTTACATCCTGCATAAAGCCGAAAAAGCTGTTGATCTAAGTGACATTGTTAAGACTTAACCCCCTTTCTGTGCATATAAGGTTTTTCGATTAATGAGGGAGGAAATTCTAAACACATCTCACCATTCCTGAGACTGAAAAACCAGTGAAAACAAAGTTGATGTCTTCCTCTTTAGTACAGATGTCACTAACTCCATCCACATGGAGCTCGACACTGGTAGGCTCTGGTGGGAGTTAAAATCAGAGAACAAAGACATAAAAGCAAGTTCATAAATGATGACAGACGATAATAACAGCTCGCATTATTAATAGTTTGTAAGCTGTGAGGATGCAGCTGTGATCTTACCAAAGCTCCATCCAAGAGGAGGCTCAATCTTCAAAACAAAGTCTCCCTATGTATATATATTTAAAAAAAAAAGTCAGATAGATAATCATAGTCAGTGGGAAAACTGAATATAGGAGTACCTGAATTAGTGTTTGCCATACCTTGTCGTAGAGCGGGATCATGAAGTAGCCATTGATTGGAGCACAATCCGTCTGATATTTCAAGGAACCTTGTTTGGTGTACAGTTTAATCTGTACATGAGAGAGGACACAAGCAGATGATGAAGTTATAATCATAATTACCTCACTTGAAATGTTAATTGCTGTAAGGCCAGCCACAGGCTTGATTACTAAGTTACATGGCGCACTGGTTGGATATCTCGAATCGGCTGTCATCAACAAACAGACCAGTCTATCTGGGATTTGGTTCATTTCACTAATTAACCAAATGGCTAATCCCACGGAGCCGGTGAATGAGCAGGGATTAGGACTGGTGGCCAGTATTTAACGTCTTCCTCAACAACACTGACAGATTTTAAGTTTAACAGTGAGCAGTCATATATAAAGCAATTATGTTAATGTAATTCAACATATGGGTTTTTCAGTCAACCGTGACTGCGCACAGAAAACATGCAAATTAGCTAAATAGCAGGTAGCTAAAATACTGTTTAACTACATTAACCGCTCTAATTTATGTTGGCCAGCTACAGAGAACTAACTCTGAGTTAAAATATACTTCTTCTGCGGCCATTTCATTCAAACTGTCATTCAAGTAAATCTCCAGTCTCCGCCTAACCTTTACCTTACTACGATAAACCAGCTAGCTGCTAGCTAGCTGCTAGCCGGGAGGTCTGCGCTCACCTCGATCAGAGAGTAGTTGATTTCAACGTCGGACTTCACAAACCCCCCGCATGCCACCACTATGTCATCAGAGGACACGGTCAAGAACTGAGAATAGATGATACAGAATAACACCCAGAGGGATCCCATGTCAGCCCGGATCGTAATTCTCAACATTTTGGCTGACTGAGCCGAGCCAAAGCACGCTGCCTCCGGTTCCGCACCAGCTGAGCTGCTGTCACTGACCCAGCAAAGACACTGGCGGCGGCAGCGACCTCTGCTGGTCCGGAGGAGCCATGACAGGACAGTCATGACAACTCAGTGAGGGTAGAAAAGAAGAGAGCAAAACCAAAGACTGAGGAAAACAAAATGATTCGACTTATTTTAATATTTATTTTTCATGCAAATGGTTCAGTGTTAAAGGCAGTCACATAAAAGGCACCTAACTTAAAAAACAGTACATTTACCCAAAATCTGACCAAAATAGTATTCATAGTACAAACACACCCACCGTCCAAAAGTTATTTTAGGGTTACAAAAACTGAGCCACAGTATTGGTAAAGATAACATGGTTACAGGTTAGTATTATAAAATGTATCAGTATGTTTCTTTAAATTATTGTACAGAAAATAATGATGATATAAATGTTAGATTTCAAAACACACAAGAAAAACAATGAATGCATAGGACTGTATTTAAACATAACTGTACAAGTAAGAAAAGGCTAGTGTTGATACTTTTAAAGTGCATAAAATTCAGAGAGTGTTTTCAAACTCCAGTAGTTCTAGTAATGCAAGTCCTTCTCAGAAGGAAAAGATGAGAGACAGGAGTTACAGTATCGGAAAAACACAGCAAAAAAACAAAAAAACAAACAAAAAAACCACCTGGCCAGCAATGACTGTTTTGGTTTACAAATACTTGCTGTGTAATAGTTTTATGGTAGATTGTCCACAACAAAACACTGAAAAAGTACAACGCATTAATGCCAGCAGGTTCACAGAAGCTCCCAAGTTTTCACAATTAAAAAAAAAACAAAAACAAAAACATTCAAACAATTTTTCAAATCCTGTACGTTTGTCCAGTCTTGCACCCGGTCTATATCATAAGGTTGTCTGCCTCACACATGAGTGGAGGAGTCCGGAGGTGAGTGTGCCAGGAACAGCGCTTCATTGAAATTGTTGGAGAAGCTGGTATGGTAGCTGGAAGTGCTTCTGCTTCTGCTGAGCCTAGGTTTGGACGCTTGAGATTTGATCGCTGAGTGCCTCTGGGCCTGGCACAGCTTCTGGATCAGGAAACGTTTGTCACGGCCCTCCTGGAGAACATAACGGCACGCAGACAGTAGTTTGTGTAAGAATAAAAAGAATAAAGAACAGATAAGAATAAAAGAAATAAAAATAAGAAAGGTGCTTGACATGACCGCAGCCAAATCTCCTGAAAACATGTATTCCTGTGCAAACCTACCATGGCTAGCTGATCCCTTAGCTGGTTAATAACCTTCTTGTGAGCTCCAGCAAGTGCAACCACATAGAACATGGCCAAACTGCAAAGAAAATGGAAATACTGTTTAAAAATATAGCCACACAGAGAAAGAACAGTTGCTGCAGGCTGAAAGACCTGAGTGAAACATACCATGTAAAAACAAAGAAGGAGACAGCAAAGGCCTCTGATGAGAGAAAGAAGAGCAGGGCTTGGACTCCATTGGGCAGCTGGGATACCGTAGTTGGCAGCACCTCCCAGGAGGTGGTGTAATTAACGAATGGTCCACAGGCCTGGGAACAGTTTATTCTGTGCAAAAGGGAAGGGGAAATAAGTGTATACGCCAAAAGAATACATAAGCAGTAGCAATGAGTGAATCTACATGTACTGAGTCAATAACATGCAGACAGAAATGAGAATATTCGTATCTCCATTTATACTTAACCAGCTAAAATTCTTCTAATAAAGCTTCTAATAAGCTTCAGACATTTAAGTTAAGACGTAACATGGTCGTTACTCACTGGGCTACACTAACAGTGACAGGCACACAGGCCAGGGCCAGGCCAATCAGCAGCACGCCAAGGAAGAAGAAGTTGGAGCTCGACGCTCGAAACGGGCGCGTGGCTGGACGGCAGTTATTTATCAGTGATACCTGTAAAAGTAAAAGGACATCAGAAGCTGTATTCTTGATTTTGAGCCATGTAAAAAAAAAAAAAGAGAGATAAAAAAATCACCTTTTTGATGTAGAAGATAAAGAAGTACTTGATGGTGCAGATGGCAGGCAGCATCGGGCAGTAGAACGTGCCGATCCAGCAGATGGTCTGCCCGTAGACGATCTCTAGAACATTTTGAGGAATTGCAAATTCCTGCTGGCCCCACCACTTCACCAGCCCACAGTCACAGTACTTCACAATCAGCCTGGGTAGGACAGACCAACGCACGGACACAGTTAGATATGACTGAAGAGCAAAGAGCGGGAAATAATTCCACTTAAGGAAAAGGAAGAAAATTGACTGTAATAATAATAAAATAGTTCAGTGATCTACTGGATTGTTGTGAAGACTTACTTTCGGGGAAACTCCACAAAGATGGTGACTGCGACAATGATGATGAAGTCAAAGATGGTGAGTTTGTACATCTCCTGGCCCACACGGGTCTCCCAACACTGTGGACAACAGCATGGACATATGGAGAGGCACAAACAGAGGGACTGGATTTCACTTGCTTGTGTAATAGTAGTTTAAGAATGGATTTTATACTGTAAAATTAATTATATACCTTAAGTTGTAATAAGTCAGAAAGTACTGAACAAATGAACAAATGAACCACAACAAAGTTTTATATCAAGACCAAAAAGGTTGGTACGGCCGTTACAGCGTGAGCAATGTAAATTTAAAGAGGCATAAATCATTAACATTCTAAAAGGATCTCTTAATAGCTTTGAAATCTCAAAGATCATTTAAGAAACTCATTAAGCACGGAGCTGCTGGTATGCATGTTGACACAGAGATAAAAGTGAATTTGACGCTCATACCTGCAGAATACAACAAGAAACCATCGAGTGCTGTACTGGAATAAAAGAAAAGGACTCACAGAGTAAAGCAAATGGTTATAGCCACAGGTGCAGGGCTCCTCTTTACACGTAGTGATCTGGGACCATAGAGAGAAAAGCAAAACCCCAATACTGGTCAACCGCATGAAGACACACCTGTGAAGAAAGGACGAAAGAAAAAGAAAGACAGACGAGGAAAAGGCAGCAATTTTCAGTCATTCAGTGTCACTGGAACTCCAGCTATTTAGCTCAAGTGTTATATCTTTCACTTCATGAGCTTGTGTTTGCAAATATACTATTTTTCCTCATAGTATTATAAGTTAACAGGACCATCAATAAAAAGTAAGTGGTCAATAAATGGAGGTCAATTGTACCTCATGAGAGTGAAGCGGATCTCGAAGGCAGGAGAGTAGTCCTCATAATTGATGATAACAGAGAAGAGGAGGGGGGTGATGAAGTTGGCCAAGGTGATAACAATCGATGGCAGATACTGATAGATGAGATCCACAATAAAATTCTCCTGCAAAACAGCAAAAACAACATTAATAACATTAATTAAAGGAATTACCTTTTGAGTATTCTTGTTGAAGTTTTCAACAAGGGTAGTCTGAAGTTTGTTTGTTTTTTTAAGTTCCCAGGGGATTCGAGGCATGTATAAGGGATGGAAAAGGAGAAAAATAATGAAAAAAGACAGGAAATGTCATGCTTGCAACAGAAAGCAACATTTCATTACCTTTATTTTATCCATCTGTGCTTTCTGGGAGAAGATGGTGGCTACATAAATGCTGTAGAAGCAACCAGCCAGTACACCGATGACAAAAAGGTTGAGGATGAGGCGGATGAGCAAAATCCGACACTTCTCTTTGCGGGTGCGATCCGCTATTTTCTGCTTGATCCTCTCTTCTTCCAAATCCGTCTGGGGATGTGCAGGTTTATAACGAGGCAGGTAAACAGTCAGTGGAAGCATCGATTATATTGTAATTACAACATTTAAAACATCTCATATGGTATAATTTCTGAAAAAAAGAATATTACATCTGTCTACATGACTAAGAGGAGCTTTTTGAAAGGAAAGAAAAATAGTTATCCAAGAAGATACATAAAAATCATGGACTTCCACCCAAAAACAGGTTTGCTACTGTATCGAGACTGAATCTGAGCTTGTGTCAGCGTGTAAAAATGGTCATTGTTGCACTATCTAACATGATGGCTCCTGGCAAATTTCGGTATATAAACACACCTCGTCCAGCAGAATGATCAACTAACCTTGAGCTCGTAGAGCAGACTGCTCCTCTTCAGCCTCGCAGCGTTCTCGTTGGTGATGCAGAAGTCCCAGCCAGCAAAGATCTTGTTGCAAAAACTCTGAAAGCGATCCTCATCCTGAACCAGGTTTCGTTTGAATCCCGTGGCAGACCTTGAAGAGAGAGAAAAAAACAAAACACTGCCACAAACTGATCACACAAATAAACTGAATTTGTCATGATTTTGTCCTTTCAGTACCTTTTAACGATCCAGATGAGACTGAGGAACAGGTATGCTACAGTGGCCAGCAGGTATGCCAATGGCAGATTATAAGTGATGTGTGGGAAGTGGATTTTGTCCACCTTGTAGTAGCCGTAGAAAAGATAGGTCTGTTCCAGAAAGCCCTGCAGATGAAGCCAAATTGGTGCGTTAGGAGACCACATGGAAACTGTTTTACTCCAGAGACCATTAAATGTAAAGTGCAGGCACTTACTCCACCAGACAGCAGATCTGTAATGTGTTCATGAAAAATAACCAGGCCTCGCCGAGCGCTGCTTGGATACACACTGCACGGGCTACCTGTATGGAAACACCGTAAATTATAAGCTTACGACTATTTTATGCTTAGTTTATGCTCCAGGACGAAAAAAAAACCCAAACCCCTCACCATCGTTCTGGTTGTAGGTGGTATTCCCTGAAGCGTAGGGGGCAATGATGATGGGAAACATGACGAAGCTGAACATGAGCAGAAAGATGATCAGGTTGAGCATGACCAGGAAGCGCAGGAAGGAGAAGTAAGACAGGATCCCTGTGCCAAACATCCCTGAATGAAAAGAAGACCAAAGGGAGAACTTAAGAACAACAAAAGCACAGCTGGTACACTTTCTGTTAGGCTGAAAGTGTATTTAATCATTTCAACCATCCTGAATAAAAATCAATAAATGTCTCTGAGGCTAAAAACACAGGTCTCTGATAGTCAGATCATCTCATTCATCTTTAACCTTCTATCAGGTGAATGTCTCCCCTCCAGAGCTTCAGGGAGCTCAGCCATTCTTGGGCATCTTCCTTCATCCGCCTCAGATACCGGCGGGTGCTTTGCCTCCACTGTCTCCAGCTGCTGAGCTCTCCAGCCTCCTGCAGGCGCTGCGTCCTAACGGGTTACACAGTCAAATTCGTTGCTTATCAAACTATATGCAACTTTTAGAAAACAGTGAGTAATGAGTTTCCAGTCCCTTCAAAAGTGGAACACATCTGTCATTCATGAAGGTGGTAAGGATACTATAATAATGTCTTTCCTACTTGTCTCTGCGTTTCTCAGCCATGGTCTTGGCTAGTTCTCTGATGGGTCTCTGCTCCGTCTGACCCTTCTGCTTCTCCTCATGTCTGCTGACTGTGCTCACGGCCCACTTCCCACTGCCAGAAGAGCTGAGCCGAGCTCTAGAGCTGTTTCTCCGCTTGGAGCCACCAGTCGACGACTTCCTACGGTACAACAGGGACTGGTAGCTGGGGAGCTGGTCCAGCAGTGGGTTACTGGTGACTCTTCCACTGCGATCAGTGTAGAACACTTGAAAAGGTGAATAAATACGATCAGAAGAAGAAGATCAGATCTTACAAAGTTAACAAGTTAACGTTCAGTCAGTTTTCAAGCAAAAATGCTTGAATTTAATGCCTTTGTTAGTCATATCAGACAGTTAACTGAATATCTTTGGGTTTTGGACTGTTGGACTAATAAAACAAGCTATTCACATCCATCTCATTGGGCTGTGAGAAATCATAACTCCATGCTTTGTAAACACTCTGTTCTCAATAAAAACAGTTATGAACAGAAATGAGTGAGACACATAAGTTCTTCAGGAGGAACTTTTCTTCTTCAATATTTTATTCTCTACCAATTTTTATTATCTTGACTGCGACTGGAGATATTTGTATTATTCGGTGTAATGAAGAGACAGCCAGTAAGATCATATCACTGCAGTGGGTTAAATTATTGTTACAGCAAGTACCTTTAAAATAACAGAGTCCACAACTGCACACAACATGCAGCCATCTTACGACCGGACCTTTTAAGCTTTTTAGGACTTTCCTGTAACTTATCCTCAGAAATCTCCTCAAGGTGTAGCTTATGACAGCTTCTGTGTAGGTTTCCAGCGCTGGAAACAAACTCTGTCTGCGACTAAAAGAAACTTGTCTCCCTTGTTTTGTATGTGTCCGACACCAGACAATGGCAAAAACCACAAAGCAGAGTCAGCAAATAAAAACACCAAGAGCGAAATTTCGATGCGGTAAAGAGACTCAGACAGAGACAAACACAAACTAAGTCCCTGAACTCTGATTCTTGAGCTCTTCCTCAGACCATTTATCAAATCATAAAGCAGCAGGCCAAACTTGTTAGCCTGTTGATAGCGGCTGTTTGATCTTAAAGTAGCAGGCTAGCATTTTTAGCCTCTCAGCTAACTGTGGAAGCAGTCCTGTTAATTAACTCATTAGCTTAATTTATCGCACTAACTCCGTGTTTACCTGAGTCGACCTCCATCGCGTCCTTTTCTCATACAATAATTGTCGCTACTTATTGTGTAATATCACGGTTATCTAACAATTAACCTCGCAGACTTCGTCAGCTGGGAGCTGATTCTCCAGCTGTCAGGAAGATAACACAGCCTTTCCCACACAGCACTTCCTGAATGTGGATGCGGCTCCAAAAGCTGCTCTGAATTCACACTGACCGGACTTTATTCATGCAGTTCTATTGTACCTTATCCTATTTCATTTCATTAAATCTTATCTTATTGATTTTAGAACAGCACTATAATCCATGCTTTAATTACTAATCTCTCAAGTTACATATCTAGTTGGATGATGATAATGCAATAAATATCCTACAAAAATTAAGCTGTTTAAATACAATTGAACTACTTTTATTAGTTTATTATATTTATTATTTATTGGTTTGTTTATTTATTAGTTTACCAGATGCAAAACAATAAAATCCCAGCTTGTAATGTATAATATTAGTGTTGTTTCCATGGCTGGCCTTCCTTGGACTTTTGTGTATGTTTTGACCAGGGGAATTTCCCTTTAGTTTGTAAGTACTGGAGTCACGTCCAGTTTTTCAGAGACCTTCCCTTTGAATGACTGAATGCTGTTTGCGGATTGTAGATTATTATTTTTGGCTTATTTATCTATTTATTTATTTATTTATTCATTCATCATTCATTTATCTTTCATCTGTAGAAAAGTTCAATCAGTAAGTACCAACAGAGGTCAGCCTACAGTAGATACAACATGGACACCCACCTTAAATCCTAATAAGGAAAGCAATTAAATTTTAGCCTTTAGGGATTTAATTAATTTTTTTTTTTCATGACTCAAAGCTTCCTCATGAGATTTGCCTGGTCTATGCAGAAGCAGTGGACTTTTACCTTTATGTGTTTAGCGCACACTTCCTGGTAGCCCGACAGTCCTTCATTTTATCTCCCTGACTGTGGGTCTCAGGCTGATTCACAGGTTACTCCTCAGCCTTCGCAGACTCTGTTTGAAGAACTCAGCCATTTTTCTGTGACTCTTGAAAATATATTCAGGGACTACTTTCATATATCTTTTCACCAGGTAAGCCGGGTTTGCAAATGGAGCAGAATGGCTTAATATAATGTAACAGGATTTTTCCTTTATATAACCTATATCCTATATCCTCCCATACACTACTTGTAGTCCTACTTTGTGAGTTTTTGAGTTCTAACTTTCATTTTAGTTTCGTCAGTTTTCTGTAAAATTTTATGAAGTGGCTCTCTGTGAGAACCACAGACCTATGGTACTAAATGTAGAAACCAAACCTACTGAATGAATTAATGATGAACAGATGAGAATGGGACCAAGAGATTAAATTACACGAGCTTCCCCTCGACAATGTAGCTGTCACTCTGAGTACAGAGAGCCACTTGGCCTCAACATGCAATGCTGCTTATTTAAGTTATATTAAAGTTGACTTAGCTGGCAACTGAAGCCTATATACAATATGCAGTGAAGCCAAATAGTCTAATCTTTCTCATGATATCTTAAGAGACTGTATTATACTAATTTATGGTTTTATATATTTAATTGAGCAAGTTGTTTGTACAGTTTATTACTGCTCCTGGACATACAACATATTGAAGAGTGGCTGCGACAGAGTGAACTGAAGGATTGCCGCTGCCTCCGAAGAAGAGCAGAAGGATCAATTTGAAAAATCTCATGACAAGTTACAGCAACGGTGGATTTTTCAACCCTGCTTACCATGACAGCGAGACTCTGGAAATTGATAGAAGGTTTGTGGTAATACACTAACATGAAATGTGGTTTGTGGCTTAAAATAAATGTGCATCAGTGCATAATTTATCCGGTAAAAAAAATCTAAAACTATTATTTCATTTATCAAGGAATGTGTTTGACTGAGTGCTGTTTGTTGTTTGCACTTGTAATCAGGGGGCATATATTGTATGGGGAACGAATGAACAGACATCTTAAAGGAACAGGCAGTTTTGTGGATGTGGTATTTATCCTGGCTTCATCTCAGGGTGCAAGATTGGTTCATACAGGAATTTTAAGGTCTAAAGACTTTGAAAGCTTCTAAAAACCATTACAGTAAATTTCAGAGGTAGATGCATTAGTCCATTAGTCTTTGAAGATTACTCACAAACTTAATCCTACTCTTCCTTGTAGGATATTATATCTGTAAAATTACCCACAGAAGAAAAACATCACCTCCACAGCAGTCATATCTATGACACGCATTCAGTTACAGATGATTGTGTCATGGTCATGACTTGAAATTCCAGTTCCTTTCTGAACTGTTAATCCCAGTCCTCTTAGGTATCATAAACACATACACGTACAACCTCAGTGATAAGAAGTTTGCCTTAACCATTAAACAGTATTTGTTTTATGGGGCCTCTAGGTCTTCAAGTAAAACCCACCACGCGAATCCCTATGCCAGGGAAGCCCCGGCCTGGCGGGGTGACAGGGCAGAGACACATAACACTTCCATAGGTCAGACCAGCGGTGATGATGCTTTTGCGAGAGTACCCTGGGGTGGTTGGCAGGAGGAGAGCTGGAGGGGGAGAGAAAGCATCCCCATGGGCCTCATCTCAACACGCCCCGGGAGCCCTTCATGGCAGCATGATTTCAGTGAGTGGAAGATCCAATTGTGACATTAAGTCTTTGTCTACAAGCTAAAATCCATGCTGGATTGTATCAGAAAGAAAAAGCTAAATGATTTTGTGTTTACTACCTGTCAGTTGGCTCTACAAGTTTTTTTTTTTTTTTGTGCCTTCGTGTGTTACTAAGCGACACTTCTGTTGATACCTCTACTCTGTTTCTTCTTCACTTTTTTAAATTCAGATCACAGTACATTTCAAGTCAACCCTGACTCTCATTATGATCGATCACTGTCCGTTCGACTTCCTTCTTCAGTGTCAGGTAATGATTAAACTAAACTTATTCCACAGATAAAAACTTCTTTTGATAGTCATCGTCTATTAAAAGTTACCATAAACTCTCGTTCTGTTGCCATGGTGTTGCTAAGTACACACAAAGTTGTATAATGTGAGCAATAGTTTAAACCATATGTGACATTCATGTTGATCTATCGACTTTGATTATCAGTTAGCTTAGACAGCCTAGTTGGGTAATTATTAATAGAGGCTGCACAACAAGGAAGTTGGCAAAGAAAACAAAATACAGGGAAGGAAATTGTTTTGGGAATATTATCTGAATCTCAAAGGACATAATCTGAGAGAATGAATCCTAATGACTTGATCCCCTAAACATTTCTTTTTTGTGGTTTTGAGTTAAATATGAACTGTTGGGTGGATTGCCATGAAATTAGGTTCAGGTAATTCTGTATTGCTCAGGATGAACTGAGACTTCACATTCTGTATAGCACCATCATCAAATCAAAATTTAAATATGTTCCGTACTATGGTTTATGGCTAAATACCTGTACAACTTGTGTTTCATGTTAGCATTGTCATTCTAAGCATGTCAGCATGCTGATGATTTGCTTTTAGTACTGTTGTGCATAAGTACAGCCCCAAAGACAAAAACAAATAAAAGTAACAAATTGAAGCACATTATCTTTCAAGCTATAATGGAAGAGTAGATGTTTAAATGTGTAGGCAGCAGCAGGTGTTACATTTAAAAAGGCCAACTTTGCTTCTGTATTTCCCTTCTGCTCCATGAGTTTACAGTTTAAAGCCACTCTTCTCTCTGTCCATCTCTGTGTTCATCCAGGTAACATGACAATGCGATGGAGGGGAATCACAATGAAAAGGATGAGCATGTTCCCTGACACTGATCCTGCCCATGTAGCGTTCACAGAGGATGCCATCAGGAACGAGATGGAGAATGGTAAGAGCCCATGACCGGTGTCGGGTTATTCCGTTGGATTTCTGCAACGTGGTGTGTGACATCTGCTCTGATGGTAGTTGTAGCGTGTAAAGATAACAGGGAGGACTGGACTTGTCATCTTCTGTGTCACAGAGGAACAGAATCTGGTTAAGGAACTGGTAGCCTTGTCAACACGAGACCGAATCCGGGCCATTCGGGACCTTCCAATGAGCTTTGAAGAAAAGAAACATATCAGGTGGGTTTTAAATCACAAGCAGTTAAAAATGATAAATGTCCTTCTCAGAGTCATTCTAGGGAGTAAGTTAAACATTACCCCCTTACCCTCTTAAGGATGTAGCAATATAGATCACTGGAGGAAGAGTTATGTGAGCAAACACACAAAGACACCTGCTCTTTTATTTAGTTAAAATGAAAGCAAGTTTAAAGGTTTTCTGCAGACTGCAGCATTGCGTCACTGTGGCAGATCTTGTACTTATGGACTTTACAGGGCTAATGTCAATATCATACCAGATTATTCTCCTAAATTATTTTCACAGGAGCCAAGTTCTGGCATTCAGGTCCTCCAAGCAGTCTCGCCAGTTCACGTGTTTTGCCGATTGTTCTGAGAATGTGTCACTGGTGAGTGTTTCATCAATCATAAAACCAAACTCTTTCTGAATTTAGCCCTCTGATTCATTACCCATGCTTCTTTGTCATACATGTTACAGGCTGTTTTCTCAGTTTTTCCGCAGGTGTGGTTACAGTATAAGGTCGGCCAGGCAGACCCTGGAACTGTGGCAGGGCATCATGAAAGAGATCGGAGGCAGGTTTGGCACCAGTGTCCTCTCCTATTTCGTGTTCCTCAAGTGGCTGCTCATGTTCAACATTTTCTCCTTCCTGGTCAACTTTGGTTTTATCACCATTCCTCTGCTTGTTTACGACCCCTCACCCAACATACCTCCAAACGTGAGCTTCAGAGGACTGGAGATACTGACAGGAGCTGTAAGTGGAGGCTCTTATCAAACCACCTACCTACTTCACAGTCACAGCTATCCAAATGATCCCTATTATATATATAGTAATTTTTTCTCTAATCAGTATTTTTAAGAATAAAATGTATGTTATATGTGTATATTATGTGTAATGTGAAAGGGTCCATTTGTAATACAAGCCCACAAAGAGTTAACACCACCTGTGCAGTTACCCCAGCTTTACAGAGCATTTTATCATCTCTCAGCTCATTGTTTTGGTTTTTCACAGCTTTACTGTTTTGGTTCACTCTCACCATTGTCATTAGCACTGTTTGCAGATACAGTAGGCATCTGTGTCCAGCAAAATAGCTCTCATAAACCCACTGCTCCAAACAGCAGATGGACAGAGTTACTGGCTGCTTGGTATCTTAGAGCATTTAACAGCTAAAGAGCCAAATATTTCACAGAGGAGTTGATGGAAACCAAAACAGTACTTAAAGATGAGTGAATTATACTTGTTCATCACTGCTTAAATGATAAGGTCAGTCCATGATAGGGTAATTCTGTCATTTAATATTTTATTAAATTTAAACTCTTCCCTCTGCCACGATGGCTACATGACTGATTTTTGTTTTGGTTTCTCCAGGGTTACTTCAACTACACTGTCATGTATTACGGTAGCTACAGCAATGAAACGCTTGTGGGTCTAGTGGACTACGACATGCAGCTGGCCTATTTCTTTACCATTGCAGTCTATATGGTGCTGTGTGGGGTTGCGGTTATTTTCAGGTCAGTTCAGTCCTCTGTATAACACCCGGGATAGCTCTGATTAACTACATTTATCTGAATTTTCCATGCTCTTTTTCTTCCTGGTTTATAGTAGTTTAAAGACAAAATGTCATAACTGATGTTACTTATTTTTCCCATCATGCAGCATGGCCAGTTCATTTAAGACAAACTATGTACTAGCAGAGTCAGCTTCAAACGGAGCATGGCAGCTTCTGTGCAGCTGGGATTTCAGTGTAACCAATGAGAGAGCAGTGAGACAGCGCAAGAACAACCTCCGTGTCCAACTCAAGGTGACTATTATTGCATTTCAAACCTATATAGTTCAGACACATCATAAAATATACATTGAACTAATGGACATTGAATGCAACTGATAATATCTTCACAATGAGTTTTCAGACAAATTTCAGACGGTGAACTATAAGACATAAATTCCTTTTTGCAGACACATCATGTGTCTCATTGCTTTTCCTGTCTGTGTTTGTCCTCTTGCCATCTCTCCAGGAGTCTTTGTCAGAAAAGGCCCAGGGGGAGCTGCTAACCCTCTCTGAAAAACTGAAGCACTACGGGGTTTATCTGGGTTCCTGGCTTCTCTCCACTGGCTTAGCTATTGGCTGTGGAGCCAGCATCTACTATCTCTGCCAATATGAACAGCAGGTACACAAGTCAAGATAGAACAGTGAGACTTATTGTTAAATAGGGGTAGTTGTTTTTGTTGGATATACACTAGAGAATATGAAAGGATGTTCTTCCCTGTCTGTATAATTTAATTATTGTCATTCCATTAAAACTAGTATTAACAGAAAAATCTTGCACAGTTGTGTGTCCTTCTGTTTTTATATGAAGAGAAACAGCACATATAGATAATACTTTATGGCATAGTAAAGTATTTGGTTCTTAAATTCCATATCAGCACCATAACAACCTCACAACCTTAACAAGAGTAATGTGTCAAGTCATTTGCCAACAGCTCGGTTTTTGATTAATTTCATTACATGGAGCTCGTTGTCGAGCACTATCTTGATCTGACCTCCATCTGTTATCTTTATAGCAAGCAGCGGATGTTGCCAACTGGTCTCTGCTTCAGGAGGCAGAGACTCTCCTGGTTCCCTTTGTGGTTTCTCTGATGAACCTGGTTGTCCCGCTCTTCTACTCCCTCTTCAACAAGTTTGAGCTCTACTCCAGCCAGCGTAGACAGGTCTACGCTCTAGTAATCAGGTTAGATGGCAGATATTTTAGTTTCTATCAAGAAGAGAACAAACAGAAGAGAACACAAGAATTAAAGGGCATAAGATCGAGGAATATGTTTTTTGAAGGAACAGAAATTTTGGGAAATACACTCGCTTTCTTGCTGAGTTAGATGAGAATATTGACACCATTTTCATATTAGTCTTTTCAATGTCAAGCTGGAGCCAGCAGATTAGCTTATCTTAGCATAAAAGACTGGACACAGATGGAAACAGCCTGGCTCTGTGTGTAGATGACAAAAAAAAAAAACACCTAGGTCCTCAATCTTCTCATCCAACCCTCAGAAAGAAAACAAAGAGTATTTTTGAAAATGTTAAACTATTCAGTGAACTATGAATAACGCCTGAAATCTATCTTTCTTTTTTCTCACTTACAGAAATGTCTTACTCAAGATGTCCATTCTGGGTGTCTTGTGTTATTACTGGATGAACGTGGTGGCTGAGAAATTTTCGGTACGTTTGATATGAAACAACACTTCATTCTCTGTTTGTAACCAATGCAAGTTTCACCATATCATCCGTCTAATTCTTTCCCCTGCAGTGTTGGGAGTCCATGGTAGGACAGGCTTTGTACCGTCTGGTCATTTTTGATTTCCTTTTTCTGATGTTGGGATCCTTCTTTGGAGAGTTTCTTAGCAAGTAAGTTACGCAAATTATGTTTATTTTATTATTAGCAAATACAGAAACAGGAAAAATTAATCTCAGATGTAAATGATATTCATCATTTCTCCATTGCAGTGTGATTGGGACCAGATTCCTACCACGTCTGGGGGTTCCAGAGTTCGACATAGCCAGAAATGTCCTTGAACTCATCTATGCACAGACTCTAGCCTGGTATGAACAATACATTTAATACTTGTTATTCAAATAATTGGACACTATCTATTAGAACAATTGTATTGTAATTAAGACTCCAGTTTCCTGTTAAAAGTTATTGTACCCTCTTTTTACTCTCCATAGGATTGGAATCTACTTCTCTCCTCTGCTGCCTGCCATCCAGATTGTCAAATTGTTCATCTTGTTTTACCTAAAGAAGGTAAACACAGGCTCACAAGGTTTGGTTTGCCTTGTAAACTGAACTGCCACGATGACACACTGCTATCAGCAGAAACAGTGCTTCCTGAGCAGCTCTATGCTCCTTAACGGCTCATGTTACTGCATTTGTGCACCTGGGTCAATAATTAATTTAAATCCTTTCATTATATTGACCGTGTGCTTTATTTTGTGTTGTGGAAAAGACAAGCAGGGTTTTGGATTGATGGAGTGAACCTTTGGGTTGCATTGTAGTTTACCAGGCAAGATCAAGATCAATCAGTCCCTGAAAAGCAAATGACTTCAGTATAACTGGTAATTTGACCCAGGCCAGATCTGGTGTTGCTGAATGTTTCATGAACATGCTGAATGACCTTTCAAGCAATGCTATTCAAAAGCTCTGATGAGATCCTCATGTTTTCTATTATGGAGTGAAACAGAAATAATGACTTGGCTGAAAATGAGCTTGTAGTTTTGTAAACTTTAATAGCACTGAGCTATTGCGAGAATAATGAATGAAAATGGAGTATGTGTGTGAATGTGTTTGTTCATGTGTGCATGTTTTTGCACTTCCCCAGGTCAGCCTGACCCAGAACTGCCAGCCTCCCCGGCGAACAGGCAGAGCAGCTCAGATGCAAACAATTTTCATCGCCCTTCTCTTCTTCCCTTTCTTTGTGGGGGCCTTGTCCATGGTTGCATACACCTCTTGGAGGTATGTGGATGTGGCCCGTTTTAACAACTATAAAACCTTTATTTCAAGTTAACAGCTTGCAGTCAGATAAGAATATTTTACAAGATCATTACCTTCTGAACAAAATTCCAACAAAACTTGTTTGACACATTCTGCATTTTTTTTACCAGTACACTAATCCCCCCAAATCAAACATCAGTCTTGTTTTGTCCACCTTGTCTCTCCAGACTGACTCCATCAGATCAGTGTGGTCCTTTCCGGGGACTCAACAGTACCTTCAGTGTGGTTGGAGTCTGGATAGGAGATCTGGAAGAGATCCCTGGATCTCAGTGGGTTGTGTGGATCTACCAAAACGTGATCAGGAGTGAAGTCTTCTATTTTCTTATCACACTCCTCATCCTGTAAGTGCATAGTGCAGGTGCTATGCTTTGTGTGTGCTACAGATGCTTTATTGTAAATTCTAAATTCAGTTGTGAATCACATATTGCACATATTTTCAATTATTACGGGCCTCCAGCTCAAATCTAAGAGGAAATTCCATCACAAAATCAAACATTAAACACAAAGCACATCTGAGGCTGATGGGAATGACATTAGACATTTAATGGACCTAACCATTTAATTTAATGGTTAGGTCAACACAATGGACAATCAAGTGTGTTCCATATGTGTTACTGTGGTAACCTGTCATGTCCAAAGCAGGAAACCTTTCAGATCATTAAATTTATTTGTGTGCATACAGTGTGTGTTCGTGTGTGTGCATTCATGTACATTTTAAAATCTCTGTGTCAACTATTCAAACTGATTTCTGCGACATTTTCGCTACCTGGCCATGTTTTTATTGCTCAGGGTCGTCATATACATCTTCTGGCAAGTCGTTCGGGGCCGCAAGGAGCTTATTGCTCTTCTGAGACAGCAGATTGTAAATGTGAGTGTGTTTGAAAAATGTCCCTTGAATGTGTCTTTTACTCAGTTTATTTTGTTTGCCTTTGGGAATACTTACACAACCTTGGGTGTACTTGAAATTCATTTTTTAGTGAAGTCTTTTTTTTTTTTTTTAAATTTCCTTCCCTCTATTCATCTGTTTTTCTCTTTCTTTTTCTCTCACCAGGAGGGGAAAGACAAGTCCTTCTTGTTAGACAAGCTCCAGAACCTCCAGAAATCTCAACCTACTAAAAAACCCAAACAGAAGAATCAAAAAAAGGTTTGATGTGACATTTGTGTCTGGCTAACTAATCGCCTTTCACTCTGGGATTTGTCATCAACCTCACTGAATATTTTCTCCTGTCCTTAAGCAAACCAAACGGCATTCAGATGAACGCTCTTCAGGTGGGCAGTCCAACTCAAACGCTATGGTTCAGGCTTTACTTGCTCGCCAGCGACTCGAAGAGGAAGAACAAAGTTGGAGCGCTGGTGGAGTGCCTGTTCCCTCTGACATCTCCGCCTCCAGCGCTCTGGTGCAGGCCATGCTGGCCCGTCAGAGAGCTGACAGCCAGGATGAAGATCTGTACGAGATGCCTGACAAACACCCGTCATCCTCCAGCGCCTTCGCACAGGCCATGCAAGCCAGGCAGAGGGCTGAGGGTCAAGAGAGGGACGAATACTATGGTACAGCAGGTTCTTCTGAAAACCCTGTCAACAGATCCAGCGCTGTCATGCAGGTGATGCAAGCCAGACAAAGAGCAGAGGAAGACAGAGCCGATGGCACAGATGACCTGCCATCTTCTGTGTCAAGTGTTATGATGCAAGTCATGCAAGCCAGGCAGTTAGAAGAGGAGGAGGAGGAGGACAGGTTACAGTGGGTCCCTGCTCCCCCACAAAACCCGGCTCCCCCAGGCTCCAGCGCTCTCATTCAGGCCATGTTGGCCCGGCAGCAGGCCCAGAACGAGTACGATGACGGTTACTGAACAAAGGGGTCTGATTTTATCTTAACATGGGGACAGGAACAAGACAGAAAAGACAACATAATGGATTTCTTTAAGGTGTCTGAGATCAGTCCTGTCATTTTATAATTTTGCATCAGTTACCGGAAAGGGGTGATTTCTCTGGAATTGCAAAACATTTAGTCCTGCTGTAAAGGCAGAAGAACAAAGATAATTACTGTAGCAGGGCTTTGAGAGAGTGCAGGTTCACCTCTTTAAGCACCTTTTTTACAAATATATTTTAATAGTATATTTCTATGACTGTGTATAAGACTTGTATGACAAATAGGTAGTACAACGTATACTCAATAGGCCTTATCTGGTGCCATTTCAAATGTAATTTCTGTATCATAAACATAAGTTGTTAACACTGTATATAGTGTCTGTGAAATGTGGATGAACACGTGATGCAAATTAAAGAAAGGAAAGAAAAGAAAAATTCATTAATGTCCCATGCATATTACATTGTAAAGTATGGCATTATAAAGCAAAATATCAAGGCCAAATTAAAGCACCAACATTTATGGAATGAAATGTAATTTTGCAGACATGGTCTGTTCAGAGAACACTGCCCTCTGCAGGGACTGTGTGCACAATACCACAGCTCAGATGTTGAGCTTTAGGTTCATCACACTGTTTTCTCAAATGTTATTCTTGGACAGTGGTTCTTCAGTCATATTAAAAATCCTCTCCTCACATTTGGACAAAAAAAAGAACAATATCACTGAATATGCACTGTTTTGGTTTCTAAAGTTTAACTATTAGACACATGGTGTCTCATACATCCACTCTCTGAATGTGCACAAGGTTTAAAGTTCCCACATTGCAAATCCTGGGATTACATTTATGTCTCAAAGTGAAATATAAGGTGACTTTAGAGAAACTTTCCCCCTAAAAGCCTTCTGGTATCAAACTCAAGTAACAGTTGCTTAATATGCAAAACCTGCATTTATATATAACAAATAAACATTGGTATTAACACTAATGCCAATTATTTGCCAAATTTGGTTTTCACTCATATGGATGTGATACTATACATAGACATAGATGATGAGGGGGACAATCCCCCAAACACACCCGGCTGAAATTAGGCCCTTGGAAGCAACAATGGCCAAATCCACCATATTTGTCCGAAACACTCAGAGACACTTTGATGGCATTGAGTTTTTATTTTCCTCCAACCAAAGAAGATACATCAAATAAAATGACATGCTATACTGGAAATGTGTGATAGTCCACTCACAGCTGATCATTCTAATCCTGCCAAGCACTGACCCTTCATGCCACATAAATGTTATAAGTTTCACAGCATATATATTTTTTAATCTGATTAATGCATGTGTGTGTCACAAATGCTTATTTGGACTTCGTAACACAATAGAAGTAACTGATGTGAACATCCAACAAGTGAAATAATACACAATTTTCCACCACCATTCTGTTTACAAACATACTGCACACATACACTCCACAACCTATTTACAATTTATATACTGTATTTAGGCACATCATTTGCAGTAAGTATATGTGGTTTTATTTCACATTTTATGAACACCAGTTGAACTGTCACCCTGTCTCTGTGAATAGACCATTAGATCATTTGCATTGATTTACTGGTTGACTGAAACATGTTTTGTAAGGCTATTAGCATCTGAGAGACCCTCACTATATTTGTAAGGGTATACTTAACATTTTATTTTTAATCTACATTGTGGTAGATTACACAAACCGAGAAATCAGCTTCATTCATGAGATTAGCTCATGTCCAATTTTTCCGGGTCTGTGCTGGACTGCTGAACTTGAACCTGGTGAGACTTGAATCAAATCTCTGTGACCTGTTTCGATTAAGGCAGTGTTGAAATGTATTAGATGGAGCTAAAGATCCTGTGAGGCATTCATCCCGTACTGAGCACAGAGCGGAGAGGGACAACAATACCTCCGTCCGTGAAGCTGCCACACTGAGAGAAATGCCACCACCTACTGTCCCGTCACATTCAGCACTGTTCCTCTCCTAAAGATGCTGCAATGTCGCTCAGGTCCAGAGAGTCAGCAGGTATGGGAGTTTTCCTGCCGCTTTTCGGGGTCTGGCTCGAATAAACCTCCACAGATTTAGAGATGGAGTGCACGGAACGTTCTTGGAAATATCCGAACGCCTCCCTTGCGTGTTCCTCACGGATGCTTTGCTCGAAGGTCTTCCGTTTGTGCCTGAACTCGATGACGGTTTTCGTATACGAGTTGAGGGTGGTGACCGATGCGCCCATACAGCAGGTAAAGGACGCCCAGGCCATGCTGATTTGAACAGAAGAAAAAAAAAATTAGACAAACCAGCACATGCTGTGACTCTGCTGGTGACCCCAGCTTTGTGATGAAAAATGGTGAACACCTGTGTAAATCCAAATAGCACTTTGACATTTTTCCCTCAATATTTTGTGGATGTTGAGATTAGTGCCAATCACTATAAGTCCCTCGGCTCCCCTCATGCATGCGGGGCCATATGTGAGATCAGACAATCATATCGTCATCTCATGTACCTTTCAGGCAGGTTGGTTAATGCCAACAAAAGGTCAAGAATTGCTTATCCTTTAAGATGAATTTTCAGCATACTGTGCGTATTGTAAAGGAGTGAAATATTATCCCCTTATGCAATTCCAATCACGCCTGTATTGGGGCTTTGGACACCAAAGCCTAATCCTACCATAACATGAGAGCTTTGGGCTTTTTTCATTACAGTTAGTGAAGCTAGGGAGAGGTGAGAGCAGAGCTACAACCCACTATTTGGGGCTGCTGCATGCAGAATGGAATTCCTCATCTGTTTGCCTAATAGGTGAGTTGACTTCACTTTATTTATATACCTCTCTAAATGCTGATTCCAAGTGCTTCATATGAAATTCCTAAACAAAAACAAATTGAGTATGATCTTTGAGTTTAGTCATACCAGAAGGACCAGCCATAATCCCAGTTGTAGGGCCTCCAGTCAGGTGGGCCGAGGCTGACGGTGACCTGAAAGACCTGTGTGTACATCACATGAGCCACCATTCCAAGAAGACCTGAAATCATGACATAAGGTTCAAAAGCAAAATATTCACAAGAATTCAGCAGAAGTAGGTTGATTTTTTTTCCACAAGCACAGACTCAAAGCATTTTCATGAGCACACAAATATGCATATATGTAAACACAATAAAATAATACATTTCCAATCTTTTTAGCCGTAAATCCCCATTTAAATAGTTTATACTTGTTCATTCTGAGCTTTTTTAGACATAGTCTACAAAACATATCTTATCACTGCATCATCTTTAATTCCACTGGTACTTTCTGTGCTTTCATCTCATCAACCACTGAGAGAAACTAACAACGTTTTTTCACCTTATGACATTGTCACTGTGACTCATTCTGCTATTAATCACATTCCTGCCTCATAGATTTTCATTTTAGTTTGGATGTATTCAGGAACATTACAGGAAAACTGAAGAACTCCTTGGTTGGAGAGAGATTACAGTTATCAGTGAGAGCTAACTTCATCTTCTAAATTTATCTGAAAAGCAAATTATGTTGTTTGAGCCCTTTATCAGACCACATAACCAGCCATGGAAAATAGAATCACTAAAAACTCTTGAATATAGTGCCTTATACGCAATAAAAAAAAACTCTCACAAAAACATTTCAGTTAATGACAAATAAAATCAGAATACCTGAGAGCACAGTGAAGACAGCAGCGAAGGCATTGAGCTTGAGCCCATCGATGACGTTGCTGGAGTGGACCAGCTCCAAACACATGAGGCTGAAACCTACCATCAGCAGGACAATGTACAACATCTCAGAAACCAGGGAGAGCCACAGCATCCCTGCAAAACAGGAACAGGATTTGATTGCAGTAACATTACATTAAATCAAAACTGAATTCAGTGTAATATAACCCATTGTACAACAACCCCATAGTCAGCTCCAGGGAGGTCTTTAGTCTCCGTGTTCAATATTAGCCTTAGAACAGACACTAATATGATTGATCTAACATGTCGGTGGTTTCTAATGCCACTAATTTAGGCTGATGGTAACAGGAAAGAGGCTGAATTTAAGCTAAGCTCTCCAGTGTTCTCCAAGCCTTATTCAGCTTCCCAGTGAATCAAGCCAAATGTAATCTGGATGCACAAAAATATCTCTGCCTCTTCTTCCCTCTTGTTATTCAGTCATTCTGACACTTCACAGATTGGCAGGAAGCGAGGATTTCCCAAAGGAGAGTGTCAACACAGCTGAAAATCCTAAAACCTAACACCAAATGCTTGTAGCTTCCCCTGTGTCCCCATCATTTTATATTAAAGGGATAATTCCCAAACTGAAAGTGGAGGACTGGCAGACTGAAAAACTGGGAAGTTGGAGATTAAAAATGATACTGAGGAGGTGTTTATAGGCTGTTGAAACAGTGGCTGTGCACAGCTCAGCAGATAAAAATGACTGTAAAGTTTTCAATTCAGTTCATGTTTGATATGATAACTACATTAAAAACTGAAGTTTGAAGAACTTTTCTATTATGATTAGACTGACGATGAGCAGTGGACACTCACCTTTCTCTGATGCAGGGGCCAAATCAATAAAACTTCGGCATCTCTCACCTACAACACAAAAACAAAATACTGTCATGACAGCACAGTATATAGGCAGCTGCACTTTATGTAGAATTCTCTATGCAGCTGAACAGGAATAAGTGAGCCATTTGTTGGCAGCAACGTTCAGAGGAGGACATAGGAAATGTCAAAGGTCAGAGAGAACCCGTTTGGGATTAACAAACAAAAAACTGAATACAGAAATGCTCTTAGTGCTGAACTGATACAGGCTTTAGTCCAAGTCCTAATCTGTGGTTAACTCCCAATTTCTGTCTAGGTGTGTTTCACAGGATCAGCTCAGACAGTGCGTGACCTCCTACCCTGTGAATCTGCACAGTAACATGAAATTCAGGGTAAAAAAAAAAAAAAAAAAGACAAAAAATGAATAAACAGAAAAGTTAAACAGGAGACTGGGGCTTCTGATTTAGTGTCAGCGGATGGTGTGCTGGGCAAGACCACTCAACATCTGGTTCTTGAATTACAGGTACATGCACAGAAAAAGAGTAGAGATATTTTTCTGTTTAAAAAAAAAAAAAAAGCCCTGCAAAAACACTCACGCCTGTTAAACCTTGAACACACTGTGACATGTAATGAGAGCCTGTGTTAATTTAACAAACAGGATATAAAAAGTCACCCTTGACACATCGCATTCCTGCAGATGTGATGTTTTCCCTCTGTCATCTGTCGATCGGAGAGTGTCGCTGGATTTGTTTTAAGTGGAACACTTTAATCAGGTACGTGGAGGGTGGCAACAGCTGTTTTGAGGAAAAACTCATCAAGGCCCCTGTTACATAATCCTTATTAACTCAAGCTGTCTCGCCCCCCCCCCCCCGCCTCCATCGTACAGCCATTTGATGAGATAGACATGTACTAGCAATTCACTCTTGAGAAATCTCAATGTGCAGTTCATGTCTATTCCTGAGGATTGTAAAAATGTATTATTAGCGGACGTACAGGGTTATACCAGAGATGTGTTTCAGTGGATGCTGGAATAATACCTGATCAAGACTCAGCGAGGCAGCCAGAGAGGACTTCTGGGTCCTGATCACACCTTCAGCCTGTACTTTTCATGACCATGATCACTTCTGACACTCATTTCCTTCTCAGCTCAGCTCCCCCTTTGGTTCCCTTGTTATTAAATCTTTATTCCAGTATGATCAAATTGATTGTCCATGAAGCGGAAGTGGTAATGAAGCTTGAGCACACATCATTCACTGTTTTCTGCTCCTACTGGCTTAAGCTCTGAAGCAGTCACCTTCTGCCACTATCAAGTGCTGCACAGTCATCCAGTTAAAGCCCTGGTCTGAGCACAATGTGGAGTGTGAGCGCCGTCCCTCTGTCCTTCTTTTTACTGTCTTTAAACAGAAGCTCCTGTGTGCTGCTGTTTGCTCAGCATTTCATGCCAGATAAAACCAGATAAAGCTAAGCTAAAGCTAAGCTAAAGTTATCAGATATAAGTAGATTGATATTATTGGAGGGTATTATCCTGAAATTGTCACGAAATGTAATATCTCAGGGCGACTAATCTCTATTTGAACTAAGTTACATTATGATGAATGAGGAAGGAAAATGACAGATGTTAAGAGGTGAACATTTGTTTATCTGAGTTTGTGTTTTAAATTGTTTATGGCCAGTCACTGGTTAGGTGAGGGGGGAAAATGCAGTCATATGCTTGGAAATTATTTTTTAGGTGTTATAAAGTAGCTCCTACGTTTTTAGATTTTAGATTCCTACGTTTTCAAAAATTGATTTGATTTTCAAATTAAAAGCACAAATAAAAATATAAATTTCTAACAATAAAATGTAAATGTTTTAAGATAATTTCACTGAACATTATATTGAAAGATGTCCCTCCTTTAAGGGTCACGTAAAGTTTGTAAAGTTAGACACCTCAGCTCTATAAATCAATTCAGTTGTGACATGTGAACAGTGAAATGCCTCCTTAAGCACCAAATAACTGTGACTAAACGTGAAATATAACGTCAAGCCAGCTCTGCACACACACACACACACACACACACACACACACACACACACACACACACCTTCTCTTCTTACTTTCATCGTGGATGTTCTCCTCGCATGAGAACCAGATGCCGGTGTGGAACTGACGGAACAGGAACCTGTCGTCCCCGGTCTCCCAGCTGTAAACCACCTTGTTGGGGTCGGTTTCGTTCACTCCGTAGTCTATACACTGGTGTGTCCGCAGCTTGCTGCACTTCGGCTTGGGGACTCTCTGGGTCCCCACGCACCAGTAAGTCGTTATGAACGCGGTGATGGAGAAAAACAGCGCGAAGAAGTTCAGGCTAACCGACAGAAGGGTCCTGCATCTGCGAGTCGTCTTCATTGTCCGTGAGAAGGATGCAGCGGCGCGCGGAGGAGCGAAAAGTTCATGGGTGCAGAGTGCTGGAATAGATGCGCGAGCCCCGACCAATTCCCAAACACACCAGGTGTGGTAAAGGTCCCATTTGGCACTCCACAGTTTTCAAATGACTCCAGTTAATGCGCAGGATATAGACAGCATCCCTACAGCGAACTCAGCTCTGTGCTAAAGTGTCACATTCCCATCATTAGACTTTTTTCCCCCCCTCTCTCTCTCTCTTTCACATGCGGTGCCCCACGAGCGTCCAGCCTATAGGATGTCACGTTGTCAAAGGATTTGACACTCACAACTTCCATCAAGTGTGGATTTTCTTATGATGCTCCCCCCCCCGTCATTAGGATGCCTCCCTCCCTCCATCGCCTACAAACAGCTTATCAGCCACAGCGATCATCAGCCCGGGTATGTGTAGGACAAAAGTTACTACTTATATAACATACAGTTGTATCTCAAAGGGAATATCTTCACCCAGATTTCACTGTATAACTTTATGAATTTAAGAAAACTTCTCAATGAAGATGATTTAATTAAAGAGCGACTCCAGATTTTTTTTCTAGTAAATCTAATACATTTTCTTTAAGTAGGTCCTAATATAATATAGTAATAGTAATATGGGTCAGCATGGGCTTAGCAGGCACCTACATCTCCCATAATGCAACCCAGTAGCTATTCTAATTACACCCTCCCTGCAGCACAACTTGTTGGACAGGATTTCTGTAAAAAATATTAAGTTTCAAGCTCAGTCTTACTGGGGTTAGTAACTTCTCAAACAAATTTGTTTGCAAAAACTGTAGTTGTTTATACTGCGCTTTGTCCGTTTTGTCCATTTATTTGTTATATTTTATTAATCACACCCCACTGTGTTTTGTGTCCAATGAGAGTGTATCCTACTTGTAAAAGTAATGCTCCTAAATGAAACTGGAAGCACAAAAAGAAATTAACATTTATCAGTGATACATCAATAAAGGATTAACTATCTAGTAAATGAGAACAGTAAGGGATAGTACAGTTAACTTTAGGTGCTTAGCTACTAATATTACTATATAATATATAATAATATATAATGAGTAACCTAAAGCTTAGAGCAGTTGGTACAGATAACTGTACATCCTACAGATACTACTTTACTGACTTATGTGTTTAAAGTTTTAATTCCCGACTTCGAGTCAATCCAACATTTTGGCTACTATTCAAAAAATATTCTGAACAAATATATATTTATTAGTCAGTAAAATCAATAAAATGTTCAGTTATTTCTTGTTAAATTCCAAACAGCAGTTGTTGTTTATCTGTTAGTCCTTGCCTTCGTTTCTGAGAGTTGTTTGCGTTTTCAGAGAAGCTGACCCGTGCTCTCTTGTTCAGAAGGAGGTCACGGAGAGGATGATGAACCTTTTGCTGCTCCTGGCCAGACTGATGGTGGCCTGATGAGCTCTGCGCACTGTGACAAGCAGAGATGACTCCACGACACGTGAACATCTGCTAATCTGAACTGTGCTAGAGAACAGAGTCAACACAAATGTTGGCATTTCAAAGATGTTTCCCATGAGTATCGCAATTCTTCGTGTGAGAATGAGCTAAAAATACAAATCGTTTGAGCCTCTTGGCAAACAGTGTTCACAACCCACAACAGTAAATGAGGCCAGATAGGCCTGACATCTCTGTTACCTCAGCAGTGTGCCTTCATCTTCAGCCCCGGAGGCTTAGCTCCACATCAACATGACTCTGAAAACTGACAAATCAGGCCAAGGCTCTCCACCAAAGTGCCCCAAATACTGCTGAACAAGCTGCTGGTGATACCGCAGGTAATTACTACATTGGCAGGGTGTTGGATATAAAGTTGAGGAGTGAAAGTTACACACACTGTTGCAGTCACACAGGGTTGAATCTCCCACTTCAAATATTATGTTCTAATATTTGGCTTAAACTTACAGAAATAACAAATGTAATTAAAGGCTTTGATAATGGTTGAAAATATTCCAGGAGGAGACCCAGTGAAACACTGTTGGATAACTCAACACTCCCCGCTCTGTGAGTAAGACCCCTCTACACATCTCAAAGCTTCAAAAAGTGCTCTGTGACCTTAAATCACCCAGAGGTTCTTGCCAACAGCTAACAAGAGTCTTACTGAATATCAGCAGCATATTGGAAGTCAGAATACTTGGCGACAGTCTGGTAAACACTGCTTATGACGTCCATATGGATGGCGATAGGCTGTCTCCTGTGTTTGTGGCAATAACAAGAAGTTAATCCCTGCTCTCAAGTTAACACATTTTAAGTCCTTTGCTGCAGTGTGGGGAAATGAATGTTCATGCATGCACCAAAGCCTAAAGTAGGAGAGTAATTTAGTTTGCAAAAATTTCAGAAGAAGCAATTCTATTAAGTATGCAGCTCACACCACCTGGGGATACATGTAATATGACTTTCAGACTTTTTCTGGAGAGGTTAAGTATGAGGGCAACATCTGACCTGTGCTGTGGTACTATGGTAATATGAGACAATAGGAACAGCACTTAAAGAACATTGCTAAGGTCAGGGCCTTTTTCAGCTCATTATTCTGGTTTTCCTGTCTTCAGCTTGATTGTTTTGGTTCACTCTCACTGCTGTGAAGTGGACAGTTGTTTCTAGTGAAAAAGCTGTAAGAGCTCACACTTTTTGCTTTGGGCCAAATACCAGACAGGCACAGTTAGTGTCTGGTCCAGCTAGACTAGCTAGTTGAACATGCTGCAGCTAAAGAGCCTGGATGTGTCCCTTGGGAGTTAGTGGAGCTCAAAACAGAGCTAAAAGGAGAGGGACTATTTCACTGACATTCATCAGGTGGCCAGAAACATGGCTCCAAATACAAAGTTGATGTTGCTCCATATCTACTGGACGTATAAAAAGTGACTGTGTGCTGACGAGTTTGCCATGTCAGCTTAACATGTGATGATATGTCGATGCTGTGCTCACACAGCTTGTTTCCTCCAAGTGGTTAAAAAAATCTGTTATTGCACATTTAAAGTGAGACTAAAGCAGCTTAAGTAGAGATAACAATCTTCTAATTACATAGGAAAACTTAAAGCCTACACACATACTTGCTCAGTTTAATACAAGCTGGAGTTTTGCTGCCACAGCCTAACTTCATCTCGTATATGGCGGCCAATGTTAGCTATCTGTACATGGATATAGCTGTGTCACTGACGTCACTGCGCTGACTTCATTATCTTCTCTACTTGTACTTCTGTTACACTACACTTTTACTATTGTCCTGTACGTTAGATCCCAACAGCATATCAATAGCTCTCAGGTTCAACAGCTCCGCTTCATTGCTCCTTCTTTTACTTCTCTTCCATACTCTCCCAGCCAGCTGCCTGCCATACAGTACCATCAGTACAGACTGTAGTCGTCACACTGTGGCCTCTTAATTTTCAGAAGTTAGTTTACATGGTCTTTAAATGACTGAATTTGCAAATAGTTTTTCTCAAAGTTAGGGAGGACTTATCTCTCGACAATTTATTTATTTATTCACAGCATTTTTTGTTTTGTTTCATAAATAATTGTTTTGTCTTGTTCTAAGTTTCTGTGCTTGTGTCTTTCTGTGTTCATGTTCTTGCACACTTTGTGCATTCAGATCTATGAAATCTGCAATGCAAAGATTATTATTGTAGGAGGATTATAAGAGGATGGTCCTATTATTGGGCGTGACTGTTAATTCTTGTGTCTGTGGCAGTGAGATCTGGGATTAACACTTTACATTTATACAAGCACACAGTTTTTAATATACATTCAAACTTTGGTTTATGCCCTATAATCTTAATCACTGAGAGGACCAAATCTGTATTATTTATAGTATGTGTCATCCTACTACCATATTTTGTCAGTCATAGTTATATAAACATGCTATGACATATTCTATATGGAAATCTTACATAAGTTATCTGGGACAGAAGCCAGAATGGATTTCTCTGGCTGCTGGACTAGAACTGATCTGTTAGGATTTGATAGGAGATAATAAGAGGAGACATTTCCTTACAGCTTTGCCTAAGCCTGGGAATCACATGGACATGAGCATCATGAATGGTCACTGAAGACGGAAAAACAGTGGGTTCAGAGCAATTTTTAATGTTCTTTTGTTCCTCCGAACGTCATCGGACACGCACAGCTGCAGCCTTTGCAGTCAAGATGGCCAAGCATATAGCCACACAGATTAATGTGAAGATGTGATTATTTTCCCTTTATGGGATCATTTCATATCCATGTAGAGTACGGCCCCATGTCACATGCAACTGCACCATTATCAACTGAAAAAAATGCATGGCTCAAAAAGGAGCTTTTGGTATTGTGCATGTGTATCCATGTCAAAAGAGATTAAAAACCATTGCATTGCATCTTTTTATTTGGCCTTGAATACCTTTGGAGCATATTATGTGGCATCAGAGCGCAAGATTGTAAGGCCTAAGCTCTTGATAGACACAGACTTCATTTGTATTTCTGTGGAAACTTCCGCTTAAAGCTGCTAAGAGTAGAATTTGCCTCTAAACAGATAGCCCCTACGGATTAGTCTTCATAATCTGCCGTTCACTGATCCTCGAAATCATACTGTCTGGGTGCTCTGAAATCAGCTTACAGTGACAGTAGATGGTGTGCGAGTGGTCTTATGATTGGGATTGCGTGTCGTGTGGGCTTTATGTACAGTAGTGACGAATGAGAAAAAGACAATTGTTTAGGGAGAGTGTCGCTTCCAATCTGCACACAGAGATATGTCACCTGCTGTCGTAGCAACATGCCGTGTGCCTTTCTCTCGCACACACCGGCATGAAATGGTTCAAATCTGCAACACTAGGCAGTAAAAGTAAGGCTATTCCTTCTGCTGCACAAACAGATGCCTGGTGGTTGAACTGAGCATCTCCGGTAACCTCTGACTTCAATGTGAAAATCCACTTAGTACACTTCAGCAGAATGGATTTCTGTTGTGTGTATGCATCGAAATTGAAATCACTCAGATGTACTGTGGCCTAAAAAAAAAAAAAAGCTTTCGGAATGGATAGTACATGCTGGTGCGAGGACAGACAACACAGACAAAATCCGTTTCCTGTTTTCTTTATATGGATAGCATTAAGAATCCAGACAGGATCTAAACGAACAACTGTCTTTTATACAGTCGTACAGTATATTAAAGTTTGATTACAAAGACACTTGGGCAGTCGTCGGGTGCAAAATACCAGATGGCGAACGAGATGGGATGAGTGGACTATAAACTATGGAGCGCCCTATGAAGCCTAAGTTAAAAATAAATGTCAATGTTCGTCATTGAAAACAGTCAGTCTCAGTTGAGTTGATGTGATTGACTTCTATTCCTCAGAACATTAATCCTCATTATTCAGAGGGAATTTTCTTGGAAAACACTTAAGGTATAATCCATGTGGATCCATTTTTTTTTTTTTTGGTCAAATGAACTGTGGTTAACAAGTCGTCAGCGTGAAGACCGATTAGCCCTGTGTGTGAACATTTCTCAACCCGCATTAGAGGTACCATTATAATTTATTAATGAGAAAAATTCTAGACATGTCATCTTTAGCTATAGACAAAGCAAACACAAATAAGTGTCCTATGAAACAGCACCTTCAACCAAGTCTGATGCGGTAGACACACATTTTAGAACAAACAAACAAACAAGCAAACAAACAAACAAACAAACAAACAAACAAACAAACAAACAAACAAAAACACATTAAATTATTAGTCTAATCATTCTCCATGTCAGAGGTGATATCAAATATAAAACAGAAATAGAGAATTTGATATTGCTCTCATGAGGACAGGCTGGTTCTAGAGTACTGGAGCCGCTTCTTATAAATAACAAGTTGAAGAAAATGAGTGACACTTGTTTTCTTATTAGGAATGTGCTGTTTTCTCCCTTTTTCTTTCCTTTTTGCATCATGGAAATGTCACGTATGATTCAAGAGAGAACACTGTAAAAATCAAGCAAGGACTTTCTGTTTTTGGCTCCTTTTCAAAAACAGGGGAAATGTTAATGGATCCCGATGTTAGAACAGGAATGTGGTATCACTCCTCCTTTCTTTGTGGTGGGACAGAGACGTCTACGCTGAGCTGGAAACAGCCAGTTTCTTCAAGTGGTCCATGAAGACCTGCAGGCTGACGTCATCGGTGAGGATCGGGGCTCCTGTCTCCTACAGATGCACAGGGAGGACAAAAATAGTGGTTGAATTATTTACCCACTTTACAAACAAACCTTTCCATGACATAACTCTGATCCCATGATCACTTAATGAATTAAACATGTTTATCAATGCGAATAGCTTATGCAAGACCTTGTTCTCTTGATAATCTCTTTCTCAGACTGCCAGAGATGTATTCGCAGCATTTGCATACAGCAAGTTATAGTTCAGCTCTTCCTTGACTTGGGAAATAAGAGATTCCTCATTTAGACTCAGAGGTTAGCTTATCCAACCTGTGTTTGCTGACAGTTTGACTTAAATCTTCCGAGCTGTCAGTGCTGGATGTTTTTCATCCAGCCTACAGACAATCCTGGGATTTTAAAGCTTTTGATTTTGACAAAAGGAGGAAATGAGACAAACTTTTATTCATCGTTTCATACTTATATGTGGTTGTGAGGGCTCTGTAGGAGGTTGCACATAACCTCAGCTGAAGTGCCATGAAAAGGCAGATAAATGATATTCTACTGAATCTGATAGTCTGGAGAAAAGGTTTTATCTTTCCATATTTAAAAGCATCTTTACATTCAATGAACTAAAACCAAAAACAACCTGAAGGTTTAGAAGAGTTTTTAAGATGCCATTTTGCATTTTGATAACCATTTGATAACCTATTTCCCCTTTGGGTAAATCTGATCTCTAAAAGCAGTGTATTTAAATATTGCATGTTGTAGCTGTACTGTACCTGTCCCCAGGCGTAGAGGTTGTTGTGGGTCTGTGACGGGTTGACCTTGGAGAGCAGGAAGCGAGCCTGTGAGCCTCCGTGCTCTGTGTCGATGTAGCGCGGCATGGGGAAGCGCGTCTGCAGGATCTCCTGTGCGTCGTCCAGAGGAGCCTGCAGCAGCTGTTTGAAGTTCTCATACTCTGCCATTTCCTGGTAGCCTGCCTTTCGCCACTGGGCTATGGTCTGGAAACAAAGAGGAAAGTGACAGCATTAAGATATGATTGCTGGTATCACAAAATAATTTGACAGCCTGGTCTGCTGGTAATATAAATGAATAGATGAATTATTAGTCTGGGGCCTGCTGTCTCACCTCTCCATGGTAGATAACCAGCTGGAAGAAAGTGTCCATCAGCAGGATTCGATCTGGCAGGATACTGCTGCTGTCCAGGAGCACAGGCTGCGAAGAACAAATCCACCCAGGACACGGTTAAGAAAAAAAAAAATCCAAGCAGCAAAGACATTAGCACAATGTTTCACGCAGAGACACTGTGAAGAAGCGTCTAGGAACGGAAAGTTGGACTCTCCTATCGTAGATAACAATGGTGTGGAGGGTGTGAGGCTGACCTCTGGTGGTCCATAGAAGGAGTATGAGTAGAGGATGGGCTGGATCATGATCAGGGACTGGGTGAGGTCCTGCCTCACAAAGTGGTGCCTGTAATAGGATGACTCATCTGGGCTGTTGTTGAACACCTGCAAGAAGGGTGACCGCCGCAGGTGGAACATAAACTGCAGGGAGAGGACAGGAGAGGACAGGAGAGGAAGAAACAAAGTTATTAAAGTGAATAATCTCAGGTCAAGAACCTGCCAAAGGTTTCTGAAAAGCAGAGAATCATATTGCAAATCAGTTAAAATGGTGACAGTCTTATAATTACAGTTGATGAAGTCACATTTTAATCAGAATAATAAAGACAGCAAAACTCTTATTTGTAATGTCTTTACAGATTCAGATGGTTTACCTGTGGGTAGAGGGACAGAGACTCCGACAGTTTGAAGGATGTAGGATCATCTTTATTGAACTGGCCAAACTTTTGACACTGCAACCAAGGGAGACAAAACATTGTTTAAATGCTGAACATACCACAGAATAAACCTTATGTAACCCTGGCACGTCATGTAGCGGAAACACAACACATCAACAATCACAGAATTACGTTTTAACTATTTATACCAAACAATCCTAACAATGCCAACTATGTATTGTTCCTCTCATCACAAAGCATAGGCGGGGAGTAATCTGGATGTGGGAGTGCCACTCACCAGGCGGATGAGCTGCCTGTCGAGCCAACGCAGGACATCGGGCCCCTCCTCCGACTCGGCTCTGAAGACTCCCATACGAGCCATGAGCACGGCGGCCGCTTCTTGGTCGAAAGACGACTCGATGTGCTGAATCTGGGATTGTGCATCTGCCCAGCTTGGGTAGGGACAACAAGAAAGAAAAAAGAGAGAGAAAGAGGGAGGAAAGTAGGGGAGGAGAAACCACAGATGCGCAGGTGAGTGTGGGCGTGGTGTCAATGACGCACATGCGTCTCTGAAGGCGTCGTCCTAAATTGCAGGAATGTAAACATCCTTTTGAGCGAGGCTAATATTGATTCTAGCTGTCACTTTCTTGACTTAATGCCAGGCTCATTATAACATAAGTCTTTTCAGCAAAAGACTTGTTAGCTTGTTAATAATAATATGACAGTTTGACACAGAGCAAAGTTTTAGGTATAGTCTTTCCTGTCACAAATCACTTAACAGTCTCTATGGCAACAGTAAAAGCAGAGTCTTACTTCCTGGCGATGGTGGTGACCCGTATCCTCCTCTGTGTGTTAGAGTGCTGGTACTGGGTTACAAACTGGATTGCTCCTCGGCCACCCTGTGGGACGGGTGCATTGTGCTACACACACAAAACAGTGGACAAAGTAAGACGTCAGTTGACAGTCATTCCTCTCTTGCATGAGCCAAACAAATGGCCTTCTACTACAAGAAAGAAGTGACACAAAAAGCCATTGTTTGCCACAGTTATTCACTTGTTCGATGAGATTAGCAACTGTAGCTATCAGCAGCGTACTGTGATCCTGTCCGCTCAAAAGCTACGGTTCAAATCCGTGTCTTTTACCTGATTCACCACTTCGAAATAAATGCCCAGAGTGGTGGAAGGGTTGAGACTGCACACTTTCCACTGGTTTGTACCACCGATGCCCATCTCCTACACAAAACAGAGAACATTTTTGGATGAATGCTGCTAAATAACAGCTCTTAGATTACCTATTGTGAGAGTAAAGAATCTGAAACTCCCAGTTTTATCTGACTCACATTCTCTGAAACACAGGAACCTTTGGAGCTGAGTGAAACACACGGTCCAATGGCCCCGCAAACCTTCAGCTCTCTTGACGTCTGTACAGACAGAAAAAAGACAAGACGTACGTTCAACCTCTGCAGCTGATTAACATCAAAAGCCTAAATACAGCAAGTAATGACAGTTACTCTGATAGTAAACTGCTTCGTTACCTTGACTTCCAGGACACCTCCAAAGGCCATGCGGAAGTCTCCATTGTAGTCCTTATTAAAGACTCTCTGGAAGGTTTGCTTGAACAGGGAGGTATTGAAGGAGTCTCCCATCACAATGTGGCCCCTGATAACAAAGCACAAAAAAAAAGTATTAGGATGCTAAATTAAGCTTAAAGCAAGACACGCCCTCAACCCATTAAAAAAATAAGGGCTGACGCACCCGGTGAGATTAGATAAGCACTTCATCTCCAGCAGTCCAGTCTGGTCCAGGGCACAGGCGTAGATATCAATACTGTGGCCGTTTACTGCTGAGCGGTTGGCCAAGGCTTCATAATACTGTAAAAGAAATGAAACAATTCGATGTCAGTGAACACATCCACAGTAGAAATTGTAAGAAATGGGTCTGTCTTTCATAGGTGGTAAAAGGTTTTTCACAATAACAAAAGGAACTTTTTTATAATAAGATTTCACTCAAGCAGTAGTACTGTACTGGACTTTGTATGAGAGGGACATCCACATCATTGTTCACCTTGGTGGCTTTCTTTAGGTGCCGAGCGTTGTCCTTCTGGATGTCATGCCAGGAGCGGATGGGGGTTTTCAGCTCATCACCCACAACCATGCCAGGGCCCTGGGTAGGGGGCCCTCCGATGAACAGCATCACGCGAGCCCCTGTGTTGGGGAACGTACCCTGAAGGGGGTAGAAGAGCAGGAATTTGGTTTCAGTTAAGGGCAAATACCATTGGGCCTGTTCTCAAATTCCAATTTAAGACTTTTTTTTTTTTACTATGACACAAAGCAATTGTGTGGGTTTTTGCCAGCTGAAATATACAGTATGCAGTTTAAACTTTACTGTTCATAAATTGGTGCTTTCATAGGTAAAAAAAAAACAAAACCTCAGTAAGTTCTGTCCTGTAGCACTTGAGCTGAATCCCTGTTTTTAGGCTGTGGATAATGAGCTCTAATGGACTACTGACCTAGTTCTCAAATTTGCCATTTAATGAAGAGTGTTGTGGAGGGTACTGCCTTATTAAATAAATTAGGATCATCTGTACAAATGCAGCCACAGTAATCCATAACAGAACATTAAAAAAACAAAGTGTTTAATAACACTGAATGTGGGCTGATTGATTTTTTTTATTATTTGTTGATGTGAAAGCTAAAAATAAATTTCACACTGAGCTAGAAAAGCTGAAATCCAGCTGAACTCAGACATTTATAAAGGCCCAGCAATGAGCAAACCTGACATCCAACACTTCCAACAAAGTCCATAGTCCAAGAGTCTGGGAAAGTCCACGACGCAATGATATATTTGGAAACATGCCACATAGTGACAACGCTGCCTGAATGAGCTTTTAATGTAACATTTGATAACGAGTTCTACGTAAATGCTGATTCATTTATGAAGGGACCAAGTGTACTCATTCACAGAGAACGATTAAACAAATGAGTCGGCTGATAGTGGACCGCAACTGCTTTTTGCAGCTCTGCTTTGTACGTAAAAAGACCCAATCATCGAGTCAAATGCCTCTTGACAAATCACTGAATCTGAAGCCAAATTTATTCTGACCAGGACTCTTCTCCTATCTGCTGAAGGAGAGTACAGCAGGGGAATGATCTGTTGCTCTATCAGTTATATAACTCTGTAGATTAGCAGTAGGAGAAGAGAGGATAATGAAGGTGAAGGGAAAAGACAGAAGTCAAAGCCTTTGGACCGACAAAGCACATGTACTGTTCTTGTTCTTGCGTGTGTTTGTGAACACTTACACGTGGCACAACTGTCTTGAAGAGGCCAAAGTTCAGGTTACTGTGAAAGATCTCAATGAATGACTGCTAATTTATTTGTGCCAAGAGCATCTGTGTGTGTTTGTGTGTTTGTAACCAGGTTAACTTTTGTTAAACCACACATAGAAAGTACAACATATCCACAGGTCAGCATTATCTGTGTCTGCTTTATGTACAATATTATTTGTTTTTCTGTATGTGTGAGGACTCTACCTCCAGCAGGCCGACAGCAACAGACAGTGCAACACCAGTGGAGCGGAGTGGACGTTTGCCCTGAGGGACAGGCCAGGGGTCTCTCTGAAGCTCCCCAAGCAAGTCCGTCAGATTCATATCAACTCGGTGCACAGGCTGAAGGAACCTGGATATGAACACACACACGTATGTTAGACAATGAAAACAAGCAGCTACCATTAACTGTCAAAAGACACAACAGAGGTGTTACTGTTTCTACATACTTGCAAGAGGCTGAGGCATCCTGAGGGGCCACTGGACGGCCTTGGTGTCCTGTTGCTGCTGGCTTCGTTAAACCCAGCATCTCCTGAAACACACGCAGACAAAAACAAGTTGAACAGAACGTTTTCGTGTCAGCTGCAAACTTCCTGGAAGACTACCAGAGGCATTGTCAGAGTCATTTGTCATAGTTTGTCAAAGTTTGTGACACAGACACTCAACTCTTCATTTTTCTCATTCCTCTGATTCCCAATGACTTGGCCCCAACCCACCTGGATCTGTTTGGAGTTCAGGTCTTTGGTGCCCCTGAACACGTAGCTCTTGGCGATCCCCTCACAGCTGAGTTCGTGAACCTGGACCATACGTCCGAATGTGATTAGGCCCACCAGTGCATTGGGTGGCAGCAGGCTGAGGGACATCTGCAGGGACTCCTTGAGGGCCTGAAGGTCCTCCTCTTCCAAACACGTGTCCACCACATAGAGGAAGATCAGAGGGGCTGGGGGCCCACGCTATAAAGAGGCAGGAGAGGAAAGTCAGGCACTGGTGAAATCATAAGCCTTGTTTCCACACTGTCATATTCAGTGAGGCAGTGGGAATTGTTCATTTCATATTTTTATTGTTTTGTTCTTGTCTTCAGAGAAGAAGGTGCTAAATTGACTTTTGGTTAGTTGATAGCTGAATGTATGCCTCTAAGATATTTGCACAAGCAGAGACACTCTGTGATCATTAGCAGCTCACGTTACCTTTGAAAACCATCTGTATTATTTATGATGCTACGCTTGTTAGCCACAGTATTTGTCTGGCCCTCACTGGTTGCAAAGTCTAACTTTAATTACTAATGTTTACTAATGTTACTAACTGCATGATTACGGTAAACTAATGTGCCACATAAGGTGCTCCTAACTGCAAAGTATATAAATATTTCTTTTGCAAACATGTACGTGAATCATGGACCTTTAGTAAATCATTCCTGAACCCTAATATTTAGATGTGTCACGGATGCAGGGTGACACTCTACTCAAATCCATGGCTTAAAAATAAAAATAAGAACTCTCCTATTTTATAGGTTAATATTGGAAATCGTTACTATTCGCCTTTGTACAAGTAAATCTTCAGTGCATACAATCCTCTATGCATAGGGCTGAGGTCAGAGTGCTGACATGTATGTAGTATTCACCTGTACTATGTACTCAATTGTAGAAAACTGCGGCATGAGTTCAGCTGGTTGGTTCACTTCTGATATGCCTGCGTAAGATGGAGGGAACTGCAGAGACAAAGAGAAAACCAGATTAACCAGCTTAATAAATGAACACAGCTGGTCCTTGTTAAGTTATTCAGGCTTAAAGAAATGTTGGCAATAATTAATTTCAAATAGAAGCAACTAGACTAAATCGTGCGGTGACCGTCAGTACTTACTGGGTTTCTCTGAAAGCAGAAGTTGCATGCCCATATTTTTGCTCTGAAGTCCACTTGACTGTAAAAGAAGGATCAGAACAATTTAGGGTTTGGATCCAATTGGCAGGAGTGTCCCTGTGACTGATAATGGGCTGCGCAAGGTGTATTTGCAGTTCTCATATACCACACCCAGTACTTATAACACATCAGCATTTCCACATGCTGATGTGTTAAAAAAATATTCAAACACACTGCATCAAGTTTGAATCTCTACAGCCTCCTTTCATCCTTATTCACACTTACTCTTAAGAATACTAAGCATTACTTGCATAAATGGTTAAACCCAATTCCCATGTAAAAAAAAAAAAAGTAAGCAAAATGATACCATGAGTCAAAAATAAAGGATGTTTTCTGGTGTTTTGCACCTGAAAAAACATCAAACATACAAAAATGTATCATGGTCATATGGGTATAGTTTTTCTGTCTGACTCACCACAGTGGGTTAAGCACTGCCTTGCAGTTGGCTCGGCTGCACAGAACTGGTTCGTATTGGACCGGCGGCAGGTCAGGCCTCTCCTTGAGGGGTGTGAAGAGGCAGGAGACAGGGACCACGAGTCTGGTGGCTTCCAGACGGCTTGAGGGCCAGAGGTTCCAGCTGAATCTCACCCCATCCCTGTCTTCATTCTGTTGGATGAACTCCTGGTAGGTTGCCATCTCCGAGCTTCAATGGAAAAAGAGCCCAACACACCACAGATGAGGTTGTTGTCCCAATGGAAGAACTAGATGCAGTGCCGGTGACACTGGTAGTCCACACTTGTTTCTGCTTTTCCTGCTGCTGTCTGCTTGTTAACTCTACCTACTCAGACTGGCTGCAGCAAACTCTTTATACAGGCGCTCCTTTCTCTCCTGTGCTAAAAGAAGACGAAAGCATGACGCACAAATGTGTAATCGAGAAACCTGACCAGCGTGTTTTGATGAGGAAAGACAACAGCGCAGAGAAACCCCAGTGGTATTTATAGGCTCCACCTTTGCTGGCATTTGTCACTGAACCATCTACTCTACGACACCTTTAGCAAAGCATCACCAGGGATCTTGTTTTAGCAACTGTATACTCTCCCTCTTTGTAACCATGACCAGAGGACACAATACAATAGCATTGCATGGGAATTACAAGAAGAATGTGGAAAGACGAACAAAACAAAAAGTTGCAATCTATTGTCAGCAAGACATAATATGCAGTGTACAATGTGCTCTTAACTACTGTAGGCCACACAACTGTACACCACCTAGAACTACAGCACCTGATTATTTTCATGATCTGTCAACCATTTCTTCAATCAACCAACTGTTCAATCAATACGGTAACTGTAAGTGAAATTTCAGCTATTCAAAGCCCAAAGTGACATCTTCAAAGAATTTTTTCTGCCTCATCAGCAGTTCACAATCTAAAGATATTTAGTTTATCACATAAAACAGACAAAGGCAGCAAATTATCACAATCTGGAGGCTGGAGCTGGGAATCACTTCTCAAAAATGTGATGATCTCGGCTCTGTTAGAGCACCAGATTATTCTGAATTGTGGATTTATTTTAAGCAAATAAATAAATAAAGATTTGACATTGCATGTGACAGTCATATGGTCTGTGAATGAGGATTTTTTTTCAGATTTTCACAGTAGCTAAAAAATATACCTATGCCAAAAAATTAAATGTAACTAACTTTAATTGGGTGACCTCTGCATCTAATCACAGCTGAAGCAATTAGTGGATTAAGTGATTACTTCATCAACAGAAGAATAAACAGCATCTAATTTGATAATTTATTAATCACGTGGGTAATTTTTCAATCAGAAATAAACTTTCCCCAGCTTCTTCCGCCACATTGCTGCTCCTCTCCATCTCAAGTCATAATAAACTGTGGATTATTGTGGTTGTGATGGAGTGATGGTCGAACAAAACAAAACAAAACAAAACAAAACAAAACAAAACATCTGAAGACAACACCTTGAGACGTTAAATGGAAAGTAAAGAAAATGTCTGTTGTCCTATATGCAGCGCTTTCTTACGGAATGTGACCTTTGCCCGGCCACATCTAAATAAGGAGATATAGAAGCAATATTAGTGAGGGTATTTCGCTGATTTGTCCCTTTTTGCCCTCTGTGGGAAAGTATGTGGAAACCTTGTCAATTTCTTTAAAAATAGACATCCCTACTTTGAACTATTTACACGGTAAAATAAACCTGAACACCTAGTCTACAACACGGGCTACAGGCCACGTATTATCACTGATGAACCCACCAGAGAAGGCTGGTATCTGTCTTGAACAGAACTTCTACTCTGAAATCATCCAACTATTAACATTTTCGCGGTCTGTGTTCCCGCGTTGATTCACACCAAACTCGTTCACAAAACATTATTTTGTTGGCAGTTATCACTCAAACATCTTCAAGCTAGCGCTACGTTGTACAGCTGCCGGTGGGTTAGCTAACGGAATGTAGCATTAGCCCACTTCCTGTCCCTTCGTAAATGGAAGCGGAAAGACGGTCGCTCTTCTTTTGAGCAAAATAAAATCCACTGCTTACCTTATATGTCAGGTTTGCCTCAGGTCTAGACAAGAGCGAAAGAGTACGTTCTATTAAAAAACAAGTTACAGCATCTGGAGGTCAAAAAAGCCGACGGATATCCAGGGACACGGAGGGACGACGGTGAGGAGAACACTCCCTATCAGCCGGCTTCAGCACTTTACTAGAATGACGTGTTACTCCAAGATCAGTCGTCTCCTATTGGCTCTTCTTTCAATGGCGTCAATACGGCGTCCTCGGCGTACGCACAAGAAGCGAGTGACTATGGGAAATGAAGTTTACGGGAGTTGGAGTAGCTGTTATCCTCTAACGAAAGTATTATACAGTTTGATAATCTCCCTGTTATCTCAACACGTAGTTACCGGGTGTGTAAAGAGGTAATTTCTACCTGTTTATTGTCTGTGCTTTGACCGTTTATACAAAGTGAACTAGGCTACGTAGTCTGCCTAAGAAGGCCTACAGTTTTGTGGTACTTTATTTGGATAGTTCTACTCCACTAAACGTTAGAGTGAATTATTGTCCTCCTGCTTCGTTTTCCGTTTATTTGAAAGTTATTAATTAACTCTGCATGCTCCGATTTTACATACAAAAATGTGTGATCGTCTTATGAAATATGATGCATTTGTATGTACCCTGTAGTAATACTTAATATTTGGTTACTCCTAACCATGTTCACCTGTTAGTGTTTACTACTGCTCACAGCAATTAAAGCCTCCTTTCAAATAAGTAATGATTGGTAAGTAGCATATCTACTCTGCTTTATGTTTTATATCTCAAGGTCACACAAACCCTTGTTGGTCCCCATCACCATCCATGGTGCTGGAGTGAAACTGCAGCCCGTGGTCATGCTGCGTTCAAGGCTGCTTTCGTATTCGGGGGCATTTTGACATATGCCTTTGTCAAAACCCTATAGGCCTGACAGCCCATATTTTACACAGCCTATATTTTAGTGACTGAACCTTCAATAACCGATGATTGAATATACTCAAGTCAATAGTTTCAAGTTGAAATGCTAGACTGCAGTGCACATAAAAAAAACATAGGACCTTAAGGTTGCAGTGAATGAGTAAGCTACCTATGAGGAAAGTGCTACAACAGGACGACAGAATATGAAAAGAACTTTTATTCAAGCAACAGTAATGGTCCGTTGTGTGCTTTAACATGTTGTAAAGTTGATTACATTTTTCAGAGAGTCATTTTTGGCAGTCACAGTCCAAATCAAATGTATTCCAAATATGTGCTGCCTGTCACCGCACAGCGCCAGTGAGACATTTGGGAATTTGAAGGAAACCTCATCTCTCCAATTCAATTTAAAGTAAATCCGACAAGAATTGAACTTCAGCATTTCGTGCAGCTTGTTGAGTAGAATGACTGTGAACGTTAGGTGGCGCTGTAGCCAAGCTGTATTTTTGGAGCGGCACAACCCCCTGGAGGCAGAGGGAGAGAGAGAGAGGGAGAGAGAGAGGGAGAGAGGAGGGGCGGGGTGGGGGTTTCTCCTCTCTCTCACTCCGTGCACAGCAGCGGACTAGCTCCTCTCTCTCGCAGTGTGCCGAACCTAGAGGCGGCAGGTGTGTGCACCGACTGCCCGCGAAGCTTTTCTCACCTTGACTACATTCAGGACTGATTATTTATTTATTTATTTGGACACTAATCCGAGGCGGTAACTCACACTGCAAGTCGGCAGCACAGAATCCACCTCGGGTGTGAGGATGTTGCAGTGATAGACAGCAGAGCATCTTCTCCGCTGTTTCGCACTCAGCCGGCATCGTCAGCTGTTGCTCTAGGAGAGAGAGAGAGAGAGAGAGAGAGAGAGAGAGAGAGAGAGAGAGAGAGAGAGTGGAAGTGTCGGGAGCAACAGAAAAGGCCAAACTATGCGACCAATTTCCAAACGGTAACCGTTTTCTGCCCTAAGTCGACCGGGGAGCGGATGCGAGCAGAGGTTGTCAACGAGCCTCTGAGTATTTTCTGCCCTTTGTCGGTGCCGGAGGAGCTGTGCCAATGGAGAAAGCGACTCCGCCGCCCCAGCCCCAGCTCCAGCTCTCGATAGCGAAGACTGAAAGTCCAGCGGAGGATATCTCCGGCCTGACTGACGAGGAGCTGCTCAAGTGGTCCAAGGAGGATCTGGTGCGGCGGCTGAGGCGGTCTGAGGCCGATAAGATGAGCGTGATTCTGGACCATGGGAATCTCATCCGAGAGGTTAATCGCAGCCTCCAGCTACACTTGAACGAGATCAGGGGGCTGAAGGTGAGGGGAGGAGGGGGGGTGGCGCGCGCCGGTGAAGGATGAGATCATAGGTTTGGAGCGCACCTGAGAACGCGCATAGCAGGAGGGATGTTCAGCTAGAGAGCGCCTCGGCAAGCATGGAGTGAGAATAGATGGTATCATTGAAGTTCATTGTGCCACTGTGTAGGCCTGCACGAGGCTCTGTGGATGGATTTCGAGCCTGTGTGCTCGCAGGCTTTTATGCATTCTCAGCCTAAGGCAGAGTTATAGTTTTCATTCAACTTTTGCTGGAGAAGAGGGAAATTCAGGCTTTTAAAAGTCAAGAGGAGTTTTATTAACAAATGAAGGCATACCCGTGACCATAAACTATGAGAAAATGCATCTCTGCAAATCAGCTTTCAAAACACAGGCCAAGTAAAAGTACAACAGGCCAGTGAGGTATATTCAGAATCCTCCTAATACTGAAAAGGAGGGCATCTCCCTCTGTAAATCTACGGCTCTGTTCATATGCCAATGCTCAAATCTGGCGTCCAGACCTCTCTCTGTCCACACACACACCTTACATTCCTAAAAAAAAATACACATAAATCTACCGTGTGTGCAGGATAATTCGCCTTCAGAGCAACATGGCATTTGCTTTGAAAGTATATGCAGGCATTCTCTTTTTCAGTAACCTTTTCTCACGCCTTCATTTTTTTGCTCTACTAATAAGAGGAGTATGGCACAATGTCCACAATGTTTACAGTTAAAGCTGAGACACAGCCTGAGGTAGCCTCAGATGAAGCACATGGGGATCATTTGCCTTTCTTGGAGACCTTGTCACCTCTCCGCCCATCCAAGCTGCCTAATTGCACAGGAAAGAGCTGGATGTTAAGAAAGGGAGAGAGAGAGAGAGAGAGAGAGAGAGAGAGAGCAGGAGAGGGAGGTAGGGGAGAGTTAAATCATTACAGAATGATAGAGGAGGAAAGAGGGAGCTGAGGAAAGTATGCTTAAGTAAATGGTGCTTGGTATAAAATGTTGAGGGCACATAGTTTCTCTGCCCTAACCCAGTCTTATTTCTGTGTGTGGTCTCTCCTTCTCCTACAGAGCGTTCTAATCCACATTATGTACTCCACATTGAATGCCAGTCAGTGCTTTTATGGGAAAGATGGAGAGGATTAGGATTTCATTTCATTATGATTGCATACAGCGTTTGACTGATATCTAAAAGAGCAGTGAAGTGGATTGAAATTGGACAATGGTTGCAGCGATTTACTTCGAAATACAATTACTAGGAGAAAAACTGTTTTGTTTTGTACCAAAAGAAAAGCACATTTGCTTTCTTCCTGTGCCGATTAGCATTGTCTGAATTCATAATGCTGCCTGACGCTTAGGCCTAATGCCCAGTTTAACTCATCTCTCTTTCCCTCTTGTTTTTGCCTCCTTTCCTTTCAGGATATTAACCAGAAGCTGCAGGAAGACAACCGTGAGCTGCGGGACTTGTGCTGCTTCCTGGATGATGACCGTCAGAAAGGAAAGCGTGTCTCCAGGGAGTGGCAGCGACTGGGACGATACAGTGCCAGCATCATGCGCAAAGAGGTGACTCTCTATCTCCAGAAACTCAAGGAGCTGGAGCTTCGACAGGAGGAGGTCATCCGCGAAAACCTGGAGCTGAAGGAGCTCTGCCTGCTGCTGGATGAGGAGAAGGGGGTGGTAGGTGGAGGAGGTGGCGGCGGAGGAAGCGGAAGCGGAGGGGGTGTAGGGATGGGAGGGTGCCGCAACTCCATAGACAGCCAGAATAGTTTGCTGCTGGTCCCTGGGCAGGGGCTCCTGATGAGAGACGTCGGGGACGGGAGCAGCACCTCCAGCGCTGGGAGCGCTGACAGCTCTGATCACCCTCATCATAAGCAGCCTCACCTGACTGTGGGAGTGGGCGGTGCTGGGGAAAAAGGGAGCCCCGAGCTTGTACATAAACCCAGGTGTAGCAGTATCAGTGGAATAGGAGGAGGAAGCGGGGGTGAAAGGGAGGTGTCCAGTCCCGAGCACCCAGCTGGACGCCACCGGAGTACAAGCCTGGAGTACCCGTACACCCTTCCCCAGCTCTGCCGACCCCGCTGCGGTTCCATATCTGTGCCTGACCACAGTCGAGCCATACGGGGCCTCAGCCCGGAAAAATACGGGAGGAACGTGGGCCGACGCAGTCCGGAGCAGCACCCCAAGCACCACAGCTCTGACCTCGTCCTGGGCCAGAGGCAGCACTTCCTGAGCCAGGGAGGCAGTGGGGACCTCTCTCAGAGGCACCACAGGAGCAGCATTAGCAGTACAGGCTGTGGGAGCCCCGAGCCCCGACACGCACACTTAGGGACCAGTGAGCACCATGAAAAGGGCTGCGTGGTCCCGGGGGGCAGCCCCGAAACTCATAGGCACCAGTACAGTATGAGCCCTGACCATGTGAAGTTTGGCAGCCCTGTGAGAGATGGACAGAGGAGGCCAACTGGAGACGAGCTGTCACCCCATCATAGGAGCATCTACAATGGCATGAATGGTAGGTGTGTGTATGCGTGTGTGTGTGCATGGCAATATTTCTGTGTGAGTGCATGATTTGATCTTCTAATTAAGCACCCCCCTCAAAGAAACCCAAATATACTGAAATTATCTAACTTTCCCATGCACACAACCCCATAAATGCAGTCAATGGCACTGTGCAAAATCTTTTCCTCACAAAGATTTACACGTTCACTGGGACTCGAGCTACACGGACACACTCAAACAAATCTGAGAACAGTTAACACAAAAGCCTCTCAAGGTTTTGCTAAATGTTTGGTCTTCTCTCTGTACTTGAAGGATACAGTAGGATACAGACATTTTTTTTCTCTCTATAAAAACTCAAACATTTTAAAAGGAGATTTGTTGTGTGATCTGAAATGCACTTATTTGATTGAGAAAAAAGATACACTCCTCCTCATTCTGACTGCTGCAAAATTTACAGCATTATTGATTTTTTTGGCGTCTCGAGAGGAATGTGGGTTGGCTCAGTGGATGAGAGAGAAAATACGGGGTTCAGAAATATTTATTTTACATGCTCTGTATCTGAGTTGAACAGATTCAGCTCAAATGATCCATGCTCAGATTTCAGCTTGTGGTGTCTCATAGTAGGCTAGACAACGAATTACCCCCAAATCTTTGCTGCAGTCGTGCCCATCTCTGTGAGATCAGTGGGAATTAAGGATGTCAGAGAGAAGAAGGAATATCAAAGTACCAACTTGGCTGCTGTTTAAATACCCCACAGTGGCTGATAATGATTTCTGGGGGGAAAAAGTGCTGAGTGGCACAGAGCTGGCAGAAGCTAAAGGACAAATTCCTCAAGGTGAAATATCTGCCTGACTTTGCAAAAAGAGGCTGAAATTACAAGAGAAACAGAAACAGTCTACACAGAGCAGAGTAAACTCAACACTTACAGGAGCGATTTCAATTACCTCTTCTGAAGCTATGCCAATACAGTTATGTAAGCATGTGTGTTGAATGTGTGCTATAGTTACTGAATAATGAGCCATTTATGCCTATTGAGGATTTGTATTGATATGAATCATTGTAAATAGACAATTAGAAAGCAAAGACACTCATTACTGGTTACAGAGGCTGCTGTCTTTGCTAACGTTAGATAAACTTAAAGGGGCATTCCATAGATTTTACACATGAAGAGCAGCTCACTAGTTACAGGGAATGATACGCTGCAGCAGCAGCAGCTTTGTCATTGAAAAACGTGGGTTCTCACCACACAGGGAGGTTCTAATGAAGACACTACACTACTCATGTAGGAGAATGGAATTCAGGGTATCTATGCCTCTGCTGCTTCAACTGTGACCATTCTTTTAGTAAACCAGCTTTTGAGAGTTCAACATCATGAAACTAAAACACTAAATCACTGGAGTACCCTTTTAAGAACGACACAGTAGCCTCCGAAATGTCAGTCCAGTGGTAAACATGCCCTCTCTAGCCATTTTGCAATCTCCACAGATTGCACCGGATTATTACAAAGACACACACACAACTTTGATTTGCATCATCACTCTGTTTCTATTTTAGCTCTCTGTGCACTGTATAGCCCTATAAGAGATTTCAATCTTGGTGTAACCTGAGACCCATATGATGTTTGCAAAAGGCCACGCCACATTAAGGCCTCACAAATCCTTAATTGGAAAATATTGTGAGTGCATAGGGCACTCACTGCCCCTCGAGCATGGTGGTTTTCCAACTGTGGCATAACTGTTTTGAACTTAGCTCAGAGTGAAAGGCACGAACCAAATAGCCTTTAACCAGGTCCATAAAGACTTCATTAAACTCGTGTGTGAGAGTCGTGTGAGTATGCGTGTGAGTTGCTGTGGAGCCATATTGGTGGATCATGGCTTATTGTCTGTCAGAATGGGTGTTCATCTCTATCATGAACACGTCCCCACAGGGCCACCATGCCTCCACCGACCTGACAAGGACACTAACTTCAAGTGTCACAACACAATACTTACACTTAGATCAAGACATGCAATCAGAACTTAACCAGACGCTGGAGATTTTGCTTTTGTGGTGCAGATTCTGAATTAATTGTTTTGGATTTTACACAAAAATACCACCCTCCTGTCTCTGTTAGATCAAAATGCACTAAAACACCACTCAAACAAACTACAGTACGGACAATGAAGAAAATAAAGGATAAGAAACATGAACAGATATGGAGAAAGACTTTTGTGAGAAAAGAGAGCAGCTTTGTGGCCATGTCCGTGTGTGTCATCCACTGACCCATCCTTACTGCCATGTCCTTTTTTGGACGAAGAGGGAATTTAATTCCTGTGACGATGTAGTACACTCGCTTGGATTATCCTCTAAGCCCTTTGCACAGTATTATTTCATTTTTTTATGTATTTGCGCAAGTGCTTGTGTGTGTGTGTGAGTGATTTGGGTGGATGTGCTGAAGTGTCCCATCCAGGGTCACTGTAGCAGTGTAGGGTTTTTCTATTCAGACAAATGAAAGTCTCATGTTCATGGGATTCTCGTCAGTGCTGAAGCTCAGGCCATTTAAATTTCTGTCAAAATCCAAAATGAGAGCAAAACAACACTCTGACCTCTGCAGCATTTGAATACAATCTGCTGTGTGCAGCTTATTACACATAGTCTATTATATTTACAGCCGGGAGAAAGGAATACCCCAGAATGACTAACCAACACTCTTGTTTTAGTGCGGAAAACATGACAGAGACACTCAGTTCTACTAGAAAATCACTAAGTGGTGTAACGAAAAAGGCATCTGGAGAATTCAAGGAGTACTGAGTGCACAGTGTAAAGATAAAATAACTGCATGTCACTTTGGAGTTTTACAAATTTCTGAATAACAATAAATGTTGTCTTGCCCATTTAAAATAATGGGCCTGTAAAGCCTGTAAAGAAGTTGTATGTGATGTTTGTCTGTATAGACAATGGCTTCTTCAGCTCAGCGATGCCTCAATTTGAAAATATTAGTTTCATTATTATATCAGTCTTTCCATAGGATGGAGACCTTCTTAGTGACACATAATCAGCCATGAACACTGTCGTCTTCTGACCCAGACTGGAGGGGTGACTGTGCGCTAAGCCTATAGGATCTCTGCACTGCAGAGGGTCTTTTTCAGAAAGAGGAGAGACTTAATCATGTTTTCTGCTTTAGCAATCACAAGTTCTGCATATTAGCTTAAGCTGCTCAGATGATCGGGAGGAGAAAGAAAGGCCGCATGGGAATAAAAAGACATTACAGTGTGTGGGAGAACCTCTGCCCTTGTGATGCCAATGAATGTCACCCACACACACATGCACAAACGCACGCACGCACACACACATACACCAAATGCTTGCCTTGCATGGCAAATATGCAGTTTACAGTGATAACATTTACCACTCGAAATTCTTGGTCATTTTAGAAACTATGCATTCCTCCATTTCACATAGAGACATGTTTCTCTTTCCAGCGACCATTGATTTTGCAGCCTGAAATGACAACTGTTGCTAACAGATACATAAAATGAAAATTAAATTAATAAATATTTTTATCTATCTGTTTTAAAATGAAAATCATGTAATAAGATCTTAGATATACAACTGACAGCTATCAGCTATCATCATATAAAATGATGCTGAAAGGACTAAAGATGCGTCTCTGAGGCAAAAAGTCAGGATCCATACCAGTCGACTAATGACTCATGCAGAAGACATCGAAATATAGAAGTAGCATTGTTGTTGTATTGCAAGGTTAATTCTACTTGAACATATAAGGAAAAATGTAAGATCTGACGGTTACTTCATTCAAACATAATCCCTGTTTGGAAGCATAGCTCACTGGGGAAAAACATACTTGGGCAGGGATTAGATACATTCTTTGTTCTCATTTTCACTTTTACAGAAAAAAATTTAAACTAACCAGTGGGTTTGACAATCATAGCACCATCACAGGTAATGAGTTTGGCCAGGGTTGCTGGAGTGTAAAATTCCCCAAATCCAATAAAGAGCAAGACAGAGCTGTTAACATTTGCTTTTGGAAAAGGGATAAAATAACACCCTCCGAAACGTTTTAAATACAGCATATTGCTCTAACTACTGATACTCACCACTTCAGTATGTGTAGAAATCAAAGCCTGACAGGTCTGCTGTGCCTAGTTACAGTTGCTAAGCTATGATTGGACAGCTGCTGTTGGGCGGAGGGGTTTATTAAACAGTTTGTTAAACATCTTTTTTTTTTTCTTTAAGAGAAAATGAATCTTTGAAAGAAGCGTTTGGTGAACTTTTGCATTTTCATGTCTAACTCAGTTTGGTGTTTTTGACTCGATGAGAACTGACACACGCTGGCAGCGTGGTCCAAATGTTTTTCCCCCATTCTCGAGCGTACCATATCTGATTGAATTAGCAAAGATCATCGCACTGTCTCATTGATTCTGCTAATCTTCATAATTGTAGCATCAGTTCAGACTATCCAGCTCCTCCGGCTGTTGTTTAGAAGTGCTGCTGCCTGTCAGTGCAACAGGAAATCATCTCTGAAGCTTTGGCCTCGGATAATGTTCTCCCTCTCCACTGTCACAGAGAAAGCCAGGCTATCTCTCCTCGCTATGCCTTGCTCTCTCCATCCATCCTAATTAGCTGCCAGTGTGAACAACCAGCTGTCTGACAGAGAGAGAAAACTCTGATTACAAAGCCCTCTTTCTGGAGAAGGCCGGAGGATGTACTGTTTGCCAGGCTGAGCTGAGGAAAGAGGGTTGAGGAAGTATTTGAGTGGATTACTAGCTGTTTTCTTCCCCTCCTCCACCTCCTCCCTATCTCTTTCTGTCTTCCTCTTCATAACACATCTTTTCCTCGTCCTCCGACTTCCACTCTGTCCTCTTCTTCCTCACTCGTCTGCCAAGGCGATGGATGGAAAGCATCCCCTTGACAAATTGTGAAGTCTCACAGCCTAAGCGGCATGAAGAAACTCAAATGTTTGTCACAGCTGCTTGGCATGAAAGGATTTGAGGGAGCATTAGGCTGCTGTAACTCAAATGGATTAGTATTATTACCAGACAGCCTCATCTGTATTGCCACTATCCAGCTTTACCTTTCATTACTTCTTGAACTTGCTAAAGTGGCATAATGTTGTGTAGATTGACTAGTTCAGGCACATAATCCTGAGTTTCCATCTGCATTTTTCTGCAAGTAAAAGTTGTATTTTTCATATTTAAACTGAGTAGGTAGTCCCTTTCTTGATAGGTGTTATCATCTGAAACAGCAGAGGAATAAGAGCAGGTTAAGAACTCTGCAGGTCGTTAGAGCTGAGGCCTTCAGAGATGTGTGGTTCTCATGGTGGATGACTTTATCACAGCTCCACTGAGGGGAAAATGTTACTTTTAAATGCTATCATGGCATTTGAATTTGTAATCACACCTGAGACCAATTTTCCCAAACACCCCTGCCTATAGGCCATCAGAGCAGCTATTAGCCAAGAAGTGCATGATTAAGCATTTTGTTTATCTACCTCTGGTGCATATCATTGTCATTTTAATCCAGCTGCTGTCAGCTTTGTGCTCCTGGATGGAGCAAAGACTCATTTATTATTGCTGTGCACTACTTAAACAATGCAAACTTATTTTTGGCCCCACACTGGCAATTTCAGCCAAGTACTCATGACAAGAGTAATGTCAATGGGAAATGGAGTGTGAAATGTGTCTGACAAAAGAACCAAAATTGTTTTTGACAAGCTAAATTATAAATTAGGGAAAGGAAAGGAACCAGATTATGTACTGCAGATATAGCCAAGATGAATATTTACAATATTATGAGCCTGCACAGTATCTGGACTCTCCGATATTCAAATGTTATTGTTCATCATTCAGTCGGAACATGAACATGTTGAGCAGTTAACTGTTGTAGGATGCTCCCAAACATTTCTCCCCCACCAGCAGCTCCCAAGTAGCTGTGTGAGTTATGCAGGAGGCTGCTTGGCGTGTACTAGCGTCGCTCCAGCCCAAACCCCGGAGGTATGTGACAAATGTTCCACAGTAGCCCCAGTCATCCGGTAGACACGCAAACCCAGTGGAATGGAGAACAGTCTTTGTCCTCTTACGCCATGCCAATGGGGAACGGCCCACTGAGCTGAGAGGAAATTAGCTTGCTAGGCCAGGTAATTAACTGGAAGTTGAGTGGCTGCCATGTACGAGGGCAGGACTGGGCCTGAGGGAACCTCTGTCAGTCCCAAAGTTACCAGCAGTAACCACATTTAGCTATGTTACATTTACTTCAGCTGTAGCTGTTTGTCATGCTGAGAGCTGGCAGTCTGAGAGTGTCAGGTGATCGGGTGGGGGTGAAGGATGAGAGTGGATCTGAGACAGATGTAGCTGGGCACATGTACTTCATGCAGGCGTTCACTGAGCGGGATGTTTGGCAGCTTTCAAGTGTTTTTACTGTCATACAGTACTGACTGATTACTATCATGAAATGAGTTATTTAAATCGATGTACGTTCAGTGTGAGTGAGTTTGCTAAGGAACATTAAGAAAATAATATCAGAAATGAATAGTGACCTCTGGTTACCTCACTTTTGTACGACTCAAAGCAAGTCTAAGTGATTTTTAATAGCTGCCACTGTGGCCACGTGACATTTTCAGGATATGATAAAATGCTACACCAATCGGACCAGAATTTTCTTTCTATATTTCCAGTTTTCATCCAGTTAACATACAGCATGTAAAAAGTATGAATCCCAATGTCATATTATGTAATTCTGTGCTCGTCCACTCATGAACATTCATAAAATAGGCAGCAGAGTTCTAACAAATGATGAAACTGATGAGAAAGTTTATCAGGGGATTGACTGTTGAGATGCTCCTTGCATTCATGATGGTCAGTAACGAGGCAAAGAACCGTATGTTTCAAAATCACAGATGCACACTGTGAGTGAACAGAGAGCACTCTTCTTCCTGCAGATCATAACTTTTCAACTCACCTCTGGTCTCGAGCAGTGACACCGCTCCCTCGTGTGTACCAGATGTGGCTCTTTCCGTTGATGTCTTGCCATGACCGAATAAAGCGCTTTTTTTTCTGAAGGACAAAAATTCCATCATTTTGACAGATAGGTGAAGACGGCTTAAAGTTGGAATCGTCACCATAATATGCATTTTATGCTGACGAATCCAACTTCTAATTTGTAAGAGGAAGGATGTGTTATTTCTGATTTCACAAGTTGCGTCGTCTCACTTTAATGCTCGGTTAGCGTTTTTGTGGCGTCAGTGTGTTGTGCATTTGTATCACTGGTCAAGCAGCAGTGATGAGCTGCTTTGCTGCTGCCATCGCTGTGATGATGTTCACAGCCCCACCATCTGTTAAAAGAGGGATAGAAAGTGCGATAACATATCGGGAACATGTCAAAAGCTCTGCAGCTGACAACGTTATTATCTCTCCCTTTCACAACACCCAGGATGTAGTTATCCATTTCCTGGGGCATAAATTTATCTCCTGCCCATACTGTGCATTATGTGCATTTGATGTAATGTTTCCCTGATGAGAATGACAGCGAGGCATGTGTGCAGCTCCCATTACTGCGGATGAATGGGCTGATCTTACCAACGAGGAATGATTGGCACCACTGTCATTATATTTATATCATTATCTCTTACTAGTTCTCTTTCAGTGATGTCTTTTGGTCTGTGAGATTTCCTCTCGGAGATACTGAAATCAATTTCATTACCCCCCACTGCTCCAGACTGACTGGCTTATTTCCCTTACTGTTACAGCAAAAGGTACATTTAATTACTTCTTTCATCTGGATTTGTGAAAGCTTTGGCTGCAGGTTAAACATGTAATTGAGAGAATTCTTGGGTTGCTTTGAACCACGCTGGATGACCATTTTCTGTGCTGGTATGTTACTTTTTTTAAGGGTTTCATTAAATACATGATGATGAATTCCAGGAGAAAACAGCTTCATGTTGATATTTCTTTATATTCTAGTTGCATTCAAGAGGTATTTTTTTATACTGTATAACAGAGTGTTAAAATCTTATTTTCACTTCTCTAATGTGAGAAGAGCTGTGTGAGGCATGTGCAGTATTTTAAGAGCAGAGAAATGTAAATTCTTGTCCACACCTTGATGAAACCCCATAGGCACTGCACACCAGCGTTAACGCCATCACGTTTCATTGAATTTACTCAATTTTAATGTTGAAAGTGGTTGCACGCAATACATTCATCTAAATCCAGACATATTTTTTAAGTTGGCTGTACTAGTAATTTCAAATAAATTATATAAGCACTTTCGGCACGAAAATTCGTATTTGTTACTTTTTTGTATTTCCTTAGTAATTCTAACTAAACCCATGTTTAATTTACTTAAATTCATTATGTAATTCATATATTGTGGTTACATAATTTGTTATTGTGCTTTAAATTAAATTGTTTTTTTCTACATTATGTAAAATATGTTAATTCAATTCACAATTTTATTTAAAACAATCAAAATGCATATGTAGATGTGGGGGTGGCCGAGAAACCCGGTATACAACAATGAGTTGTGGCAACAATTCCCAATTCCATTTTATTTGACAAAATTAGAGTCTTGTTCAAAAACTTCACAGTAAAAAATGCACATTGGGCCAACCAGAAAGATAAAAGTAAGCAAAAAGGGGGGAATTCTCAAGAGCACTTCTCAAGAAGAATCAAAATGATTAAATTGTTTTATGCTACTGTCACAGGGAGACCCCGTGCACTAAAGTAAGGCACATGTGCTACACATGTGCCTTACATGTGCTCTTTCTCAGGTAGATTTTATCAGAATGTTGATCCTGGTGTGAAGTGCTGGTGGTGATGTGTGTGGTATGAACATTTGGAGGAGGGGGTGAAGGAGAGAAGTCACACTGTGATCATGTATTTGATTTATTGAATTTAAATTGTGTTGACCTGTCTCCTTTGTTGCACTTCTTCCTCTGTCAGACCAGGAACAGCCAAACCTGAGCTGGAGCGGTCCATTTGGTTAAATAGGAGGGTTCACAGGGGAAGAAACCAAGTGTGGTAGAGTGGGAGGGGTGTTTTGTCTTTTGTGGTGAAATGACCTGTATAAGTATCTTGTTTAAAAAGAAATATGTGTTTTTAAAGTAAGTTTAACTGAACTTCTATTTGATAATATGTTATTTAGTATTGGGATTATTGTAAGTGTGCTGGAAGAGATAATTGATATTGATTTCTTGGTGCAGTCCACCAGTATAAAAGTGAGGAGGCTGTGGTGGCCGGAGCCTAAAGGAGAGAAGCACAGCTCCTGAACACAGCTCCAGATTATAGCTCCTGCCATGGGCCCAAACTTTAAGAGTATAACCAGAAAGGCAGTTTAGAGCGAATTCTTTTGTTCTGTATTATTTTGATTCTTCTTGAGAGGTGCTCTTGAGAATATTTACCCCCCCCCCCCCCTTTTTGCTTACTTTTATCTTTCTGGTTGGCCCAATGTGCATTTTTTACTGTAGAGTTTTTGAACAAGACTCCATTTTATTTTCAAATAAAATGGAATTGGGAATTGCTCCACACTGCCACAACTCATTGTTGTATACAGGGTTTCTCGGCCACCCCCACATCTACATATGCATTTTGATTGTTTTAAATAAAATTGTGAATTGAATCAAAATATTTTACATATGTAAAATAAAACAATTTAATTTAAAGCACAATAACAAATTAGCTAACCACAATATATGAATTACATAATGAATTTAAGTAAATTAAACATGGGCTTAGTTAGAATTACTAAGGAAATCAGAATAACAAATACTCAGAATTTTTGTGCTGAAACTACTTACATAATTTATTTGAAATTACTCAAAAATATTAAGTACAGCCAACTTAAAAAATATGTCTGGATTTAGATGAATGTATTGCGTGCAACCACTTTCAACATTAAAATTGAGTAAATTCAACATTTTTTTCAGTGCATCCTTCCATGCCTTTATGAGACATAACAAATAAATTCTATCTTTCATTGCATTACACTAAAAACCAACCACCAAAAGTTTTTTTTTTGTTTTAATTGCAATACATTTCATTACTTCTATCTAAATGTGAAAGGCTTTTTAAGATGACACAACTACAAAAGGAATAGTTGTTTTCATTAAGGAGGAGAGAGATGAAGGGGTCTGAGAAAATATAAACAAGTTTCAAAGGCTTCTGGGGGGCTCAGAAGACCAAAGCCACTGAATGCAGACCCTTGGTGCTAACTGAGGCAGCAAAGAATTCTGGGATACTTGTCTAACATCATTCACAACTAGAGAAATTACCAATATTGCATCTCATCCCCGCCCACCTGAGCCACACACACCACAATCCTCTACACGCTGTTCTATTATTCAACAGCATTGAGGAATGATGGGTGGTGACATGTTAAAATAGGACAACAGGAGTTTATCTTGCAAATGTCTGCTTAAATATTTAATCTACATTTGAGAATCATAGCAGGATGCACACCACACCAAGGCGACTGACAATTCGGGCCCTTTCAGATTGTGGAGGGTCTGATGTGGGGGCCTTGAACACAGAGGACAAGAGCAACTACAGAGGAGTTAGGGACCGATGTTGTGACAGCGCTCACTTCTTTAAATCTTTCTGACAGTATTCTGTTTCTTTTCCCACTCTGCTGACCTCTTTTGTTTAAATATGAATCTGACAGAATTAGTTGATTTTAGAACAAAGATTTTAAAATTTTAGCACCCATCCATCAAGCTAAACGAGCTTGTTTTTGATCACTGATAAACATAAGAACTGCCGGTGATATTCACCATGTGATGCCTAAAGTCCATGCATGAGTTTACACATGGTTTCACAAGTATGCTCTCTCTCTTTGATGTAGATGTGTATTTATGTCCCTGAGATCGGAAAGGCAAAAAACTACACACACACACACACACACACACACACACATACTGACTGTAGGCTTAATCAGCCTACAGGGCACCAATTATTCAGCTCTACTCCAGTGAGTTTCATACCCTCTTCAGTCCACAGTCTCACAGTGAGCCACACTCCAGACAGCAGGGCTTTAAGTTATTTCCTGTTCCTACCTGCTGCCATCACTCACTTCATTACAGGGCTTAAACAGCAGTCAGTAGACACTTACCATTAATTATAGCAGCATGACCGTTTTTGTTCTCTTCTTTGTGTATTTTTACTTTCTGCATAACCTAATGTGACAACAACTGGTAGCTTAAATGATAAAAATGTCATTAAAGTAAGAGTAGCCAGGATTTCTGAGAAATATATATATATAAAAGAACAACCGAGAGCAATTAAAGAATCCTTTCAACCAATAACGTGAGTCTGAAAAGCTACTTTTTCTTCAAAGAACAATCATATACTGTATGTGTGTGTGTGTGTGTGTGTGTGTTTAATGTACTTGCTTCTTTTCACTGCCATCTGAAGCCACTATGCAACATCACATCACAACACTTTCCTATTTTATCCCTATCAATCTCACAATAGTGCAGTTATTTTAAGTATTGCATACTGTGTTAAATATGGAGAATATATCAAGCAATGTGAAAGGCAGCCATTTTGTTTGCAAGTTTGAAAAAGCCTCCATAAACAACCCCTTGATTTCACTTTATTTTTTTTAATCAAAATGAGTTCACCTTTGGTCATATTTCATTGATTTGATAAAGAAGTGCAGGCCACCAGGCTCTCTGCAGCACTGACTGACAGCTAACGCATCCATGACTGGCAGCCAGTGTAGCCAGTCAGCGTGCTGGTGGTACAATCTAATGCAGCAGAAATGACCAAAGAGATGAAATTCCACAAACCTAAAGTGGCATCAACAAGGCGTCACCAGATTGAGCTTCTCTGTGAGTCACTGTTAGCCGCCGACCAAAACACTGACTTGATCCATAAATATCCTGCATATTTTTTCCACTTGGTTTGTGTGGATGTGTGTGTGTGTGTGTGTCTGTGTGTGTGTGTGTGTGTGTGTGTTATAGCCACGCATAAGCTCTGTATTATGTATTCAGAACATACCCTCATGCTCCAGAGTTGCACGTAACAGCACTGACTGCAGCTGCCTGAGGGACGTTAAGACGAGGAGCTCTCCTGCCAGGCATCCTTGCTGACTGACTGACTGACTGACTGACTGTCTGATTGTCTGACTGACTGCTAGCTAAACGGAAGGTCACTGCTCTACCATGCATCTCCACAGGCTTTCCTGCCCAGCCAGCCTGAATAATTTATGTGGCAGATTTTTAGGAGATCTGAGGGAATGGCTATGTGAAATTACCTTGCATTGATCCTGTAAGTTGAGAGAAGGAGAAGCAGAAGGGGGGGGCGGGCTGACAGATCAGAGAAGAGTGAGAGACGAGCAGGCCTGAGGAGAGCAGGTTCATGTGTTTACTGGCTTGATTCAGACATCAATAACAACTTGATTACTGGTGTTAACAAATTATACAGCAGTCACTCAGGAATTTTTTGGTGCTTTATTGTTATTGCTTGGATCCCAGCCTCCTCGAGTCATTTTGCAAACTTGTTTTTCATCAAACAAAAGAGATCTGATTGTGTTAACGCCTTTAAAAGAAGATGGTCTTGAATCTCTTCTATGAACTGTTCGATGATGAGTTATATAGTTAATAATTGGTGCTGCAGAGGGAAAAAGGTTCCCCATCCGTAACAGTGATTTATTCAGCGTGGGAGCAGCTTCTCCCAAGCCAATCTCACAGATCTCTTTGTGGGGAAATTTAGAGCCTTTCACTCGAGCTCTGGTGTACAGAGGTGGAATTTAAGGGAGCTTAGGTCCCACATTATTCTGGAGTAATCACATTATCTATATACTCCTTCTCTGACCCACAACCAAACCCTTTCCCTCCACACATCTCTCACATCCCGTTAAATCCAATTTTGGTTTTAACGCCCTGCCCATAACTAAATCAACAAACACCGTCCAAGTGTGCTATACGTTTTCTCACTCTGTAACTCTCCTTGAAGAGGTCACAGATGCTGGTTAGAATTCAGAAAGAGCGACTTTCATTAGACAGTGATCAAGTTCACTTTAAAGGGATTCTCTGGATTTTGGTAGATGGCTGGTGTGTGTTAACAGGACTGCTCCGTCACAAGACAGCACTCTGTAATCTTGTGACCCGTGAGTGTGTGACTGCCGACCTTGAGGCAGCAAATCCATTAAGCTAATTGTTCTTGTGCTTGAGCGGTCGACGTTTGAGTCCCAAGACCGAGAACTGAGTTAGCATGATATGTTGAACAAGAAACTATATTGTTTCCTCCAGCTGTCGGTTCAAAAGCTCCACACTGAGTCTTTCTTGACTGACATATTTTCTAACTCCTTCATGTTATACACTGCAGATGTACACCAGTCAGCCATAACATTAAAACCAGTTACCGGTACTTTTGGTACACTGTGCAGATGTAAGTACAGAAACGTCAGAGTGACCATAGTGTCAGACTGACACAAATGACAATGCAGTGAGTCAAAAATATCAACCATACTCGAAACTTATCTGGACGTCCTAGACAAGGTAATGAGCTCAGGAACAGAGGGGCGCCACCCTTCATACAGCAGGGCGATGACAAGGTCCTGCCGACAAGTGTTTATTATGAAAAATCATCTGGAGCACATCTGGAACTAATCCCATTGTGTAGAGGACACTTGGTCTAATGTTCATTTTGCAATAATATAAGCAACATAAATTCTTGTGTCAGAACTCTGGCGTCAATCCAAAACCACATTCAGAAACAGCTGGGACGTCACTGTTAGACCACAGTATGTTTGTATTGATCCATCAGGGAATGTTCAGACACAGTTGTGCTTTCAAATGTACCATCTATAGCTATCAGCTACAGCTCTTGTAGACTTTCTGTGTCTTTGTTTGAGTTGGGAGTCTCTCAGCGGACCAGTACAACCTGCAGGACGAGGGTCTCATGACAGACAGAGGCAGCCGAAGGCGTCAGCAGGCTACTTTTTGGTGGCCTTGCTAGCTAGAAAAAGCATACCGGTACACGCAATAGTAAAGAAGTGTATAACATAGCTTTCACTGGAAAGGCAGTGATAATTCATACAGAAAAGATTAATGTGTTTCATTTCTTTATTCTTTCATCAATTAGCCACAACATTAAAACCAGTTATGTTGTGGCTAATCTGTGTAATTTCTAGTTAATCAGATTTTGACAAACACATTTAAGGATCTCTTCAATAATACTGTGTAGGTTGCACAGAGAAAATGCTTCCACCATCTCTGCTCAGACTGTCTGTCTGGTGAAAGATCAGATAAGGAAGAGGACGCAGAGAGCTGGAGTGAAAATGGAACTCAGATTCTGTTCAAAAGGTAAAAAAAAAAAAAATCTCATTCAAAATCCCATTGACCTTTCTCAGTAATATGTTGTGGGTCAGTTCAAATGTCTAGACAAGGATGATACCTTTTAGTTAAAAAAAAAAGTTTATTTAATATTTCTCTTTTATTTTCCTATTCCCTAATGTTTCCTTGCAAGCAGAAACATCACTGCCCGACAAAAGATAAAAGTTCACGAGAGAGTGGAAGGGTCGCGGTCTGTAATAAGAGCAGGACAGAGAAGAGAACACTGTAAAAGTTTTTTTTAGATTGCAGAGATTAATAGCTAAACAAACTGAGAAAAAGGTGAATTGAGCTTGTAAATTTTCATGGGAGTTGTAGTTTTTTTATGCTCACAAAGTAATCATTGTTTAAATTTTTTAGAACTATAAATGTTTTGGTTTCTTATAGCAACGGCTGTAGTGGAGGATTCCAATTTGTCTTGTTTGTAATCAGGTATTTGCTCTTTTTTTTCACAAAGACCAATGAAAGATTTAGAGTTGTGCGCTAGCTATGGAGGCTGTATACACAAAGCTGCTGTAGCTATGATAGCGCACATCGCCTCAGAAATATAATTACCACATGGTGATACCACATGGAGAGCATAAGACGTGCGAGTGGTCAACATGGACTACTTGTGTGTTTTTTCCTGCAAGTAATCTACTCTAGTAAGTAGTAAGTAGTGTTCTCCTTTGCAGTAACACACATCTTGCAAAGCCATTTCCTCTGAAAACCTTCTGTTCGCCACAAATGTCACTGTCTATTATAGTGAATGAAAGTATCAAGCATGGCTGCAAATTAAACTGGACACATCAGACAAGACTTTGTGCTCAAGAAACTGAAGGGCACCAACCATTTGTGTGTTATGAACATTCATCTGGAACACATCTGGAACTGATCACATTGTATAGTATGTTCTTGGTCTAATTTTAATTTTGTTCTAATATGTCCAACATAAATTCAGAGCTGACTTTATTCACAGCCTGCAAAAATTGTTTAACCGCCATTTTTTTTTCCGACATCAATCCAAAACCACATTCAGAAACTCCTGGGATGTCATTGCTAGACGCACTCTATGTTTGTATCGATCCATCAGAGCATGTTCAGACAAAGTCCTTTCTCCGAATGTATCAGCTAAATAGCTATCAGCTACACATCCTGTAGACTTTTTGTGTGTTTGTGTTTGTGCGTTCGGACGAAGCGAGATACACGTGATTGTGTATTTACTGCTCTCTTAACAGGTCTGCGAGCTCTGCTTTAACTGTGAAATCAATTCCATTCCACACAACTGACCTCCAAATGAAAATACCCTCCAGCCCACTGCTGCATCCCCCCGACTCTTTAAAGGAATTTTCATATCTCTCCGTGCCGTCTTGCCCCCCCCCCCCGAAGATAAACAGAGTGAGGGGAGGGGCAGGGAACGTAGTGAAGGTGGCCCCTGGAATCTTTTGCAGAACTCGGCGGCCACAGGAGCATTATGAATCTTTAATGTGAGATGTTGGTGAGCCAAGGAGAGGAAATGTGCTGAAAACATGATTATAGACTCATGGGGAGGAAACCATTGGTGGAGAGACACAAAGAGATATATCAGGCAGGGGAGCAAGAATAAAAGAATTGTTTTGAAGGGCAAAGGAGGTAAAGAGGGATAACATTTTTTTTTTTAGAGTGGACCGCTTAATCAAAGGCATTTTCCACAGCTTTTACTGAACCAACTGAACCAGCGAAGTATAACAGCAAATACTGTATGTCCCATACTTTATAACAGCTGTAGATTAACACCAAATTGTTTGACAAGATTTCTCCTGAGGGGCAGAAATAAAGCAGCAAAGGAATCTGTGGTCAAGGGTGTCAAGATGGAGTCAAGAGTCTGTCTTGTGTGTAAGGCCAGTGAAGCTGGGTGTGGTAGTGTGATGTCCTACACTCGTCAGTGTGTGACGAGAGAGAGCATGACTGAACTATTAGTGGTCAAAGCTGTTCAATCTGTCTCATTCATCAAAATAAATCCTTGTTTTTTTTGTCTCGCGGTCTGCCCCCCCCTCTATCTCCCTCCACTGTTTCACTTTATATTTTAGTCTAAGATTTGACACACTTGATGATTAAAGTGGAGATGAATCTGTCCGCCTTGTGTGTGTGTGTGTGTGTGTGTGTGTGCGTGTGTGCTACGATTCACATTTGGCCACACTGTGAAGGTTGTTGCCGCTCTGCTCGCTGTCACTTGCACCATTGCTGCTGAGATTGAAACAGACGATGGGGGAAATGGGGAAAAGTTGCAAATGCTGCTCTGTACAGCACAACACAAAGTGGTGCCTATAGACCTGATTCTCCTTTTACTTTTTACTACCCATCTACAGTGTTACTATTATCATGTAATGCTTTGAGTTTATAGAAGAAAACAATAAAAGATCTAATGAAAGAAAAGAAAGAAATATACTATATTTGCTTTCTTGCAAAGAGTTGGAAGCAAAGGGAGCCAAGGTAACTTAGATGCTGCCCCAACCAGCACCTCCAAAGCTCAACAATGAACATATTTCTCTGATTTAATCAGTTCACAAACAGAAATGTAGAAACAGCACTTTGTGGTTTTGTAGGGAGTTATGTGCTGTTGCTTTTCAGTGAAAAACAGCTGTTGCTCTTCACATCTCTGTTATGGATAAATAAACAATTGTTGGTTAAGATAGCACTACACCACACAGAGCCATGCTAACTATTTCCCCCTGCTTCCAGTCTTTTTGCTAAGCTAAGCTAACCACCTCCAGCTTTAGCTTCATACTTAATATACAGACATGACAGTGGTATCAGTCTTCTCAACTAACTCTCGGGAGGAACTTTTCTTTCAGTTATAGTGCAGTCAGTTTTTGCATGAGGGGTGCAGTCGTTTTCTATAAACATATTCCCGATTCCACCCTTTCCATCGTAATCAAAACTGCCAGAAATCCATCAGCATATTTTATTTATCATTCATCATTCATCATTTTCTCTTGTTTTGGCAGTCTAAACAGACAGTCGTCAGCTCTAAATCATTAGATTAATGAGGCTCTTCTTTTGTCAAAACAACGCTTTTCAAACGTGTCTCTTCCTCTGTCTCTTTCCTCCTCTCTCTTTGTCACAGCTTTGATATCAGCCGGGTGCTGCACTAACAACTGTAGAAATGTCAAGCTATGGGACAGGTAAGAACCCCTCGCCACCTTGTTTCTTTTCCACAAACCTCATTTGTGTTAATTAGAGTCTTTGAATGAGAAGAACAGTCAATGAAGGTCATTGTCTGTTCTTTCCACAAGGGTCCATAATCCTGTAATTAGCTCCCATTATTCTCATTTTCTATACAGCGAGCTTCCTTTAGCTGAAACCTATTTACATGTAATTGTTGGGTTGGAGGGTACATGTGATTTATGAGGAATAATAGGATAATAAGTATAGGAATGTTCTCACTTTGTTCTCTTGCTCATCAGTAGGTGATCAACAAAATATATTGTGATCCTGTGTCATTGCAGGGTTCTTCTATGACTTAGTCCGGTGTACGGGCCCCAGATGAGTAATGTGTTTGCATGCTTGCTCTGGCCCAGGTGTAATCACAGTGGGTTTACAGTGGGACTACAGAGTTAGAGGTGACCCTTTCCTGTCCCCGTGTGCCATCCTACATCTTCAATCAGGCCCCAGTGGGAGGGCGAGATGGCTGTGTTAATATTTAATGACTGCAAGACAAGACGTACCTCCCCCTAGAGGATAGTCGTCCCCCCCAGGCCGCTCCTGTCGCAGAACGCATGCACTACCATGTAAAATGGCATAAGTCACACACAACCTCATGACCCTTCTTCCATATATGGCGACTATTTTCTGGCTGTGGATGAAAGCGTCTTCCTCCTTTTCGTTCACATTAGTATTTTCACCCCATCACTCCCTCTATGCCTGCGCCTTTTCATCCCACTCCCACTTACCTCATACAAAAATATCAATGACTCAGGTGAGGAAAGGAAGAAAGTGTACTTTATGTCAGTAGATGATTTGCGAGCTCAGAGAAAAGCAACAAGGATGTGCTAACAATGCAGACTGAAGTCAGGTCTCATGGCCGTCCCCTCGGCTCTCTGCTGCACTGGAGACAGACGCAGGCAGGAACAAAAGGATCTGTCACTGATAAGCAACATAAAAGCCTGCAGTGATGAACATCTTAGTCACTCAAACTCTCTGTCTCTTTCATTTGTTTCGCTACACAGATTTTTGCTGCTTCTGTCTATTTAACCAGCTATCTATCTACTGTGTGAGAAGACAGGACAAGCTGTAACTAATGGCTTTATTAGCGGTTAATAAATAATTTGCTAATACCTAATGCTTCGGTAACAGGCCATGAACATATTTTGGGATGCCAGATTGGGAAAAATCTCTGTGTCCTCCAGTGCTGCTGAGCATCTGGATCCATTCATAAAGGATTTATTAACATTTACATCTGCAGACTTAATAGGTTATTGTAACAACCCTGAGAAAAATGACCTTCAAGATTAAATTTAGTATTTGTGTTGGTATGAGAGGCAGGTGACCTGTATTTATCTGGCAAGGTGAATAGGCCTTTTCTTCACAGAAGACAATTTTGCTTCAGGTGCAGGATCCTGGCATTGTGCGTGCTGGCTCACACTGCTATGAATTACTGGGACACTTGAGCTGAGCGGTTGTTATTAGTAACACCTGTGCTTTTCCTACTATGGCAATGACACGAAGTCAGATGTGTGCTGTAGAAACGAGAATTAGGGTTGAATCTTATCTGTTTGCACGGCTAATGCTTGAGTATTAATCAACATGAAGTTGAGTAATGCTTCCAGAGTAATGCATGCAGAATTTTAGTGGCGCCCTATTACTTTGCAAGCGATTATCCAGCAGCAGTGCAAACAAAAATGCCTGATCTCGTCCCATTGAAGCTGGATTTCGTATTAAGTGAGAGGCGTAATCCTGACTTTATTCTTTCTAAACAACTAAACATAAGGCTCGGCTCATACCAATACGTTCATAATAAATAACTGATTCATTTCATTCAGTGCTGCTATTACGTATAAAACTGTACTAATAAAATCTCTTCTTGTTCTTTTTGTTTTCCTGTACAGCTTTGATGCCTCTTCTTGACCACAACTTGACCAGTTAGGCTCCTCAAACAGAGGAGGGGTCGCAGCGGTACAGCCCTCCTGCGTCACTGGCCTTGATAGACACGAGGGCCCCTGGGCGCCACTGTCCACGGCTCCACATGGTCTGTTGCCCATGGCCTCATCCATGTCCACGGCCCTGAAGCAGCCTGCCTCCATTTTTTCATTTTTACATATCGAGAGTTAAAGGGGAGAGGAGTTTCTTGAGAGAATGCAATTCGTGTAGACTGCCACAGCTAAATGGATTAGAGTGGATATCTCTCCCTGCCAACTGTGACACGGCTACCTCCCAGAGAGCACCCAGAGAGAAGGGGAGGGACGCTGGGGATCGGTGAGAGGAGACAGAGAGGACCCTGCACTGATGGTGCTGTTATCCCTTGTTTACAAATGTAGATCATTGGTGGAGAAGCACATAAGTTAAACTTTCTATACCCTGCTGTTCTCAACTTCAACTATTTTCCTACACTCTTTCTCTCTTCCCTCATCGGGTCCCTCTGTCGTCCCATTTTTTCGACTGTCTCCCTCCTCTCCTTCATCTTCAGACATTCATCATCCAAAGTGTATAATGAGACTGGTGTAATCTAATGATCTGTCTCTCAGTCTCCAGATCCAGCTGATCACATGATTGCCATCGTCTCCTCTCTCCCTTCCTCGTAAAATTCTAAACTTTTTCAGCCATTTCAACTGAACTGAAAAACAAAACAACAACAAAAAAAACAACAAATTTGTCAAAGATGTTCTAGCGAAGATAAAAAAAAACAAAACAACCTTTTCCTGTGTCTTAAACCAAGATGGTCAAGATTACTAGCTGCTGACAGATGTTCTAGTTCTATAAAATGCAATGTTCAGGTGTAATTTTTCTTTTTTGTATTATCTTCTTTGCTCCCTTAAAGCGCCTATATTGAAGCTGGGGAGAAGATTATGCGTTTCTCCATGTTGTTTTTTACAAGGAAGTAAAGTCCAAGTAAAAAGTAGATTATTGGATTAGTTTTCTATATATCTCTATATATAAATATAATATGATTATTATTTTTGACTTACTGGTATTAGAACTATTATATGAAGATGCATATGATATATATATCAAATAATAAACAGACTTCTTTATGTAAAAGTGCATCATTTGTTCAGGTTTTATTTCAGTGTGCTGAAATGGCGTGGAGGTGAGTGTGTGCTGACCTCTGACCCTGCAGTCAGAGGTCACATTGGACACGCTGCCAAGCTAATTTTATGATTAGGAAAAAAATCTATAAGTCACGTACAGCAGCAGTGACAAAAAAAAAAGATCAGAGTTTAAGTTGTTTCTCAGATGTTTGAACACTGTGATAACAAACAAACCATTTTTGTTAAGTGTGATTACAACAAATAGAAATCTACTTGAACTAAAGTAAACGAGCTCTAGCAAAAACACATGCTCGCCACTACATGTTAAATGTGACACCCTCACATGTTCCCCCATTACATCCCGTCAGATGGGAGACAATAGGATCAAACTGAAAAAGAATTTCCTGTTAAATCTCTGTAACTGAAACAGATGAGTCTTCCTTCCTCTGCACCCGTCACCTTCCTTCACATCCTGACCGACAGACTCAATCCAGCTGTGCTCTAACATCTGCTACTTAGGATTTTACCCACCATTGCATGTGTGTTTATGGTTAGATCAAAGGATGTGACTGACGAAATTCTATATTTTTGTTAATGTCAACAAATCCCAGATAAAAACCAAAACCAACAATGCAATAGTCTCAGTGCTTTCCAACTTCCCAGCCCTGTCTGGGGCCCAGAGCCCATTTGTTCCTGAAGCTATGAATCTTTTAAAACAGGTCTCAAATATATAGTTTCATTTAAGAAAAAAAAAAGGCCACATAATTTCCTAAAACAAATCAGCACTGTGGTTTATCAGGAGTGAAGACTGTCTACAGGGATGGATTCATACACACTTCCTATTCTATTGATACTGGCAGCAGGCGGGGATGTTGGACTTGACTCAAACAAACTACAGTGCCTGTGTTCACTGTAATGAAGGGACACGTCATCCTGTGCAAATGTATCACTCATTGTAAGATGGAACTCTGTGGCTCAGAGCAATAAGATCTATCAGACTTTAACTAGACAGACTCTACTTGTCGGTTGGATTGATTCATTGCTGATTTCTGTGTTTTCAGGAGATTTGTTGACTATAAAAAAAAACATAAAATATCACCAGACTTTTATTCTTAGCATTTGCTTAACGTCTGTAGTTGTTATGGTTATGGTTAGATATGGGTACTCCTCCTGGAAATGAATCAAAGTCAGTACAAGGTCACAAATGCCCATATGTCCTTGAGTGTGTGTGTGTGTGTGTGCATCACTGTGTATTAGGCCGTCCACTGGGTTGCAGTATTAACTGTACACTCACAGTTCAAATGAAAACAAAATGAGGCTGATCTGATTTGATCTGATTGCTCAGAGTGATTAGGGTTTACTTATTTGCCTGAGAAAATCTCTTTAATGAGGGTCTGTGCTGTGCTGGTATTTAAAGCCAATATCTTGGCACTGCAGTTACATATAGTCCTCCTATGGGATGCTCTGCTGGGGGGCGTCTGGGGGATCTGTAGTGGCTGGTGGAATTTGAGTGATTGCCTTATCTGTAAAGCACTGTTGTTGCAGTGAATGAAAAAAAACAACAACAACTCTGTTTATAGATGTGTACAATTAGAGGGACGCTGCTTAGATGCAGAAAAAAAGGAAAGTCCTTATTTTCAGTTATGTTGTTGTGCATTGAAATCAGTAGTGAGAGAGGAGAACACAGAGGAGAAATGTTTTAATCATTGGATTATTTTTAGTGCGTACAGTTGTATGGTGTGCAGGTAGTGATATAAATGTAGTGTAACGCAAATGTCCCTCTGGGTGCGCTTACCTGATAAATTCTCAGGACATGTTGAGCTTTCACATCTCTGTAATACGTGTGTGTGTGTGTGTATACAAGTATCCTGCAAAGATGTACATGTGTAAGTTTATGAAGGAGTGTGGACGTAAATGCGTGTGATCATGTGCACGTGTGTGTGCTGTTCAATATGCAGAGTCATGTGGATGGTGTGTGCATTCCAGCCAGCCAGACAGGGGCAGGTTGATGAAGACACACCCCTGACTGTTTATCCAGGAAGACAACAGAGAGTGTGTGTGTATATTGATTTGTAAGCATCTGTGCAGTTTTTTTTCTCCTCCATAATATTTATGTACAGTAAGTGTGTTTGTGTGTGTGTGTGAGAAGTGTGTCGTGAGCTGCAGTTTATGTGTGTGTGGGTGAGAGCATGCAGCGCCACTGATCTGCTCTGCTGCATTGCAGCACATCCTGCCCATCCCGAGGTCGCCGTCGTCCTCCGCCAGGGCACTCTTCCAAGGTCGCAGCGGGTCAATCCTCCCCATCTGCATACCCTGCCGCTGCGAGGGTAAATCTATAAACACCACACCAAATCTGTCGGCTGTCAGAGCAACGAGACACCAGTAAGAACCAGAGCTGGAGATAACCACACTCAGGCTCCATGGTCACAATAATCTATCAGAGCGGGAGACCAGGCATGTAATCTACCCAGATGACCGGTCGATCAACTGGGAAAAGCGATCAACACAAGATGAACTACTGGAGCACACACACTCTACATGCAAATACATGCGGCAGAAGTCACATGTAGTGACACTTTGACCTGGGAGCTGTTAGTCTGGTGGAATTTACTGTCAATCTGTGGAAGATGAGGACTTTTATGGGAATCGCCAACAGGCATGTGGAGCGAAGGCTTTATGACCAAAAATGTCCTGGTTTTAATTTGTAATGAACCAGGGATATGATTGCTTCAGATGTTACTGACTCAGTTAACATGTAGAAAAAGAATCAAATGGAAATAAACACTTTTAGTGCATTATAAAGCACACTAATAATGAAAAACAACGCAAACACAAACACCACATGAACTTGCAAATGCATGTGCCTACAATTCACACAAACACACTGCTTTGAAGATTGACTGTTTTACTGTTTTAGGGCAAAATCAAAATCAAACAAGTGATTTTATTCTGCTGCCATGGATACAAGTAATTGTACAGCCTAAGCACACAACCTGAAAGCACCCACGAAAATCTTTGTGGAAGAAAACCTCTAAATATCATCTTGCTTTGAAGGTTAAACTCAGTGGTTGTCTTAGAATGAGAGGCAGATGACCTGACAAGGGTGCACAGTTAAATCTGAAAATTAAGGTTTAATCATTTTTAAATATAGTACTACTGAATATGAATCACATGCTTATTGAGTGACTCATTGTCTGACAAATTTCCTGTAATTTGTAAACATATTATTCAGCAAAATACATGTGAAAAAAGTGAATATAAATGCACGATTTAATCACTGAGAAGCTTTATTCTGTGTTAAGGGATAATTACAGTTTATTACAATGTGGGTAACACTGTGCTCACCAGGGTTACAGCTGAGATGTGGGTAACACAGCAACATCATAACAATGGAGTCTGAGGGGACGAGAAATGAGCACATTTGGTCAAAGTTGAACCAGCAGACAGCAGATGTCTTTCCTATGCTGTGTGCAGGCTCGGTGTGTTTGCTGTGACCTGTCACTTGTTGTTGCTCTCCTGTAACCAAAAAAAAAAAAAAAAGATTCTCCGAAAGGTCACCTTTTATGAGCTAAGAAAAACTCCTCTGTTTTCAGCTTTGTGACACTGATTTCATTCTTATTTTTAAATGGTTTATTTGCTTAAACCTGCAATAACAGAATTGCAACAAATTGTGAACACAACTTATCAAGAACTTGATATGGTGAACTTGTTAGCAAGCAGTTGCTCATTTACACATTAAGGAGATAAAAAACAACATTAAAGGTCTTGGCCACCTGTCAAATAAAAGTCCAATATTCACTCTTTAGCTCTGTTTTTGGTCTCCACCAACTCCTAACAGAAATATCAGATTCTTTAGCTGCTAAATTCTCCACTATGTTCACCAGCCAGTCACTAACTTTTTCTGTCTGCTATTTAGCTCTGAGCCTGTACTATGCATTGTATTTTTTGAGCTTTTTCAAAACAATGTAATGAGGGCCATGAGAGTGAGACCCAAAACAGTAAACTGTCCAGCCAGCCAGCTAAACAAAGAGCTGATACGATAATAAAGCTCTGTAAAGCTGAAGGCGGCTGCAGATTCAGGTGAGGTTTAGATTCATCACTTTCCATTGTCTTTTGATTTATTGTTAAAATAAAAATATTTGTTTTTACCTGCTTTAAGTTATGTAATGTAAAGCCAGTCTGTACTATGATGAATGTTTACATCAGACAGTTTGGGTAATAATGCTGCTATTCCCCTTCATTTTGTCTTTCAAATAGGTTTTGCTCATGTGGGGATTGTATGAAGTATGTCCCTTCATCTGATTGCTCATGTTTTTTGCCCTGTCAGACTTCTTTTTAGACACATTGCCCAGCTCAGATGTCTGAACAGCTAACTCTGTGAATACAATACTGCCAATAAAAGTGACAACCATAACTATGACAATGAGACCTAAGCTGAAATGGACATTGCAATAAAACTGTACTGTGCTACCACAAACACTGCATTTGCCAGTTGAGTTTCTGCCATCACTGACAAATACTGAGAGAATTTAGGCACAAATCAAACAAAGAGCACTCTGAGAAATGCAGTTTGTGACGTCTGACTGACTTGCCTTCTGACCATGTCTCTTGTCCAATGTGGCTTCGGGGAGCTGTTTGACACGGAGTGGCTTGTTGTACAAATACTCAGCTCAGCTCATCTGCCAGGATGTTTGGGGTTTTATTACATTCATGCAGCAGGAGGATTTCAATGGGGATATCAATGATTTATTATCTTGATACAATGGAAACAAACAAATAGATCCCCCCGTGATTTAATGTAATACAGCAAAGCCTCAAATTTCCCTCATATGAAAGAAACTCGTTTATTTATGTAAATGGGTGGCATGCCAGTGCTCTCCCTGGTGAACCACTACAGATAGGGCAGTGCAGGAGCAGTGCAGGGGAAAAAAACTATCATTCATGACACTGACTACAGGCTTTGAGGAGACAGAAAGAAATGTGGAGTTTCCTGTATATACACTGATTTGAATAAATGCATACACGCATGAGCTCTGGACAGGAGTTTTATTGTTTTCCATAAATGTGACTCACAAAAGCAGTGAGTGCAAACGTTTGCGTGAAGTGATAAATGTTTTTGCTGCGTCTGCATCTGAAGCGAGGAAACGTAACTCCTTTGTGATCGCAGCCAAACAGTTTAGCTGTAAACAAAGCATCTCCACAATCTCGCAGTCTGAAAAAAGAAAATGTGTTCAGCTTCTCACCCCATGTAGGTCACCATCATAAGCAGGAAAATCACGGCGATGCTACATACGTCTTAGGCTCGTTTGCTAACGACCCATCTCTAGTACAATAGGAGTTAATTACATCCTCTAATGACTTCACACACTAAGGCTAATGGCCAACAGAGATAACAGATCTCTCATTACCACTCTGAACATATCTTGGCTGGGATGGAGGACTTATTAAACAAACTGCACATTTCATTGTGAGGACACTTGCCACGTTCATATGGCTCCTGCTGCAAAAGGGAGAATTAAGCATTTAAATCTGTCATTCAGTGCTGGTGCCATTTAAACACACATTTCACTTGTGAGGTAATTGTGCTTTTTGATAATGTGAGACTAGCACTGCAGTGGGGTTGTGTGGTGAAGGAGACAAACAACTGTCATGGAAAGTCAGCAAATTATATGACATTTCTATTCCTATACATACGGATGCAAAGCAAGAATTGTTTGTTTTCTGAGGGTTAAACTTATTTCTGATACCAGTAGTTCACAGCCTCAGATTGCTACTATTATGTTTGGGGATTTTTGGTAGTTTTAAAGGTATCCTGTGGTTTTGTTGAATTTATTTTAATGTTGAAAGTGGTTGCATGCAATACACAACATTCTGATAAAATCTAGCTGAGAAACAGTGTGTAGCGCATGTGCCTTACTTAAGTGCACGGGGTCTCCCCGTGACAGTAGAATAAAACAATTTAATTTAATTTAAAGCACAATAACAAAGGTAACCACAATATAATGAATTTAAAGTTTGCAAATTTTAAGTAAAATTTAAGTAAATTTAAGAATTTTAAGTAAATTAAACATGGGTTTAGTTAGAATTACTAAGAAAATCAGAGTAACAAATACTCAGAATTTTTGTGCTGAAACTGCTTATATAATTAATTTGAAATTATTTAAAAAATATGTCTAGATTTAGATGAATGTATTGCATGCAACCACTTTCAATATTAAAATTGAGTAAATTCAACAAAACATTTTTTTCAGTGTGCTAGCAAGCAAACAAGGATGTAAAATATATACAGTTTAAAACAGGATTCACACAATGTGTTTTGGGTTGAGGAAAACGGAATGCAAACATAACTTCTGTTTGATTACTGGGAAAAAAAACCCTTTAATTGTTTTTGTTCTTGATGTTTATTGAGTAACAAAATGGTTATAGTACATTTTCAATGTGTATTTGGTAGTTGTAGTTTTAACAAATTTGGGAATTTAGTTTAGTAGGCACAGGTTCAGAATACCAATTTTAAAAAATGCACAGTGTTCTGCTCCACAAAGATTTCTGTCATCAGTTGGAGTCCTGGTCCTAGATGCTTCATTAGAGCATCCTCAGAATGAATGAAAACACTGGCCCAGATCTTCCTCTACACAGAGAGTACAAACTACTGTCTTCCAAGGCAGAGCTTCAGGGTGCCAAACTGGAGGAAAAAATAACTTCTAGAACTATTTTGTCTGTCATTCAACAATGCTACCCAGTCAAGAAAGCATACTGAGGCAATGAGGCAGTACACTAACTCATGTTATGCGCCTTTGGTGACTCTGTCATGCTGACTGATGGACAGATGCGCTGATTGATCGATGTGCAAGGACTTGGCACCAGAAAGCATTAATTCTATTTGCAGTCGCAATCTGTGTGTAATTAGCATCTGATTTACTAAAGGCAGCAGCAATTATGCAATCAGTGACTGGTAGCGCCTGCTTTCCATGTGCATTCTGCAAGAGAGGGAGAGCTTAAAAGGTACAATTCAGTGGTGGGATTTATGTGAAAACGGCTTCTCTCTTCCAATTTCCCAAGAGACTTTTTATGATGTGCTCACACTCTCTGCTGTCAGTGAGATTTTGGTGTAGAATAAAAGTTAATTAAATTTTCTCTTTCACACCAATATACCGCCACAAGATGTACCTGGTTTTCAGAGGTGGAGAATTTCCCACACAAAATCACCCTTGCATGTAGAGATTTTTTTTTTTCGAACATCTTAGACAAGAAAAAAAAAAGGACTAAAAGGCATTATTTTATCAGAGAAGAATTTATCCTATCTTATCTTATCTTATCTTACTGTCTTCCTGCCTTTATTCCTTGTTTCTTTGTTGCTTTGTCTCTTTTTTCTCTGTCTCCTGAGTGGGTGAGCAGAGTCAGGATTGGTGAAGTGAGATGTTAGCATTAACACAATGCTGATATGCAGTGACAGCAGTGGAGGCAGGCAGAGGTAGGAGCTGAACTCAGAGAGAGACCCAGCACTGACTCATACCGAGGTACAGGGTGAGAAGAGAGAGACCGGAACCTTACGCTGAACTCACATGTAAAATTGCCTTGATTCAAAGACCTCTTGTCCACATCCTCTCTACTTATTTATTTATATATTTTTTTTGAGTTTGCTGTATGGTCAAGTGTTAACGCTCTTTGTCCCAGGGAAGTGATATGACTGTTTATTTTTCATCCTTCATTCTCTTCAACAGAAAGTGTTGCTGCACTCATGCTAAGTGTCTCAGAAATGCTGTTTGTCCTGCTTTGTCTGTTGTACTGTTTCCTGTGTCAGTAGAGTTAACTGGTAATGAAAACAGCATGGACCAGATTAAAGGATGTGAAGGATGTTTCATTAATGCAGGACAGAGCAATCCTTCTATTCGTTGCCTTAGTTACTGCTCACAACACACAGAGACAAAGAGTTGTAACTGAATCAAATTAAGTTAATGATGGGATGAGCATTTGTCACAATGGACGGCAATTAAAAGTATAGAGACTGATAAAATGATCCAAACAAAATGAAGGACAACAGTGTGGGAGGAGTCGGTGTCCACATCTTTAAATTGAAATTCAAACCGTGTGATTGTGCTACACGGTGCATTAATACTATGTCATATTCAATAAAAACTTAAAGTAAGTTGTACAGTAGAATGTACTAAGAATTCATAAATCAGATTTGGGAACATACACCCATTTACTTTAGGCAAATTGCACAGCTCTGTCAGATAATACTATCTAGTGCTGCCTTTTACTGTTGCAAATCTCCACTCCGCCTGACATCCCTGTCTGAAGAATGTAAGAGGAAACTGATAAATCTAACATGAACACAGAGTGAACATGGACAACACATCATGCTGGGTGGTATAGAACATTTTCCAAGAAGCTAACTAGGACAGCGCAGGCAGAGAGAGCCTCAGCTGGACATGAAGCTGCTGAAGGAAGTGGATGTGAATTCACTGCACTGCTGGGAGGCAACAAACAGCACCTGGTACAACAGCAAGTTTGTATCCTCTGACGAAGGGAGAAAGCTTTCAGTTGATGATTTGCTGCTTAATCATCGGACGATCTTTCACATATTGCAGCAAAAACGCATCAGCTTAGCAAATGTGAATTTCTAATGTCTAACGTTATGACTTTCAATCTGTCTCTGTCAAAGATCAAATTAAGAGAAGACAGCCTCTACCAGAGCAATGACGCCAGCAATAAGCCATCCTACCCAGCTCCACACACACACACACACACACACACACACACACGCACACACACACAATGTAATTATCGTTTGACCCAATACAACAAGAACATTTGAGAGCCAAGCTGCAGCTGTATGTGTCCAGCTTTTCACCCACTTCAAAGAGACGACAGATGCTTTGATTAGCTTTCTGATGACGGTAACTCTCTTTCTCTCTCAATCTCTTTTATGTCTCTTTCTTTATCTTTCCATATTTCCTCCCATTTCTCAAACCTGAATGAAAAACGTAACTAATGATTGACCTGAATTGGTTTAAATGACCTCTGATGTTTTGCACATCATAAATTCAGGATGTGAGAGGTAAGCATTCCAATAAAATGTCAGTGTATAACTTGACAGTGTTTCCATCGTGTGATGTTTGCAAAGTTTAATGTCCTGCAGAAAGAGAATTTTTGGACAAAATGCTGAAACCAATAGGGTACCATTTTAGCTCCTCTTCTCACAATGAACAGGCACAAGGGTGCAGTCATGGTCATGCACGGACACACAAACACGTACGCCCAGAAGATGAGGTGAGAAATAAAGGGCCATCTTGGATCGTTTCACTGTATTAGTTTAGCTACAGGGCTTGAAATAAAGGATGAGATGACTCCTTGGGGACATTTTTGATGACTTTGTGCCTTCCTGTTCTTTACCACACTGACATTCCAAGTCCCATTTTTTCCTCTGGTTTTACTATCACTTTAGAAATAGCTGAACCCCAGCAACCATTTGCAAAAGTAGACTACTGCCATGGTGCCCCATAAAATAAGACAGAACACAGTGAGAATGGATTAGACATCCATGCATAGCATAAATGTAAAAATAATCACGATAACTATGTAAATGATATATGATAGTTGGATTAAAATATAATCTCTGCAAAATGATGCTTTCACAGATCTGTTTTGGATTATGAAGCTGAGCCAGTTCACAATGAACCAAATGGTCTTGAAGTGATTATACTGGTGGTAGCTCATACTAATGTGTGTCATGCTGATGAGGGGATGGGGCAAAAGGACAAGTTGAGACTCCTTTTGACTGACCAGAGATGATAAAGGATGCTCAGAAGTTGGATTAAAACGTACACTGATATGATTTCACACTCCCCTCCTGCCATGAACATTAATCTGCATGCACGTCAATATGCCATCACGTCAATATGAAAGAAGAGGATATAGGTGTTGTTCCTGAGAAACCATCAGCTTGACAAAGGCTTTAGACAGATTTGTTTGGGTCTATCCATCCTGTTGATGGGGAGACTCTGTTGGAAGGAAAGAATGGTGGTGACGAGAAAGATTCAATGAGGCAGAATGAGCTGGAGTTTGGATGGAAAGGCAAACACTGCAACACACCAGTGAGCCTGCAACTGCAAACCCTGCTGAAAGGGGAAAAAAAGATTTATTTTTCTATTTAATTATTTTGGTGATTTTACTGCTTTCACTGTCACTCGTCAACTCCAATGCTAACTCCTGACCCTGCACTGCAAACAAAGCAAAACATTCTGTAATCTGAAGAAATCTCCTGCCAGTAAATAAAACCATCTGGCAATGACGTCAGCAAAAACTGTCTGAGAAGATTTTTTGAAACTGCCTTAAATATCGGGGAAAAGAGCTTTTGCAATGAAGACTATAGCTTTAATCAGTTCTGGAAAAAAAATCAAATAATCAGATAAGCCATCTCAAATCAGATGTTTGGAATATTAGTGTACAGTCTGTTTTTCCAAACTTGTTTCTTGACAAATCTGGCTGAAAAACAGGTTAAATGTCTTGAGGAAAACCAAGACTAGTTATCTTGAAACTTGATAATATGTTTTTGGTTTGCCTTTTTTGCAGTGTGGGCAGTAGACACCCATGTAGTTGGAACAAGTGTGGGGGTTCCTATGCTGGAATGATGTTAGAGGTACCTCTGCTTCTCCTGGGATCTGAATCACATGTAAGCCCCAGTGAGTAAATAGTAAGGACATCTGTCCAGTATACCAGCATTTGTTTCTCATTTCAACAATTTTTCCTTCTGTATTTAGTTCCATTCAGCTCACAGTTTAAATTAGTCTTGAGGATGGTTTAAACTGTAATAACACTGCAACAACAACTAGCTCCATGCTATCTCAACGATTACTTCACTAGATGAAAAACACAAATTTAAAACTTGCAAAAAGTGCTGTAGTATACTGCTTACTCCAATATGTCCTGATAAAGGGAAACTATTGGTCGAAGTGAAATAAAATCAAACTATGCTTTTCTTCTACTGTAATAGTCTGGTTCAGAGTTTTTTAGTCTATTAATGTGAGGCTGCTCTGTAGAGCCAACGCTGGGAGGAAACACTGTCGAGAATAAAACAGTGCGGATGGTGTGAAACAGTGGATGACGTGTTAGGAGCTTTGGGACAGGAATCAGAGAGCCTGAGACAGGCTGGAACAGCCCTCCTGCTGCCCAGCAGGCCTCGGCCTCATTAGAATCAGCAGCAGTTTGGTTCTTTGGAGTGTGTGTCCGTGTGTGTGTGTGTGTGTGTGTGTGTGTGTGTGTGTGTGTGTGTGTGTGTGTGTGTGTCCGTGTCCGTGTGTGTGTGTGTGTGTGTGTGTGTGTGTGTCCGTGTGCGTGTGTGTGTGTGTGACAGTGCGTGAGTGTTTGCTTGCACTAGCTGGGAGGCCCAGTGGGCAGGAGCAGATGCTCCATCCTCACACTCAAACTCCCCCAACAGAGTGTGTTATCTCTCTCTGACTAAGGCTTTTTTTGCTTGCCTCCTCTCTTTTGCTGTCTTCCTCTCGCTTGGCCTTTCAACCTCTGATACTCTGATGTGTACATTATATATACGGCTGATCACGTTATACCTATAGCACAACTTTCACTTCAACTATAAGCCCAATAATAGCGTCCATGCACTGCTCTCACTCTCTTATTATTCTGTCTTTCTATAGCACTGAGATCATACTTTTCTTCCTGCCTGCATTCATCTGTAGTTCCCTTGCATCTTCACAGCAGAGGCTTATGCACTGACCCATGATAACATGGCCGTGCTCCCTAGCAGAGCCAAACTGCAATGATCCCTTCCCTTGTACGAGCGGGGCTGCCATCACAGTGACCTGATTGGCTCAACATGTGTGGTCATGCGGTTCACATGCTATTTTTAAAAGTTCAGCTTTCAGTCATTGTGAAGCTGCTGTGTATCACTGGAATTGTTTTGACATTTCACTTCTGTTTTGTTCTTTCCTTCAGAAAGGTGCTTCATCACTCTCTTCTGATTCTGTTGTAATTTCAGTGTTACACACTGTGAATGAAAACACTTTCTGCAGCTGCTTCATAGTAAAAGTCTTGCACTGGTTTTGCTCTTTTAATAACAATCTCAGACTGTCGGCTTGTTGATCAGTCAGTTGGTCCACCATTTTGGTGGACTATTGCCTGATTGATGGCTTGCTGTTAAATTTTGTGCAGACATTCCTGATCCCCAGAGGATGAATCTTTCTGACTTCGGTGATCTCCTGACCCAAGTTTAGTGCCCCCATAAGATTGATGTTTGTGGTTCAGAGTGAAATATCTCTACAACTTATTCACTGATCGCATGAAATTTGTTACGTAGATTCAACAAAAGATGTTCTACTGACCTTTACTATACAGCCACCATCAGGTCAAATTTTTACACATGTAATGATAAATTTCATTATATGATACTTGATGGATTGGCACAGAATTATTTTCCACACATTCATGGTTCTCAGATGATGCATCCTAATAACTTTGGTGATCCCCTGATTTTCCCTCTTTTTAATGAAAAATCTTGACAACTCTTGAATGGATTGCTATAAAATTTGGTAAGCCCATTCATGGTACACAGAGGATGATTGTGATAACTTTGATCACCTGACTTTTCATTGAGCAGCCTCTAGCTCCGTTTGATGCAAATCTGTCCACAGTTTTGGCACATTTTAGCTTTTAGCTTCATCAGCATATTTTAAAAATGGCAAAGCTGGGAAGATGGTAAAGAGGTGGCTGCAAGGGAAGGCTGCGTCACGATAACTACATAGCGCATACAGCGGTATATTGTAGACAAACCTCAAATCTCCAGCTGATCAACCTAACACCGTTCCCCATCTCTGTCACATGAAAACATGCCTGGTGCTGTGCCTGCATCACAGGGCTCTGATCACAGTTGCTCACAGTATGGCATCTAGCTGTCATGACAGCAACAATTCCCCAACTGAGATGTATCTGTAAAAAACAAAGTTTGTTGGGCAGCATGGTTTTTAGGGGTTCTTCCCAGGCAGAGACTTCTGTATATTCAGCTGATGTACAGTCAGCAGAGGATGATGTAATGTTGACTCAGATGACGCTATGAAAAAAGTAAGGAAAGGGAATCTGAACAAGTTCAAATGAGGCAATAAGACTTTAAAGCTGGTGAAAGCTGATCATCATCATAGAGAACATACATATGATTGACACTAACTTGAAGAACAGCCTTATTCTTTAACTGGCAATATATTTAGCAAGGAGGTTTCTGCTTGTTGGTTAAACCACACAGTATTCCTGAGCTTCTTTCTGTGGGAATGAAGCATCCTCCAAAAAGGAGTCTCATGTCTGTTTACATATTAATACGTTTCTTTATGGAGTCATTCAAGCTTTAATGCAATATTGGTGGTACACACGTGTACATATACACACGTCTATTTCCAAACAGTATGTAAGCCCTGCCCCAGACCTCCGATTATGTCTGCTGTCTTGTCCTCTCTGGTAGCCTCTCTGCCCTCTCTTATCTCCAACAAGAAGCTTTATCATTTTGTCAGAGCAGCAGTGTCAACAACCCAGGCTAAATGGCCTTCTCCAAGACCCATTTGGCTCCCCATCGATTAAAGACCCTGCCATCCCGATGGGCAATAGCAGCAGGAGTAGAAGGGAGGGATATGTCAGCGGCGAAGCCCCGTGATGGAGTGACTCGGCTCGGGCAGAAATCTAAACTTGGGTAGGGTAGATGGAGACGGTAGCAAGAGGAAGACCACTGAACCTCGACACCAGTAAATATCGGATGGAGGCTGTTTACTGACCTGTCAGAGAGCAGTATTGATTTCCCCTTGTGTCCAGTCTAAAGAGGTAAACAAGAGAATAGAACGAACACAGTTTCATGCCTACGAGTACCTGTGAATCAATGCGTGCAAGCAAAGTACATTGTTCTTTCACCTGGACATAAATGGCTGAGCTGTAACTCATGTGGATGACACGTTTATTTTCACTGAGAAATGTTTTATTGGAACATCTGTGCCACTATCTTTAGCAGCTTACTGAACGTGAATGGAACAAATCTGATAGGCAACAGCAAGGAAGAAATCTGAATTAATAGCATACATGATGTGACCTTCATTTCAGTGGTCTTGACATCACGACCTCACACTTTAGATGTAGACAGTAATAGAAAGAGCATTAATGGCTTTAAATCTCAAAATGTATCCAGCAAAAATCAGCCACATAGAGGATTATGAACAAGGTTTTGGAAACCCATATGAACGTAATGTTTGAATATACAGTTTAAGCCTGAGAATATACAGAGTGCATCTCCTACAGGACGGTGCCTGTCTGTTTCACCTCAAAGAGCCAAGTCTGGAGGGTCTGCAAAAACAGGCCAAGCTGCTCTTAAAATGGCCACCGGGGTGGGAGATTTATCACACCACCTGCACACTAGTAAAAAGAGATCATTTGCTCCCCTTCCTCCATACATAAACTGATGTCTCATTCCGGGGGGCATAACATTTATCATGGCACACTTTCTGCCACTTCATTCTACCCCCCTACATCCAGACATGGTGTCATGTAGTAATAAGAAAATCTAATGTTCTTTTTTATGCATCGGTACAGATGCCTCGTCGGACAGGAGTCACAGCGATGGTTAATCGTACAATGTCAGTTACAGTTAGCGTCAGATTTGCATAAATGCATGCAGGTCAGGTATGTGTTGTATTGGGGGCAAAAACATGGAGGTGGGGTAATCCAGAACGCAGGTTTTAGTTTGGAGGCTCCAAAACACAAACCAATCAAGCAACTGTTCTGTGTCTGAAGCAAATAGCAGCAGACAGGCTGTCCTAAAAGAACACACAGCATATCACAATACCAATCCTGCAGGTTCAGAAAACCAGCTGTCTGTTCATATTTGTCCATAGGTCCCCTTCAGTGCCTATGACACGAGAGAGGACTTTTGTAAATGAGGCTCTTGCCGCGATGTTTTGCAGTAATGCTGATATTCAGCAAAGCTTGGGTTGAAGTGTGTCAGCCTCAGTTTAACTCACACGGTATCCTGGAGGACTTTGCTCGAGGACATAACAATCGCTGCGTGGCTTCAGCGCAGAAGACGAGAGAGCTCTCCAGCTGCAGCCACATGAGCTGCTTATAGTCCTTTAAATAGAAGTACTTGTAGGGTTGTTTTAAACAAAAGTGGGCCTTGACATGGAGTGTGAAGATACACACACAAGAGCACATACACACTTCCCCTCTATTTTCAAACACACCCTCAAGTCAATGGCGTGATTGAATTTGGTTCTCCCTTTCTTGCTCCCCAGGGGTCCTGTTGATTGGGCTTGGCAAACACAATGTCGTGTGTGTGTGTAACAGAGAGAGAATAAATGTGTGTATTTTCGTTGTCGTACACACGCACGGCAGAGTGGTGATTCTGATCTGCATTCTGAGAGGCTCTCCAGTCCCTGGAGCAAAATCAAGGCGAACGTCCTCCACCCATCCTGATGAATCACTTCCAATCAGGTCCAAAACTCATCCAGAAGTCGATGTCTGTCACTAAAGGAAACCTCTTACAGCTGATGTATACAATTAATCTGGTAATTCAACGGATTTCAGACTGACTCTGTCAGTTGATCATCAGAAGGCTGTGCAACTATCAACTATCACCTATCTGAAATTCTCCAAAATATTCTGTCACTGTGTTTGAACTCATCTTGAAAGAAGATAAAAACATGAAAATCTATTTGTCATGAATAATGTGATATTATCTATAAATAAGCAATTCAAAGTAATGAGTTCAATGTCGAGGACAAATATTTTCAATAGCACATAACTGCTATTATCTTTTGCCAGGCTCTTTGCCTGTGTAATGTAACAGCTTTAACACCAACTGAGAGAGAGATAAAGATGAGCAAATGAGAGAAAATGAGAAGAATTGTGTGGTACTCACTCTCCCCCTCTCTATGACTTTGCACTTTTCTCCTTATTAGTGGATTCAAACCTTCCAGTGTCCTGTCGGGGACAGCAGCAGCACCAGCAGCAGCAGCCCAAAACTGTGGCCAGAATCTCTAATGAGAGGTCTAGAGAGATAATTGATGGCAATTTTGAATTTGCTATCCATTATACAAGCCTTGAACACTTTGGTTTAATGAGAATTAAAGATTCAAAAGCAATGCATTTTATATCAATCAGGCAAACAGCCCATGGGAGAGGACGACGGGAGGGAAGAAGGGAGTGGAAAAGAAGGGAAGAAACATCGCAGAGTGGGCAGATATGGCTCTGAAACCGGCAGCAAAGAAGGAAAACAAGATCACCCACAACTGTGGCTGAGGATGTTTATGGCCACAGTGTATGTCCTTTTTAATAGCTATGTTATGCTCAAATTTGTTTACCAGCATGTTCATGTGTAATGCTATTTTGTGGTTGAATTTGCCTGCAGGACAAGGGTGTAGGTTTGATTTTATGTTTGTTAGGGACATTTTTTTTGTCAGATCGCCAAAATAATAAGTGCACTGCTCCACTGTCTCTCTTTTCTCTCTCTCTCTCTCTCTCTCTCACACACACACACACACACACACACACACACACACACACACACACACACACACACACACACACACACACAGAGCCTGACTGCAGAAAGTTTGCTTGAATTGAATGTTTCCTGATTTAAATGTAATGTAATTACATATGTAATGTTTTTTTTAAATCTGATTTTAAATTGATATTTTAAGTTACTTAAAAAAAAAATTCTGTTATTTTTCCTTCAGCTCCTGAACTCATGGGAATCTTTCATTATCAGGGCTCACCTGAGAGCCTGCAGTTCACCTGTCTGTTGCTCAGGCTGCTACTGACAGGACTTTCAGAATAAAATGATTCCTTAACAAACAGATAATTCAGACAAGCTGTGGCTAATTTACCTTATAAATAATGTTCATGTCTTAATGATCCACATGCAGTAAGAACTCTGCTCTTGATCCACTCATTGAAAGGGGGTAGGGAGGCATTAAATAGTAAATATTTATCCCAAAAATTTCAAAGAAGATACATATTTATGTTGATTACAGAACAGTCTAGCTGAGCTCAGCTGTTACTGACACTTCAATTCTTCATCAAAACAGGACCTAATGCCCTAATTCACTTTGGGAGGCATTTTCTCCTCACAAATTAGCAAACACTTAACCACCAAAGTTTAAACTGATGGTTATTGTCCACTTACAACATTAATTCTGTTTTCAATTCTGTGACATTTGAAACCTTTAAACTATATTTTATTTATCCTTTCAGATTCACCACAGCTCATTGGTAACTCAAGTACGGCTACTGCTGAGCTGTAGGTAGTTAACAACAGTTGATGGTTGCCAGTTTATAGTTGAGTATCCCCCATGTCCCAGTCTTTCACTCTTTGTCATAATAACCAACATTTTACAAAAAATGCACAAACCTGGCAGCTCATAGTTGCTGTGTAGATCTTACTGGTATCATAGAGGGGAGTTGAAATAGTAAGATCATTTGAGATGGGTAAAAATACAAGTAGACATTGGTAGGGGCATGCCCCGACTGTCCATACCCAAATCTACGCCCATGCTGTGCAATGAGAGCATTCTCCAGGCTAATATTTTGTTGGTAAGAAACTGATATTTGTGTGTCCTCAATATGAAAACAGATTTGTATTTCTTCACTATGACAGAATCACTTAATTAAGTTTCATCTGATTTTGTCTTTACATTATCTACTGTCCAAAATGCATGAGATCAGATCGTCACCTATTTCTACTCAGAATTTGATGTTCTATTTGTTGACTGAACTGCACTGTGGCTGCACATGTAGGTGGTCTCTCTTTTCATCAGCACTCCTGTATGAAAAAGGAACACAATGTCCTGCTGACAGCCTTCAGGCAGACTGGGAATGTCAACTCAAACTGCCACGATGGAGAGTCAAAGAGAGGAGGGATGGTGTGGAGGAAGCACAGGAGGGAAAAGAGGAGGAGGAGGAGGAGGAGGAGGAGGAGGAGGAGGAAACAGGGAGGATGCCACAACAATCAGCGCCCTGCAGACAGAGGCATGCAGCTCAGCACTGTCGGGGAGTGGTGATGACATCAGAGAAGCAGTGGGAACAGCCCGCTGATTCTCACCATGCAGACAGCATGGCCTCCTGTGCAGTAAAGCACACACACACATACACACACACACAGAACCATCAACACAGACACAAATATTAGCATTAAATTACCATTATCGTTACTTTATTCACAAATTTCTCTGATGTTGTATTATCATTAGAGACAACTAGAGACAAATCAGCTGAACCTTTGGCACGCTACATTAGCTAGCACCACCAAGTTGAGGTTTGGGCTTAATTATAGTGAATCTGAGTAATAATTTGTTCATCATTCAGATATAGAGTAGATAGAATTAAGTTTACTGTAAAAGGAGCACACATACACTGAATGTATTTTCATTATGGTTTGAAAAATATTTAAAAACTTTTTTGGTTACAGTTGTAGAACCACACTGTGGCTGCTGGCAGTACAACCGAAACAATGAACTGAGAGATGCTAAAACACTTAGTAGAGCTGAGGAGAGCTGTAAAATGAGTGATAATTCTCTGTTTGTCACCATCAACAAACATTTTCAGGTCTGTTGAAAAGACAGAGAGTGTAACCATAGAGACCTATGGTACAAAAATATCAAGATATGAAGTTAGACTTACCACATTTGAATATTTGGTGTCCGTAAGGTTCAGTGCAGCCTTTGCTTGAATGGGTAAGCCGGGCTCTGTTGTACTCATGAAAAGCATTTTCAACCAGCTCCTGTGCTAAAAGAAGCCAAAATTACCCCTGTGACCTGCCTGAGCCCACTTCGATAGATAATTCCCTTTACGTAATCATCTTAACATGATTAATAGACTGTGAGAGTCATCTAAGAGGTGACTTTTGTTAACCTTTTATGGGTATTTCCCTCTAGAGGAGCTATAAGAGGCTTGGCTATCGTCTGTTTCACCATCAGGGCAAACACAGTCTGCCAGCCCTGATATACTTCTATGACGTGCTGCCTCTTTCAGAGGGAGGGGGGAAATTAAGGCCATAAACTCAAACATATTTCCCAGTAAGCACATGAAGAGAGCATAGATAGTTTATTGTCCTCAGGAGGAAGTTTTTTTTTTTTTGCCACAGGCAGGTTCAAGCAACACATGTACACATTATAGCGTATTTCAAAGACATATAACAAATACAGTACCTACTAAAAGCACATTTCACAAAATAAAGCCATAGTTTATACAGACACAAAACAAAATGCAGTAGCTCCATCAAGGCAGAGAGTTGTTTTGTGGGCATGATGACAAACATAAACACAAAACATTATGCAGAAGTATATTTGTGTACATATAATATAGTATACATCAATACACACGCAGGCAGGTACACATGCACAACCTTCCCTGCATGTGCACATACATACACACTCACAGAGCAGGCTGTGACAGCAGCAGGTATCCAGTAACAGCGCAGGGCTGGATAGTAACTACTGCAGAGGCCATTTGACACCTCCTCTGTGGAGATTCAGACGCAATGCTCTGGCAGCACACTGAAACACAAGCTCACGCTTCCTGAACTACATGCTTTACAACATTATACCATTTGTTCTGAATATTTGAAAACTTTACTTGTGCCTTTTCTTTGTTACTGTAAGCATCTGCATTTTCTTTACAACACATGGACCTGGACAACATTTTGCTCATCATTTGATGCTGAACAAGACACAAGCCCTGCTATCAGACAGTCTTAGAAAGCTTGGTATTATGGCATTATAGAAACTAATGCTATTCTAATGGACTCAAGATACATATGCAGTAATACTTTAAATTTGGTGTTTCCTTTCACATTCATATATATATATATATATATATATATATATATATATATATATATATATATATATTTTATTTTTTTTTTAGAATCACCTCTTATGGTGTAGATAAAACTGACCTGCTTCACAGACATTACATTATGTCAAAAACAAAAAGATTTTAATGTCTGTTACTTCACTTCAAGGTTTATATACTGTAGTGACCTCACATACTGAGCTGGTCTCCTGAAAAGCGAAAAGATTGCTGCACTGACAGCAAACATCAGTTCACAGCAAAGTGCGTAGACTGTGGATAAAACCACTAAGCCTTTTGCTTGCTTGCTTGTGTGTGTGTGTGTGTGTGTGTGTGTGTGTATGTGTATGTAGGATGATGACAGATTTAGTTTGTGGAATATTAGAAGCCCATCACAAGCGAAGCAAACAGCAAACAAATAGTGATCTGTTGGACACGTCATGAACTCACACATGTGCGTGATCACCAATGCACTCAAAGATTATTTGGAAGCAAGCTTTCACTCTGCCAATATGGTACATGTTGATATTCATATGCCCTCCACCACATACACATACACATACACACACGCACATACGCACACGTTTGTGCTCCCATCTTTGTGAGGATACTCACTGACATAATTTATTCCCCAGCCCCTTACATTAACCTAAATGCCTAACCCTTACCCCTACTCTAACCTAAATCTAAATCTTAAAAAAAAGTCTCAACCCTCAAACAGCCCTTTGAAATTGTCAGGACAAGACAAAATGTCCTTGCACCAATGGTTTCTAACAAAAAAGAAACGAAAAAAATTGTCCACGCAACCATAAAATGTACTGTTCACTCAGACACAAAGACAAGTATTATCGAAACAGTGCTGCCATCCGCACATCCACAGCCACATGACCACAACATGATGTGGCCCTGCTAATCCGAGTGGTCATCCTCTGGGGTCAGGGCTGACACACACATCCAGCATTCTGACAGTGATTTCCCTCATGTGCTGTTATGCAGCTGCCACTTCAGCGTGTCCCCACCCTCCACACACACATACACAAACAGCAGGCTGCCTGACAGACTGCCTGACAGGTTGACAGACTTCCTGACAGACAGACAGATAGACATTGCCCAGCCTACTTCTACACCTGCCTCTATGGTTTTGCTGTCCCTGCCTGTCTGTCTCCTTGGCTTCCTCGGCTGTTAGGATAAGCGCCTTGCTCACCATTCAACCCCTAATTGTCTGGCAGGCTGGCTTACCTCTCTCTGGCTTGCTAAAAGAAGTTATAACAGCAATCTGTTGACTAAAATTCACCCCGGCTGGCTTTACAGGCAGTCGCTTGCTGATTGTCCAACCCCCTACCTGTCTAAAAAACTCCCTACCCAGCTCAAAGGATAAGCGCCTGACTCTGCACCTGCTAAGCCTTCCCCCAGCACAGGGACCTGGGGAATGCACAGCACCAAGCCCTTTAATAAGAATATTCAGGCAGGCACCTGCAGGGGCAGCTACTGAGAGCTACTGCTGGGCCTTTGGGATGAGGGGATTACTGGTGGTGATGGGAGACACAAAGCCACTGACAGAGGGATTCTCTCTCTTTTTGCCTCCATATGTACACTCCCACATTCTTTATTTTACCAGGGATAATACTATACTCATGGTAATACATATTTGGTTAGTACAGCAAAATGCAGAAAAAACTGTTTTAGTGGCATGGTTCTGGGGATGGCAGCGCTAGTCTGTCAGTCTGTGAGTCCACCACTCTGGTCAAGCCTGAAATGTTTCAACAACTATCAGATGGATTACCATGAAACTCAGTGCAGACATTCACGGTTCCCAGAGGATTAGTACCAATAACTTTGGTGATCCTCTGCAGCACAAATCATTCATCTTTTAAAAAACATTGTATTACTTTGCTTTAGTTATGTCCACATGAGAGAAATGTGTGTTTCATACAGTTTAGAGTGGGGGGAAATGTCCAGTTATGCTAAGCTAATGGACATTATTTACTAATTTGGTCAAATGATAGTGGCACAACGTTTTGTAATTTGAGGTATGCTGTGTTGAAATTTAAAATCATCAAGATCTTTCATTCTTCATTTGACAGAGATCACAAAAGCTAGCTAAGCTACGTGTCAGGATTTGGACTTGAGATGTAAGTTACACCTCGAAGTTAGTGGGTGTAAATACCAAATAATGTCTTTGTACAACTTAGTTTGTGAGGTGCAACCCATTTTAATTTAGTGATGTGTAGCCCACTGAGAACCAAGTTTGAACTTACAAACGGGACCTAAAACTGAAGAAGCATAATGAATTCAGCCATCTTGAATGTTATTATTTAAACCTGTGACTTTCCTAAGTGTCAGAACGCGGTGAAAAAGGCCTCTTAATGTAGTATCTACATTAGCAGTCTGTTCTCATGCAAAGTATCATCTGCATAAAGTATTTTACTTATTTTAGTATCTTAATGCAGAGTTATGCAGGACTATTAGCTATTCATCAATTAGCATTTAGTGCCTGAGTTTTTTCCTTATTAAGAACTTAATTTATTGTGTTGAAAAGTCTGACCTTATGTTTTTCCCCACTCTCTATAAACTTCTCTCCATGCTCCAGTAAAAAAAGGGAAACATTTTCAGGTCAGTCTCCACTGGACTCGGGGAAACAAACGTCCTGCCAAGTACTGTAAATTGTGAGCTGCTCAGTTCAAACAGTAACAGTTTAGTGCAAACTTTACACCCTTGCTCAGCAATAACATCAGCCCTCAGGTAGTTAGTCACGATCCAGGATGAGAAATCAATGGCAGTCTGCAGTCTGGTTTCACTTGGCTGAGAGGAGAACATTTAGGTCTGCTTGACAAATGCTATTGTTCACTCTTACAGCACAGGCACTGACACAACTCACAGCTTGTTATTGTGCTTCTGCTTAAAATAGGAGGTTATGTGTCCTGAGTTCTGGAGTTTTGCCAATGTTTTATGGCCTGACTTATCAGAGTTAGGAACTTGGCATTATAAAAAGAAATACACATTCCGTCATGTGTTTTTGTTTGCTGCTGTTTAGCAAAATGTTATTTTTGTGCTTTACATCAGCGTGATGCCTCCGCCTGACCCCAGTCACCGCTGTGCCTTTACTTCACTCCTCCACTCATCACTCTGTATTTACACCCACGGGACAATATGGATGGCCAGTGGACAATGTCACTAAATACACACAATAGCACACGCATACACACAAACCTGAACAAATATTTTCCTCGCCATGGGGAATTCTATTTAGTTTCATGAAAGTGAAATGAAACCACACACACAGGTGATGAGCCAATATTGTCATGACTGGAGGGGGGGGGGGGGGGGAGTGGTGTTTAATAACTTACTGAGGGACAGAGTTTCCAGAGGTGGGTGGAAGCAACTTTCTCAGAGTAAACCGTGGGTGGAGAAATTGGTGTCCTGAAGCTTTCACACAGCTGGGGGGAGAGGAGAGGCAGAGAGACCAGGGCTGATGTGGCAATATATCCTGAGAAATGTGAGTATGAATTTCCTGGGGAGGGAGTGCTGATCAAACACAACACACAAGAGCATCGTCATAAACACATCTTTTCAAGCTGCCACAAGCTGTATAGAAAGTAAACCTGTGTGTACACTTACTCCCTTTCCCCTGCTCATACTAGTCATCACACGCCTCGCAGTAAATATACAGTGCAGTAAGTAAGTGCGTGAATCCAGTAATCATCCTCTGGATCATTTCCACAGTGTCATGACACGTGACCCGCGGTGTCCCACCGGATCAAAGTGAGGAGGCAGGATATGACAAGTGACACAGAGGATGCTTCAAAAGTCCCACTCACCATGACTCATTGTTAACTGCCCCTGAGGTTAGCATGGCTGTCACTCATACTGTTTTCCAATCAATGCAACTTCAGCAGACATACTTGATTATCGCTTTAATGAGAGAGCCCCGATTGATTTCCATTACTTTATCACAGGCCTGGATGCCCCAGGGACCTGGTTTAATTTTCCTGGTATCCATTTACCCCTAAAGCTGGGTCATAACATGCCACTTATTGGTGAATCATTGTTAGAGTCAATGAATTGGAATGACATGATTATCTCTGGTAATGTTTGTGTTGCTAGGCAATGGCTGGATATAATATCATAATATAATACATTAGAAAGCAAATGCAAAACAATGACTTCTCACCTGTTCTTAGTGTCTGCAGCATAGTCTCTGTCGCAATGCAACCCATGTGTGTGTGTACTCACACAAACACACACATGCCTGCTCCTCTCAAATTTAATATTCCTCCTGATTATTGCCACAACCTCAAACACTCCATGGTACATTAAAGGGAGCCGACATTACTATAAGAAAGTGCCAGTCATGTGAACAGTAGCTGGAGATACCCCACTCCTGGACAGTGTTGGGCAGTAGTGACAGACAGCGAAAGCCACAGAAATTACTTTTTCAGTAATAAGTGCTGTGAACATTGTAATAATCAGTCCTTCTGTTACAGTTAGCCACTAATCACAGTAACACTCACTCTGACAATTTGGCTGATTGGCTGGGGTGTTACCTCACTTGGATGGCATGGGTGATAAGAATTTTGGTAGTGCGTTCAGTGTCAGGTTCCTTTTTTAGCTTGGTGTGTGTTCATACCAAAAAAAAAAACACTGTGACGTTCTGCAGTAGTTCATTCACTCTTTTGATGGCTCAAACTGTTATTCAGTCCCAGGCTTGTACAAGCACTATACAATACATAAGGTTGATGGCTCAACAGCCACCTACTGTATTTGCAAAAGAGTTATCACACTGCGATCGGTTCTGTAGCTTTTCCTGTCTTTTGTTAAGCTTTAAACTGGTAGATAATCACAGCTGAGCTAACTCTATCTGATCTCTGCAGTTAGCAGGACTCAACTAGCTGTTCCTGTAAATACCTCAGAATCACTGCCAGGCTGCTCGTTAAACCACAATGTCTTGTTTTCTGTTTCCACATGTGTTAACGTCAGGAGATGTGATGTGAGGTGTGGAGGCTTTGGAGTTATTTAAAGGTCCCTTTGACAGAAGTGATGATTAATTGTCAATTAGAAATATATGTAATGAGTAATTGATTATATTTTCAAGTTTCTTTCCCAGCACGGTTCCCAGATAATATAATACTTCCTGTCACCACTTCAGTCGTCTCCCCACCCCCATTGCCAGCTGACAGCAGTGAGGAATAGCCAACAGATCATCTCCTCTTGTCAAGCAGAGGGCTCCAATTGAGTCCCATCCTCCAAACCGACTGTGGGAGGCGTTCATGTACAATATACATAACCTGTCTGCATAAATATGCATTCAAGCGTGTGTATATCTATGCATGCCTGTGTGTTTGCACTCACCTTATCTCTGTGTATATTATGTCTCTTCCTGGAGCATCACCACACCTAGAGTGCAGACAGCTGGTGAGTTAGGGGGCTTGCTGACAGACCTTTGAGTGCTCTCTGCCTCCTCTGAATCCATCAGAGCTGTGATAGAGAGCTGTGAATTTGTCTCTTTCACTCAGATTTATTGAAATGATATACCCTCAGTGTCTCCTCCTGGCACAAATTTGAGACTGCATTTTAAAATAAGAGCACTTTGCAGCTTGAGAGCTGCAGAGAAATTATTGGGGAAGTGTTGCCATGAAATGTCGCATGAGCCCAGAGTTTAAACGCTGTACAGAACACAGTGTGTGGCATGCAGATGTTGTTTTCAGAAAATGATGGTAAAGCTTGATAATTACACTCCTGATCCAAGTTTAAGGATTTCTCCTCCACATTAAAAACCCATGAGACTCACTTTTCTCTCATGAGAACGATGCTTGACCTTATAACGCAGGCATTTACATATAACCTTAAGCTTTGCAGCTGTACTTATCGTAGGTGGTTTATGTGATGGGGATCCTGGCAGCCCTAAGGACGGCTCTGGACTGAGGAAGACAGATCAAGTAGCTTCTACAAGGTTAGAGGAGAGAAACCGAAATTTAATTATCCTTAATTTCACCATGCAAGTTAATTAGAATTGTATACATTGAAGGTCTGGCACCCACCAAAAGGTCTTTTCAGGTTGAGAGGACAAAGGACAATAATTTAACAGAAAGAAATAAACAAGCTGAGTCTAATGATTGTAGTGGTAGGCCTGAATGTTAAAGTGATAGGATTGTGTTTTATCTGGATTTAAAAAAATGCAACAGAGTTGTAGCATTCCTCCTCCCCACTGCGTCTCTCCACCTTCTCTTGGGATGTTTGTTGTTACTGAGGAGGATGTTGTCCTCTTGGTGACAACTGGAGGAGGATGACCCCATCTGCAATATCCAGCCAGCCAATCCCAACCAATCACAAACCAGGTTGCGCTGAGGGGAACATCTCGATAGCTTGTCTGCTGTAATCAGGGTCCTGACACTGCACTCAGGCAACCTTGACTCCCCACCCATCCTCCACCCCCTGCTGAAGCCAGTCCCATCACATGCTATTACCTGTGTAGCCTACTAAAGAGCGTTTGAGGAAAGGTGGTGGAGGCTGTTTTCGGTCAACCTGCGAAATAAGAAATGCCTCAGTCGTCTCTGTGCTCAAAGTGGGGAATTCTAGGATAATTGGGATGGTAAAGGATGGAAAGAGCAAAAGAGATGAAGTCAGCTGAGCCCAGCCATAAGGAATTATAGACAGAAGGACAAAATTTTCCCCTCATCTACATCATCACTCACCCTTCCTTAACTCTGATACCAACAAGGCTGTTTCAAACAAGCTCTTGACCATTAGCCTTGTGGTGACACAGATGGAGCCTCCATGACTGCAGGGTTTCAGAGCTGTTGTTTATTTGAGCACATACTGTGGAAAAGGCCTATACTGTTTTGACGTAATCAGGTCATACAGTTTTTGTGTTGTGTTGAACAGAACAGGGACATAATGCTGATCCTATACCTGATCTTCCTCTCTGTCTTAGTTCTCAGCATATGTTCTGCACATCTGACTGGCCAAATGTTTTGACAATACCATTTTCTCAGTGAAAGGGGGGGGGGGGGGGTATTAGATGACAAGTTGAAATGTGTTTTCAACACATGTAAATGTGATTAATATGTAAATACATATAAATTATATTGTCAGTAATATACATCAAGTATATTGTACGTGATCCCATTTAAGGAAAAACCATAGACCTTTGCATGGGATCCCTGTGGGGCTTGGGCTGGGATGATCTATACCCTTTGACCGTTTCCTGACGGCGGGGGCTTGATGACAAGTACGTGTTTCCTGGCGATAGCTATTATAGTTCATAGTGAGGGAGAAGAAGAGGGAGCATTTTGACTACGTGTGATGAATTAAACTAATTTTTCAGTGAAAACAGAATTTCATTAATGCAAAATAAAGTTTACACAAACATTTAACTTAATGTGTTTTCGTGCACAAGCAGAAGTCACAGAAATGGAATGAAAACGGTTGGTGAGAAAGTCCTGTGGTGATGCAGCGAGGTCACAGTGCAGCCGGATACAAGACTCTTTTGAAGTTTAAAGGCTTCTTTCAACCAGAAACAAAGAAAAAAAAACTGTGGGAACATGTTCTATATAAAAACTGAGGGCTGTAATATTACTGTACTATACTATACTATTTGGCTGTATACTATATGGCTATATACTATACTGTAATATTCTCAGTGTTAAGCAAGGGTATGGACCAAGATTATTTAGTGTAGAATTTGACTCTGTGTGTTGCTATATAGTTTTCAAGGTCAGTGCAGTGTGGCTTTATAACTGTAAATGTCCAAGGCATTACCTCATTAATTTAAATTAAGACATATTTGGATAAACACCATATTTATCATAATATTATTACTGCGCTTATTCCATTTTTTTCCTCATTCTGTTGCTAAATGTAGCAGTCGAATTAATCAAAAACATAGTTGTTTAAAATTGCTTTAAGAAATTGCTTTTTTTTGTTTCGCAGCCGGTTTGCTGACTGATAGAACTGAAATGATTAATTAGTGCAGAGTCTCCAGGGATTCAGATGATCACAGTTTTTCAGAGCTTGTTACGATGTCAAAGTGCTTGTATTGTCTGACTAACAGTTCAAAACCAGAGGACATTCAGTTTACAATTCAGTTCGGACTCTGTCCTCTACCAGCCAGTAAACCTGCTCAGATGCAGAACACAGAGAAGCAGCAAACTATCCCCTGAATATTTGATATTTTCACTTAAAAAAAATGACTGATTATCAAAATAACTGCTCATCAAAGAGTATTAAAATATTTACTGACCTGATGCTGTATAAAAATTGCTTAAGATCATATTGAGATTTTGTATAATTACCTGGTTATTTGATTTTCTATGGAAGTATTTGAGACTTTTAAAAAAAAAAAAATACATTTAACAAATACACAGACATATCTGTCATTATGGCGGTGGAGCGTTTTCCTCTTCTAGTGTGGTGAAGTTGGTTGGACTGTCAGTCTTCTGCCCTTTGTGTCTGAGACACAGTGTCCTGATCCTTCTTCTCCTCATCCTCAGCTCACAGCCAGCTCTCATTACAACACAACACACTCACCACTGGGCTTTACTCTGACAGAGAGGTCACACTTAATGAGAGCATGTTTCAGAAATTACTAACATGCAATCGTTAGTCCTTTGATGTTAGTTTTATGTTGTCTTTTTCTTTGGCAGTGTTCGTTATATGAAGGAGGAAAATTGACCATGCTACGAGCATTTCTGATGACATCTTCAGTGGCTGTTGCTTCCAGAGAAGGAACATCAGCTTTAGAGGTAATTGCCTGCACATGATGTGGGAGCTGTGCATCTCACTTTGCTTCACTCACTAATGATAGGTTCTTTTCTCCTCTTCCTTGATATGGGGTTGCTTGGTTTGTGGTGTGAATTAGGCGGATTGAATAGGTTAATAACAAGGACAATTTGCCCTTAATTTTGACTGCAGGACTTGGTTCTTTTCTCTACCATCATCCATGGTCGGTGAGAAAGAAACAGCTAGAAACAGCCATTTTCTGTCCACCCACTGAGCTCAGCTCGGACTGTATTGATTTTTGCACTGGTGGGTGAGAGTGAACTCCCACAAAATGAATGACCAATAGAAAAGAATATGGTTTTTTGAGGTAGAAGGGTGATTAAGGGCAAGAGAGATTGGCCTCAGCACTGAGGTGGTGGTGCAGCTCAACGAAAGCACGCTGTCTTTTTCAATTCAAAATTAATCCACAACACTGCCCCCCCCCCCCCAAAAATGCATTCTCATCCTGTTATACAGACATAGAAAAAGCTATGTCAGCACTGAGCCATGGCCATTTAACACTATTGTGCTTAATTCTTATACATTATGTTGACATTTCTATAGCAGCAGTAGCAGAAATGGACCCAAGTGACAGCATTCTGTTGAAATATGAGCATACAAATGAATTCTTTAAGAGCAGTGTCAGTCTTGTGGAGGAGAACAGCACTGGCAGTAACCAGGGAACATCAAAGAGTGACTTATCATGTTGGAACAAGCTGGTCCCATATACATGCATGGACAACTATGTTTATCGAAGCACAAAATAACACCACGCATTCGCATATTTGGGCACATACATATCTGATCTGCGGTATTCCATATGGATGAAGAGGCCATGATGAGAAGAAGGACATGAGAATAAGAAATAAAATCCTTTGTACGGGTGTAGTTAATGGACATGTCCCTCTCTTCAGTCCATCTCCTTGTTTTGTGAACATGCCTCCTGTGTTTTTCCTCTTCTCACATTCTCTTTCCCACCTTTCCACTCCTATTTATCACTATTCTCTATCTTCCTCCAGCCCAGCCATCCAGTCTAATACTTAAATAGAGGAAACATTGTGCATCCTTCAAAGACGCAACCCACCAATCGGTCCTGACACACACACAAACACAGCCCCACTCTGACAGGGGTGAGGAGTTGCTGTACCCTCCGCTCTACCAGCCAGTAACCCTGCTCAGATGCAAATTCAAATGTCAGCTTCCTTTTTCCTCAAAGGCAACGTCAGCTTGGTGAATGAGTGGGATCTTAAAATCAGGTAATTGTTTTAGGCAGATCGTTGAATTCACTTACTGTAAGCCACTGGAAGGTGAAGATCAAGGAGGGACAGACACACAGACTCATGGAACACAGACACTTAAGAAAGGCTAGATATTTTAGATTATGTCTGGTCTGGTCTTTTATGAGCTCGTAGGATCTTTTCTTTTCTTTTTTTTTCCAATTCCATAAGTCTTTGTAGAAAAATTGACCAATTTCACTGACTGGTTCCCACCCATGAAATATTAAATCCTCCAGAAAGGGATTCTTTCCAAGCACTCAATATGACCTCATGTTGCACAGGAGATGGTATACCCATATAATCTTTGTAGGCGCTGGGTAACTATCTGTACAAAATGTCCAGTTACTAAGCCCAGTTGCTCTGGCTACATCTGTCAGCCTTTCTGTTCTTGCATAGCACATATCAGTTAGTTAGTAAGTTAATTAGACAGATGTGCTAACGATTGTGGTTCACGTTGTACTTTTGAAAACGCTAAAAAAAAGACACGAAAGAAAGACAAGTTTTGCTCTTACTAGAGCCCCTTTCAGCTCCACCTAGAGTTTGACAGGCCTGTTGTGCCTAGTTACAGTTGCTACGGTTGCTACAGTGTGTGATTAGGGGAAGGTTTTAGCGAACTGTCATTTCTTCTTTCCCTCTGCGCAGCTATGACAGTATGTCTAGCACAAATGGTCTTCCTCTGGTTAATTTGACAGTGTGAGCAAACCTGTATGTACAGATGAGCTGGTATAACACGTCGTGTGTGAATTGGGTAACTGATGTTATGTTATGTGATGTGAAAGCACAAACGTCATTATTTCTATACATTTGTTTTTATTGAATGGTGGGATATCTGTGCATATAAGAACCTTCAAGACCACAGAAGTGCTGTAGTTAAACTGACCAATCAAACATTAAGTATTTATGTATTCAGCTTTATTTTCAAACAAACTGGCAGCAACATATTATATTGATTATGTTGTTAATTTCCCCCCAGTGACGGAGCACAATTCTTGGCAATTCTTTATTTAGATTTGGAAACAACCAAATATCCAAGTGTCTTATAATTCTTAGTTGCCTTTAATATGTTGTTTCTTTAACAGTGATTTGATTTGTTAAGTTTACTCTATTACTTTTGTGGTATTGTAATATTTGTAATATAATAAACATAGCATAACATTCTAAGAATATTTTTTAGATGTGATGTTTTTGTATATAATGTTGATTTGACATTGACATGCATGAAAGCATCCCTGACAAAGATGATGTTGTCATGTCCATATAGAATAAGAGAAGAACTGAGAAAAAGGCATCTGTGTGTGGGTATTTTTTGTGTGTGTTTTGTTCTGTTGACAGGAAATACATAAGTTAATTCAGGTAGACCACAGTTGGAAAAAAACTTTTTGAGTGTAAACAAATCAATCAGTCTTGAAAGTCAGTTATGCTTATTGATGTGTCCTCTTATTATAACTTTTTCTATTTTTCTTATTATTGTATTGTGCTGATGAATTTCACTCTCAAACCTTGACATTAGGTTTAGCCCCTGAGTCTCTGCTGCTGCTCAGTTATAACTTGTTTGGTAAATGGTTTACTCATTTGAAATTCCATGCAAAAGAAACGCAGCATTCAGGAAATCACCACTATCTTCTTACATTAAGGCAAATTAATTCCTATTGTTTTGAAGGCGACATAATACAAAATAAACAGAAACAATGTCTCTCACTGGCTCTCTTTCTCTCTTTCTCTCTCTCTCTCTCTCTCTCTCACACACACACACACACACACACACACACACTCACACGCCTCAAACAGTGTTAATATCCTTGTAGCAACGCCAAAAGTCCAGCATGGTTATGCACAATTTGCTTCCTTCTCACCAATAAACTGGATTAATATAATTTTCCCACTCACAGCCATGCTCCCCATGTCATATCAAACCATATATCACCTCATCAATTTATCTCCCCTGGTACTGCAGCAGACAGGTGATGAAGTTTGGACTCACTCATAATCTTATTATTGCTGCACTTCCCTGCTCTGGACCAAGGCCAAAACACATATTACACAAATAAAACAAGAGACAGACAGACTGGGGAGAGGAAGGTGCCTGCACCAACCTCTGGTTCTCTCCTCTCACAAAGCTCTGTCACTGACCGGGATGGATTTGACATTTATGTCCAAATCCTCTGTGGGCCAGATGAATATGGACTCAAAATAGCTGTAATGGTTGAGTTTCTCGGGTGCAGAGGTTCAGCTTGTGTAGAAATTGAATCTGAAGTTGAAATACCAGACTCCTAAACAGAAAGCAAATGCTCACTTCAGAAAAATCCAAATTCTCCACCATTTATTTTTAAAGCCTTTGGCATAAATACTTTTTTTTCATAGTAATGAAAGAAATATGCTAATTTAAAATGTATAATTTCTGTAAGTCGCTTTTCAACACACACTTTCAAACACCTTGTACAGCAATTTCACCATCAGCCACACTGCTTGCAGCCATTTTTTTTCATGAATGTTGCTAGGTATCTAGACATACCTATTCTCAACCCTAAACTCTAGTGATCAACCGTTTCTTCAAATTGGGGGAACAGCCATCAAACAAGTATAACACCAGACTCATATGAACAATTTGTTGACATTACGTTGAATTCTTCAGCAATTTTGGGAAAAGGTTGGATTTGGGGCTCAAAAGTGCTGATTTCTGCGTATGGAAATTACAGACTGGTTAAGGTCAGGGGAGATCATAGTTAGGAAAATAAACACTTGGCTGAGAGGACAAACCTGACCTCTACGCCACTGCTTTCTGCCTTGCTGTGTAAAGGGCACACTACTTCATGCACTGACATTTGAAGATTGCCATTGGATGTAAACTGTGAGGTGCAGAATTGTCCAATAGAAACATAACTCCTCTGAATACAGGGCTTGGATAGCTCTAGTAATATTACTATTCATAAAGCACACAGCATTGGCTTTGGCTTTATTTGTTAAATCCATAAAATGGATAACTGTCTAGACTGCCGCACAGCAGAAAGCTGACATTATGTTGTATAACACGCTGCTGTGGGGTTATCTAACTTGCATCAGACAGAGAATGAGCATAAATAGAGGTTAGCAGTTGCTGTACAAGCTGATAATTATAGTAGTGCTGTGTGAGTGACGTGGATGGGAATCTGACCTTGGGTATCATGTACATGCAGGACAGGAAAGATGTGGAAAGAGGAAGAAAAGATGGCGATCTGCAGAATGAGCTCCAGACAGAAAGAGAATAAGAGGTGGAGGCGGGCCACTCCCTGGGCTGGGCTAAGGGTATGATTTTGACAGTGTGCACTTAAACGGAGACAGACAAACTAATCCACACAAGCGAAGGCAAAAACAGCAATAGTGGAGCAGGTGCAGACAGACAAACAAGAGACAGGCGGACAGATGATACTAAACACATGACGGGGCATCACTGAGACAGACTGAGAGAAAGAAAGGTGCGGGGCAGGGCCGCACTTACCGTGGGTGTGAATTTACGGTGGCGTTTAGATGTCATCTGCTAAGGTTAGTGTTGCATTGCTGGCAGCAGCAGTCTGCTGGGGTGATCACAGCTCAATCAGCCCAGGCTCCAGCCGAGTGTCACTGCCAGGGACCAGCCATTCGTTATGGCACTCTAAATGGATATCTGGGGCCGCATGGCGACCATAAATTACTATTACTCCTCCCTTTCCTCTCCTCTCATCCCTCTCAGTCTCTCTCTCTTTCCTCTCCTCTTTTCTTTGGTTCTTTTTATCATTTCTATTCTCTCTCAATTTTATTTCCGGCAGTTTTTCGCCCCTTTTTTTCACCTTTTTCTACATTACTTACCACTTTCATTCTAATGGCGTCTATCATTTGCTCTGCCCGTCCGCGATTCTCTCTCCTAGCTTTTCTCAGATAGTGCAGAGTAACAGCGGATTCATAGATCACTCAAGAAAAAAAAAAAAAAAAAATGGAAGTCAAAGCATTCAGATGGAAAGCCATTGTCTCTGTGTGGCCCCCAGGAGGTTTTGCAAAGCAGTCAATATGTTATAACTGGCCTGTAAGTACTGAGGAGCACGGATTTTAGAGGCTGCTTCTGAAAGCAGGCCTGTGTACAGGTAAATCACATGAGCTCATCACTCCAGGGAGAACTTTACTGTGTGCTCATCAGAAAAGAATAAAGCTATATCCTTGCTTTCCTTGTTCACTGGGGAAATTTCAGTGTGTGTGTCCATATGTGTGCGCGTATTGCGTGTCACTGTGCACACACGACATTGCAGCAGGATTGCTTAAAGACCACTGGAAAGAATATCTCCTCAAAAGGCACTTTAACATAACAAATGTGACACATGCAAATGTTTTCATGAGACAAACATGTACACTGATGTACAAACGCGCACACACACACAAATACACATGCACAATCTGTGCACTGCAGGCGTCTCCAGCCCTGAGGACAGTTATGCTCTGTTGCATGTGGGTCCTTAACCCAGCAGAGTGTGAATCATAGTCCAGAAGTCAGGTCACTTAACCCTCTGTGACTCTCCCCGCACATCCAGCCAGACACACAGACAGTGTGCTTCAGCTTTGCTCTATATATAGCTCCTTTATTTCCGGGGGGAGTTCAGGGCAGATGAGAAGTGGCATCCCTTTATTTAGATCAAATTCTGTACGTTGATGCATGAATTTAAAGCTGTGGTAGACTGAAAAACTAATTATTCTGCTTCTTCTCAGAGATTATATATTGTATTTGACATCTGCAGTTTAAATGTTCTTTGAACAGGATACGCTAATAGTTTTTTTTTACACTCATTTTTAAATCCAACACTAAATTTATGCTATTTTACCTGAAAGGCTGACACGGTATTCAGTGGTGACACCGCACTTAATCACTGAATGAGTCTGCTCATTTACTTGGAAATGTCTCTGTGGTAGAATAGGTGTGTTATAAAAAGCAGTGGTTTGATTGAACACCCACTCAACTAAAGCAAATGGAAAACTTCTAAGTGTAAGAAACACGTGGCTTCGACTACATTGTCTCATACGCAGTCCAGAGGTCTTGCTGAATCAGAATGTCTGTCGGGGCGACAAAGGCATTCACATTTACATGCAGCGAGGCCGGCATCCATCCACGGCACTGAGTCACGATTACATGCCCCTGAAGAGGTATTGTTCACTCTCTCTAGTTGGAAAACATCTCTCCAGGGACATGACCTTAGCTGCTGACAAACACTCTGACCTTTGCATCATATTGTCTGTTAACACATCACATGCTGCTCGGTTGTACAAAGTTACAGTGTTAAAAACAAACGCTCTACCTAAAGCAGACATCCTGTTAGTGCGACGCTGTGAAGTTGATAATGAAACACAACCTTGTCATATTACAATTAGAGGAACTTGGTGATAAGAATGAAAATACATTACTGTTACCATTTTTGTTTTGTCTCGGTCAGTGGCTCCTAATCTCTCTCTGTACCTGTTGTGTTGACACATTAGGCACTGTTGCAAAGAGGAATAAATGTGGGTTATAAGCACATTCACAATAACAGAACAGAATGTTAGATCAAGAAATAATGTATTTTTTTCCAAAAGAATGGAGGAATCTCTTAATACAACCCTCAGTTATACACAGTTTGAAGTTTTTTAGGGTACAGAATATCGCAATAACTCAGTTGATGTACCATATAAAGCATTTGTTAAGCATTTTACAAAGCATTCAGCCTCTAAAGCCACATTTCCTCACAGTTTCTCTTGGAAGGTAGTTTTGTACCTGTTGGTTTCTTTCTCAGCTAAGCACAGCTGAACCAATCATGGTGTCACGGGGTATAAATGTTGGACATTTAGTTGCAGAGATCAACAGAAGTGTTCAACTTTTTTTTTCCTCTGTTTGAAGTTTGATGGACAATCTTTTAATGCCACCACCTTGCTGTGTCCTCTTCTTCTGCAATAGTTTAGTTTCCCAACTGGAGAATGAGCACCACCAGCTGTTTATCTCGATGAACCAACTATTTACTTAACAAAAGTGGATGGAACCACACGTTCGTTCACATTTTTTTTGCACTACATCTGGATGGAAAACCACTTTTACAGTGTCACTGTTGCTATCGTCTGTGTCTACAAAACAACCAATCAGAAGATGTTATGAAATGATCCAGAATACAATGGCATATACTGATATTTATTGCATCCACAGACATACGCTTACACTTAGATACCACATGGGCGTGTAAGATTGCTGCTATCGCACAGTGTACAGGGGTCTTAGCAAGTAATAGAAAAAGTAAGTGCTTTTTCTATTGCACTGATCTGTTGAACAGGCATGAAAACATCTCCCTGCCATACTTGCAGTCAAACATCAATAGCTGATGTTGTATTCTTCAGAGCAAGGCATAGCAATTCTGCCATGTCCTGGCACCTGTCTCATGAAGACAGGAATAGTGGTGGTGGCTGAATAAAATCAGCACATTCCAGATTTCAGGAGGGCGCAGGTTTTACTCAGTGACGATACTTGGACCCTGTCACCAGTACACCGTTATTACACCCCTGACAACGACAGCAAAAGTCAACCTCCCAAACTAAATGGAAAAACTCCTCTCGAAAACACATCAGCAGCACTCACAAAACAGCTATTTCCGACACCTCGCATTTTTAGGTGGATTCTTTTTCAGCTACGCCACAAAAGTAAATTACAACACTAAATCACACAATAACTCCTGACATACGGTCGACATCAACAGACCCTTAACAACTGTGCAAGTGTTTTCAAGAGTGGGATTTGTTTTAAGACCACACCCCGCAGTAGCTGGCAGTCTCCAGCTAATGTTGGCCCATTACCATATATCTGCTTGCTGTCTCCTGTTTGCAAATGTAATGCCCTTCAAGTGACAAGCTAACATGCTGATGTAAATCAGGAAATCCACGGCAAGAGCAATCGTTACTCACTGCTGACGGAAGGGGTGACGTCTCTCCTCACTCACTCGCTGCTGTAGAGTGCGTGGTTCATGTGAGTGACGTGGCAGGCAGGTGCTCAGGGCCCGTCCCATGTGGCCCATGATTGATTGTCAGCTTGGAGTTGCTCACCTGTGCAGCCTCCAAAGATCCCGGTAGATAAGCATATTCAGGGCTGCCTGTCTTGACCTTTGCACGGTAATTAAGGGACTGAACTCGCCAAAAAGAGCTGAGTGCTCATGTGCTGCTCAGTGCAGCACCGGACCTCAGTGAGTTTTCCACCTCACAGCTAAGAATCAGGATTTTAAATTCTGTGTGTGTTGTCAGTGAGGACGAACAGTAGCAAACATGGATTAATGTTGGGTTGTCGCTTGAATTAAACAAAAAATAAGTGATAAATAGACGTATTGCTCTATTGTTAGAATCAGGATCTTCTAAAATAAAGCCAAGATGCACAGAATAGAGAGAAATGTCTTCTCTGACAGCTGTGACCTCTCCAGTGCTGCACAAGTTTAATCATTGTGTTTAAGACTCACTCACTCTCTCACTCTGACCTTAAACGTGGAACACCTGACAAACCAAACAACTAAATAGGAACCAACTTTTAAATTGGAATTCACTCTATAACAGATAATATAAATGGCACTAGTCAAGCTGTGTCTATTAAGCCACTCCAAAGAAATGTCATATTAATTTTTTTTTCTAATCATCTCTGCTTCAACCGCTCTCTAGACAAAATTTATAGCTGCAGAATGATTGGCATGTTTTAGGCGCCTGACAAATACTGTGTCAACAAACAGCATTACATCTGAGTGTATAAGGCATGAAACTCCTGTTAGAAGAGCAAACAGGATTTGTAGAGTGTATTTTTGCCTGCAAATAACATGGAATGATGTTCAAAATCGGATGAAAGTTTCCAAAGGTTTGTGTCGAAAGCACCTGAAGGTCTGCTCCAATAAATCCACTATTTCCTACACTCAGACTGCTCTGTCCATCGTCTAAATCCCATCTTAACCTCAACTGTTCTGTGTCTTTATGTTAGCGTGACCCCAACTAATTACTTGCCTAACCTTAAAATGACCTTTAATAATGACTGAAATAATTAGTGAGTGATGCTTTCTCTCATTATGTTTTAAGAGTCTTGCACAGGTTTCCTCTGAGAGGCTGAACAATTGTGCTGCTGAGTTAATTGCTCCTAGAAACAGCTTGAACAAAGCAGGGGACGAAAGCAATAATAATATTGTTTAACTGCTAGATTTCTTTGGTTTACGGAGATCAAACCCCTGCCAATTCAACTAAATTAAAGATGTCTGTTACAGCATCAATAAAACATCTCCAGGGATAGTTACAGACTCAATGATGAAACAAAAATGGTAAATCAAGTTCACTGTAAAGCATCCTAAGCCAAAGAGAAAGCTGACTGAGTATCATTCTGCTTTAACATGTCATCCACCATCTAGGCCTGCTACTTGGATATTAGGATGAAGATGACACATTTTGACCATAGGTAATTTACATGTTATGTAAAACATACTGTAAAAAGGTCTTTCATTAAAACTATCATTTTAAAAGTAGGCTGTTCCATGTCGATCATCAAACAAGCTCAGTGAGGCTGGGCCACTCTTTAACAGTCAGCATGCCCTTCTCATGGTGAACATTTAGACTCAGGAAAAGCACAGGTGTCACTAATAACATTAATGATAGCTGTGCTCCGTTTATGTGTGCGAGCGCTGTATGCCAGTGAGCCCGTGAGCATTCATTATAGAAGGATGCTGGTGTTACTTGATGTGACTGAGCTCAGACAGACACCACTGAAAATGCATAGTTAAGCAACCTCTTGACTCTGTGTTAAGTTGTGCTGGGTAAAGGAATGATGGATGGGAGGACTATGTGTCTATTTCTGTGCCATAAATTATTGTCTGGATAGAAACAGACCGTACTAGTCAGTTATACAGATGGCTCAGACCCAGCACACCGTAACAGATCTACAGCTAGCTAGCTCGTTTGTCGATTGCACTGTTGCAGGATATACACTGTGTGTCCAATTTAGCTCTGTAAAATACATTACGTGCATTCGTTACACTTCATGGAAGCATTTCAGTAAGTCACAACACCAACAAGCTTATATAGAGGACATGCTAATATGAATTTGCTGCATTTGCGCAGAGTGCTGAGCTCATCAACCTACCTCTGGCACACGTATCTCTCATGAACTGTCAATGTTACACAGCCACCAGCAGTATTTACAATTAAATGGCAAGTGGAAGTGCATACTAAACAAACTCTGTTACATTGAAACTGGGACACTTAAATGAAGAAAAAAAAAAAAGCAGCCATTATGAAAATATTCAGCTACATGTGTTTGACAAGTCAGAGCGTCAGCTGTGAGACAGGTTTTTTCATAGGTGCTATTTTAGCAGTCAGTTAAATGGACAATAAATAATATTTTATTAAGAGTAACAGAATTTATTTGACACATGAGGTTTGTGTATTTAAAAGCTCAGGTTAACCTCTTGAATGCTGAGGCCGCACTGCACCGCCTCATGAAACAGGCCTTTTTTCCACAGCAGACACAGCAGGAAAAGCACAGGTGTTACTCGTAACATTAACGATGGCTCTACTCGATTCAAATGTCCCAGTAGGTCATGACAGTGTGACAGTGAGCCAGCACAGAAGCAGCTAAATGGAACTCAACCATCATTAATGTCATTATTTACAAAGGTGCTTTTCTATTGTCACGTATGAAAATGTTTGAAATCACTCTCATTCACTCATTCACCGCTCCCTGTGTAGTAGACATAATAGTAGACTTAATAGTTTACTAAATAGTGAGCACTAAACTGGCATTTTGGACACTTTGGATGGTTGCGTATTGAAACATTTTACATCGTCACTACCAAATGCAACATATTATTATGGGATGGCTGACAAAAAGTGGTGTATGTGGACACAAGCTGTCATGAGTCCTGACCGAGACAACCGGGAACACGAGGGAACACGAGGGAACACAGACACAGGGAACCAACACAGGTAAAGGCATGGGCAGACTCAGGTACAGACACAGATGAACTGACAAGGACACAGGGAAACAACGAGACTTAAATACACAATGCAATGGGCAACAGGTAACACCAATTAGGGTGGGGCAGACAATTACAAATGGCGGGAAACTAGACTAAGACAGGAAGTAGAACAAGACAAGATACACAAGGGCTATGCCAAAATAAAACAGGAAACTACTAACAAAACTTACGAATGACAGTGTTTTCCTCCCATTCTGAGTTTTTCAGGCATGATTTACTCACTCCCAAATCAGACATTTGATCTAAGGTTAGAGTCAGCACCATCTAGAATAGACTCACCAACTAGCTCTTACTTTCAGGCACCAGTTTAAGAGTCACTTCCTAAACTCAGTTGATATGTGAAGTGCACGATTTAGCTGTCGTGCCGCTACAATTACAAAGAAACAGGTCAGAGCCATTCCTCTGGGTAATTTTTGTCCAAACACGAGCAGAAAATGTATTCATCCAGCTACCACTTCTTTCTAGAAACAAGCTAACTGCTGATCTGAAGCGGAGTGAAAATTGTTGTGGGCATTTTTCTTTTCGTGTCTGTTGTTTGTCTACATCTGTGTGACTGGGTGGAAAAGCTGAATGTGATAGCCAGCCAGTCGAGGCTGTTGACCTTGGAGGACTACCTTCTGGCAACAGATCTGCTTCCTGCATTGATTTTTATTTTCATGGCTGGGTTATTTGGGTTTCTGCCCTCGAGTCGCAGCTCGGCTGCCACCAAGGTCAGCTGGGGAGACGAGGAATCAGTCTTTGTCTCCATCAATTTCATACAGTAAGTAAATATGAATGTGTTGTCTAAATCTTCTCATCTGTGTACTCCATCTGCTGTTACCTCCACAAGCTTTATACTGTCATTCTGTCATTTTTGCTTATGGGAGAAAATGTGTAAAATATAGTTTTCAGTTTTACTTCTTTTTTTTACACTAAAAGCTTCATATTTTAACATATTTCTGACCTACACTAACACTTAAGTGTTGTACTTTAATATTTAAAAATATCTTTTACTGTAAGCATCAGAAATCTATTAACATGGCTGTGATAGGTATTAGATATATAGATAAAATGACAATACAGTTGAAGTAAATTGTAAAGAGAAGTGACATCCTGGCCAAGTCATCATGAGCTAGTTTCTGTTCAGATTGAACAGATGTGATGCACAGTCGGAAGACAGTGATGTGTGATAGAAACTTCTATTTAAAAAACATTTAACACCATATTTTCAATATGTATAAGTGGTTCTACTGATTCTGGGCTGATTTATCAAGAGGTGCCATCACAGCAATGGCAGCTTGTCTACTTACCCCTACAACTTGGATTTATTTATGTATTTCATCTGTCTTCTTATCTTATTCTCATCAAGAAAGTAAATAAGTGTATTTCCTGTGAAACGTTTTACAAAACATATTTCAGAAAACATGTTCGGAAACAAAGGACATATGCCAACAAGTGTTTTGGGGGTCACAAACAGGAATTTCACCATTTCCAGTGAAATGAGAGTTGTGATGGAAACTATCACATCAATAGTGAAGCGTGGCAACACATCTTATTTATAATATTCCTTATAATTCACTAACTATTAGCATTATTATCTGGCAAAGTTAGCGACGCTGACATTACTGAACCTCCCAGTGAAAGCTTGACAAACAGCAATTTATAACGCTGGTTAGCTGGCTAATACTGAAGTATCACATGAATGCAGTCAGTGCAGTCAATGAGAGTGGATTAGTTCAACGCACTATCCTTTATTGGGCTAATGATATTATGCTTTATAAATCCTAGTTCATGAAAATGCAATGTTAGTCTAACTATAGTCTCGCATTTCCAGGTTTATCTCCACACTTCGTTGTAGTGCTGTGTCAATGCTGGAGTCAAATAAAGTCTATATTATCAAACACAATTTATAGTTCATAGTCAAACTATGTTAACAGTGTAAATTTAGTTACCTCACCTATCAACACAATTCTGGTCAAACACATTCAGTATTGTGTATGTCACATGACTGTTCAGGCTGATACCCATTGTTGTCTGCAGAGGGCAAGAACGCACATGAGCACGAGCAACAGGATGCTGACTACAGTTCACTTAACGGCCACTGGGGTCATATAATAACAATGGTTTTCTGAATGTTACAGGTAGTACCTTTAAGCTCGGGAGATGGATGTGCAGTGGGAATCACATCCTGTGATGAATATCAAGAATGTAAACAACTGGATTTGATTTCAAGGCTTGGGGCAATGCATGCTTTACCTGATCAATATAATGGATTTATTCAAAGTTCTCAGTTGTTTTCCAGAGTAATGCACATGTAGGTTTCAGAGAGAGAGGAAGAGAAGGTAATAATACATCATACACCCCTTTCTTAATACACAGTATTATGCTAGCCACAATCTGGCCTTGAAAATAGTCACTCATTGCACTAAGTGCACCCTTGGAAATGAAACAGCCTCCTTTTATGATAAGTAAATAAAGTAGTAGACCTTCCTGCAGTGCTCAGAAATGACATGTGTGAGACAGTGTCCCTCATCTTCTTCTGTCTTAACACCTGAACACACACACACTGGTACAAAAACAGTCCTACTGCTGTGAGAAATTATATTAAAGCCTTTTGATTTACAACATACTGTGTTCTGTCAACGTGGGGATTAGCTTCAGCTGGTGGAGACCCAGAGTCTGCATTTAGAAAAGTGATGGATGAGGAAAGTACAGGACAACATATAATCTGATCCAACAGCAGGCACAATGACTGAACCTTCTGTCTGAGGATGAATATATACATCTTGGGGCTCCAATCAAGTCCCAAGGATGATGAACTGACCTCCTCTCTACCATATATCACAAACAGGGATCATAAATCTCAATAATGCCAACTGGATGGACTCGCTGTGGAGAAGCTGACCTACCTTTGACCTACTTCCACCAAGAATCACCAACATCAGCCACAACAGGCTCGATGTCCCCATCCCCCCATCCTGCTCCTCTCCTCTGTGCTCTGTCCAGTTCAGTCTAACCTCCATTTTCCACCTGAATAAAGGCTGCCCGGTGAACGGGGCTAAGAAAAGATCAAAGAACATGCTGCACCAGCATGCATAGATTGACCACAGAAAAAAGACATGGAAATATGAGTCTCTGGTTGTCAGGTTTTTTTTTTTCACACACCAGAAGACTGTAAAATGATGTCTAGTCCACAGTAATCTGAGTTCGGTTTCTTTGTACAAAATAACTAAAAAACGAATAAAGAATGAAATTAAAGGACAACAATTTTAAACATTCAAAAACACAAAAATAATCAATCTGTATTATCACTTTTAAAGAGACTGACAAGATATTGGAGCTGTGCGCCAAGTCTAATTTTCTCTTCATTCTCTCTGTTTTAATCTGTTTGTTAGTGTGGGTACGTTCAGCTTCTAAAATCGCTTATTGATCTATGTTCTCTTTTGTAACAGAATCAGTCAAAACAAAGTAGCCAAAGGACATGATCAATAGTTTTTACACAGTGTCTATTGTAAACTAAAGTTCTCATTGACTTACAATTGACCTTTTTAAACAACAGTATCTCCCTTCATCATTAATTTTTGAACCAGCTTTTCCAGTTCAAGCTGATGAGGGGCTGGAGTGTATCCCAACACACGCCGGACATGACAATAAAATCTATTCTGACAAATTACTGAGTATCTTTGTTGGTGTTTATGTATGTGAGGGGGCAGGGGGATAAAGTGACACATTGCTGACCAAAGCACAACAGCAAATGATGCTGCTTCAATAATTAACAAGGGCCTGAACCTTCAGTTTATTGCCCCAAGAGCTCCTTTGTAATGGGACTGTCTTTGAGCAGGTCTTTTCCAACTTCTACACACTCACACGCACACACACACACGAACGCACACACACACGCACGCACGCACACACACACACACACACACACTAGCTGTCACTTCTTTTTATCACTTCACTTCTGTTATTCCCTATAAGGAGTACATCATATTGTATATGACTGCATCCATCCATCAGCATGCATGGGTGCTTATGCTTTTATATGTTCATGATGTACACATATAGTGCTTTATGTGTACACAAAGAAGGACTCACACAATACTACTCACATCTGCGCTCCTATATATGTATATGGGACATCGACCGTAACACATGAGCATGTATACATGTGCAAAATCCTGCACACACGCCGCTTTTGACCAAAAGGTCCCCTGATCTGCTCTTTGTTGATACACCACATGTAGGGACAGAAGTTGTCACACTGTTGTTGATATTTTAAGTTTGGCTTGAGGAGACACTCCTGAGAGACATCAGCTCAGCTAGATCAGCTTTCTGAGGCCGTTCAAAGGGACATCAGGCTTTCCCCACAGGGTTTCACTGACACAGCAGTGTTGAACAAACATGCTGCCATCTAGTGGATTTGGAATAGTAAGCACAGCTGCCTGGCCTAAAGCTGCAGAAATCAGACATTTAGAAGATAATGCAATTTAACAACACCACAGTACCCTACAGAATGTGGCATATTAACAGGGTTCATAAGCTGTAATTAATTGCTTTTACTATTATTAAAACTATTAAGATATGTATATATCATCCATGAATATAAACAACTTTTGGGCTGTCAGCTCATTAAAAATATCCCTTTGGCTTGTGCATGTTCTTTTCCAGCATTATTTCTTTAGAAAATGGCCTTTAATTTAGTTTAGATAGAAATCATGGGAGAAATATTGTAATAATTGTCTGAATTTTCCTCTGTTATTGATGTGGTCTCCGTCATTGATCTCTTATAGACCATCCTCCCACCTGGGGGAGCTCCCCTGAGGCAGTCACCCCCTTCTCCTGATGTCACCATAATGCCATGACTTGATGGAGGAGGACTCTAGCAGTCTCACTGGCTTAATTGCTCTTTGTCTTGTCAACACCAGCATGATTGTTACCTGCTGTACAATTTTTGTTGTGTTTATGTGCATCAAAAAGTAACTCCATGTGGGGTGGAATAGTGCAAAAGGTAATATCAAACATTCACATGCACGTAAGCACACAAACAAACACACATGAAGATGGGATCACATAATAGTTTCTGTGATATGTTAATGGATGCTTGCTGGAACTTGCTCTTTTAGGAACTGAATTCTTCTGGATTCAACTGTTTATTTAGTGGAGTCAAGCTTAAACCATAAACTGAAATCACGTTACAATCAAGCTAGCTACAACCAAGCTATACATATACATATACATATACATATACATATACATATACATACATACATACATACATATAAGCAGTGTGTTTTAATAGCAGTGGCTTGTGGTTACAGATGTAACAATCATTTGTGGTTGACAGGCATTATTATGTTGTTGTAAGGCGTTTCAGACAGTTGTGTGTACTGATTGTGTTAATGGCAGGTGGTCACCAAAGTGCACAAAATGGCTACTAAGTTATCACTATAGTGCCAAGAATATACAAAATTTTTATCGTGTCCAGATGATTGCTTACAGAAGAAGAATCGTCTTTAACAAAAATCTTTATTTTTCTGACTTAATAGATATTGCACTTTACTTTTTCAAAACTTAGGTTACTTCCATATATTGGTGTAGGCCATTTATTTTTTGTAAAATACTGAAGTTCTAACTCCAGACCGAAAGGGGGCGTTTATGCACGGATACAGTATGCTTCCGCAGAACAAGGGGAAGAAGAGGAAAAACGTGCGCGAGCTAGCATTGTACGCACGAGAAAATGGTCGGGAGAAACGCCGAGGGGAGGGGTAGGAGGAGGTCTCGGTTTAACCTTTTGACCATTACCTAGCGCCATTTTTAAGCGCCAGACTTTGAGCTTTGGTTTCGGTCTAGACTCGTTACGATTTTTGCCGTTGGCAGTTAACATTAATTGTTGCTGTCGGTGAGTAAACTTGCATTTACTTCGTTTGAGAGTAATAGTTTCAAAGGACGCTTCACTTTGTTTTCTAAACTAAAGGTTACTGCTAGTTGCAAGTTTGAAGAACTGACTTTGTCTAACGCATTTTCAGTATTTGTTAGCGGACTTTTCTTGAATGTTTGGGGAAATATTTAATTGTAACTTTTGTGGCAACTTGATTAAGACATTGAGAGGTTATGTTCTCGAAAATCTCGAAATGAACCTCCTTGTTTGTTTTAGTGCCTTGGAGCCGGATATGGAGCGTTTAAGGAGAAAGATGCTATATAAATTAACAAATTTAAATTTAATTAAATGTTTTGTAAGTCTGGTAATCTGTGGAAAGGTGTCAAAATCATCACCACAATTTTTTTTATCTGTTTTTGCTTTCTGCAGAGAACACTGTAGGAGCTGACAGTGAACACCTGGTCAAGAGCTTGAATTTTCAAGCTGAAACGATCAACACCTGCTCAGAGTTCTTCTAAGATGTAACAGCAGCCTCTCTACGACACTGTCTGTCCTGCCAGTCATGTCTGGACACAATGGCTTGGACAACGGTCCCATCAAGGCCAAATATAGGTAAGCACTTGTATCTTCAGCAATAGGCGCATGGCTCAAAACTTAATCCGTCTCAAGTGAAAAGGCTAATAGCTTCATATAGATATACAGAAGAAACTTGCATTGTGGGATGAAAGAAAGATGATTTGGTAAGATTACTTGTTATCATGAGCAAAGTGACAGACAATATTGTGCTTATTTAACCAAGATATTCAACTTGAAAAGTGATTACAACAATCCCTCCAACCTGTTTTAAACAAGGCAATAATAAAGACAATGTAATGCCATAAGGTCTGGTATTCAGCTAACTGGCAACTGTAAAATGTCTTCTTGCTTTGGTATTACCATCTATTTTGGCTATTCCAAGTCCATGTTTTTCACCACCATATTTCATTGATTGTTAATCTGTGTTGCAGTAAACATGATTAATTTCTTGAGTCAAGACATTGACTGATATTAGTTGAGTGTGGGAATGTGGCCATTTCTACCTTTTACCTTGATACCTAATTGTATCATAAAAGTGATCGATTAAACTATATTTTAGGCTGCTGGTCAGTGCTGTGATTTCCTGATAGTTCACCGGAGCTTAGTTGAACAGAAGTCTGTTTGTGTAGGCACTATTATCAGTTAAAGTATTGTTTTTCTTTTTTGTGTGTGCTGAGAGGGTTGTGCCTGAGTCTGGTGTCTGGTTACCATGGTGATGCACTAAGTTTGGGTCACTTTGGCATAGTCGTTGATAGCCGGAGGTAACAAAGAGGGGCACTCACTCACCTGCGCTCAGGTAGGAGGAGAGAGGGGAGCTGGGTAGCTGTAATTTTTGTTGACTGCATGCAGGAAGCTTTTATGCATATTTTTTCCATTCATTTTTTACATAATGCTTTTATACCGTGTACACGTTTCCAACAACAAGCATGTGTATTCTGGAAGCTGCTGTTTACCGTTTGTCTACATAAAGGAACCGATCAAGAGCAACTAGCGCGTCAGACAAATAGACAGGGCCCAGTATCTAACTCTCACGCAACTTTTAGACTGGAGTTTTGGTCGCAATACTGAGAAATGCTGTAATTTGTTTTACTTTATATTTGTTGTTTTAAAATAATTTACCGTAAACAGATTTATAATATGCCTGGTATTTTTAGTGCAAATATTCGTTAACAGGTTTACATACTAAGTGTTAAATTTAAAGTAAATTACTATAAACAGGTATTCAGTATCTTGATTTTTCATAGTAAATTACTGTATTGTGTTACATTAGGTGCCAATGTGTGTACATTGGCACCTTATTTTGTACGGTTAAATTCTGGCAACCACAGCTGCCGGTATTTTACCTTAAAATACACAGAATTTTTTTTACAGTGTTGCTAATAGTAGGATTATAAATGTACTCTGTAGACTTGGTCTCCTCTTCCTCCAGAGCAGCTGTAGGAGTTCTCACATAAGTGGGAAATCATTTCATATACACTTGTAGTAGAAACACAACACTACCCTAAAAGTCTGGTGCTGTCCCTCATAAAGTGAAGATGACCCAGTTTTATTTCTAAAAATGCAACTATTCAAATGCACCACTTCTTAAGTGGAAAATCACAAACAATAAATAATCAAATAATCCAATTCATTTTGTACAGTGTGTACTTAACATAATACTGTGTGACCTGCAAATACAGGTCATTCAGGAATGTGCTGCAATTTCAGCTTTTATACAGCAGAGGGTGGTACAGCGCTATTTAGAGAGCAAGACCCAGGACAGCTGAGACTATCATTTTTACACACTCCCGTCATGTTGAATTTATGGTCTCACTTTGTAACTTTTATATAAAATTGTTAAGGTTAACTATGGTCTTTGCTTGTGTCGCTTTCTAAATATTTGCAATAACAAATTCATCTACTTGTTTTTAGTGCAGTTCATAAACTTTTATAATCAGTGCAGAAGGTTATTTGTGTTTGTGGATACCCAATATCTCACTTTACACTGAGTATATTATGTTTTGTAGCAATACAAAACAAGAAATGCACAGGAATGTGAAAATGCTCCAAATTCACTGTGTAACTGTACACCAAACAATAATAACACACAGTATGACAATAGCTATAGATATAAGTGAAAACTACTGTTTAAGCTACGTACATCAGCTTGAAGTTGTGGTCCACCCATGGGAATCAAAGTGGTGTCTACTGTAAGTACTGTCAGAGCCCATCACATCAACTTTCCGCAATGTATCCTATCATCAAGCATACTATATATTACACAGACACATCTACATGCCTCTGTAGTTCAAGTAACATCCACACAAACCCAGGGAAACACACACAAATAAAAATGTAAATGTGCACACACCAGCGTCACGCATGCTGACACTGGCACACGCCAAAAGAAAAATCTTGGCCCGGCTAATGGAGTAAGAGAACCAGCACTCCCAGTGATGTCAACAGGCCAACACATACATACCCCCTCTCCGTCTCTCTCTCTCTCTCTCTCTCTCTCTCCCTCAGTGGGGAATGACTTTATTTTATTTGATTTCTTTTCCGTTTTACACCCTCCTGCCACAGGACACTGAAGACGATGCTATTTTGAAGACACGTCTTTTATTCTAAAACCTGCTCAGCTTACAGCAGCCCAAAACCTGTGCCGCAGACACTACTGAACAAATGTGAATTCATGTGCGGGATACATGCTGACCACTAAAACAGAAACCGGAAATTACATCATCGCTTGTTATGCTCATGGATGGACTGTGATGCTCAGGCAGAGAGGGGGCTGCAGAGGCAGTGTGTGTACGAGTGTGTGTGTGAGTGTGTATATGTGTCAGGTTGGGGAGGGCAGCGCGGTCACAGGTGACTGTCATGTTTAATAATGATTATCACCACGCACCTGCGCCCCCACGCTAATTAACTGGACGCATATGCAAATGAGTCCGGGGATTTAAAAAAAATAACAGCTCATGGAGTGGCAGTGAGCGGTTGTTCAGCTGCTGGATTTGATTAGGGTAATGAACGGTCAGCGATGGAGGCACCAGTGGTGGTAAAAGGAGGAGGGATAAAGGAAAAGGAGGATATTAGGGTGAGAGGGGAGGAAGGAAGGAGTATTAAAAAGACAGGGAAGAGGAGGAGGAGAGAGAGATATCACCGAGGTAACATAATGGGAACAGGTGGACGAGTGGCCTGTTGACTGAGGGAATAAGAGGAGGGATGGAGGAGGGGGGTGATGTTGTGTTTATGTGTGTTTTTTTATGCAACTAATCCAGGGCCACAAAGTCTTACAGCGTGTAAGAAAGCTGAAGCGTTTTAGAGTGTAAACACTCAATCTGTTCCTTTTTTCATTGCTATTATGTATAATTATGCATTACAATTTTTTAGGAAGGACATGAGAATTCATCATTTGTATTTGCACATACTCTCAGATTCCGTTCCTCCCGTTCTCCATTTTAACCCAGTCTCTGCTACAGCTTCACTTAAACTGAGGAGTGCGAAGAAAGGGAGACAGAAAACGAAGAGTGAGCACCTTTGAACCTCATTCATTTATTCCAATGCATTCCAAACACGCATTCTATATCTCCATACTCTGATCCGGGCCGCGCATGCATATACACCTACCTCTAACAAAGCAAATTGCGGTTCATCCAACTCGATGGCCCCAATCTCAGTCGGGGGAGGCAGGCTCGTCACTCACACAGATAAGGGTGAATTAGGGTCTCGCTCTGGGTTTTACATTTCAATTTAGCCTCCGGCTTCAGAGCCATTAGGGGCCTAATCTAAAGCTTGGTCCGCAGGGTTTTCTTTCCCTACCAATTGCAATATTGTTTTATTAACTTTCCAGTATGCCGGAATGAAACTCCAGCAGATTCATTACTTTGCATTAAGTTCATATTAGGGTTATTTGTGATAGGAAGACCTCTTATTTAAGAATGTGCAAGTAGTCAGTGTGTTTTGTAATGCAGTGTTGCTGTATCACCAGCTGGTTTATTTGGGCGAGCAGAGCAGAGAGGATGAATGTAATTGCAAGCTGATAATGTGCCTGGACATGCAGAATGACCAAGATGGCTCTTGCTAGCAATGCGTGGAGGAGGGAGGGAACTGTTGTGCAGGTGCAAAGTCAAAAGGGGACTGTAACTCTCTTACAGTAACTCTGAAGATCAGACTGTGTTGCAGATTGTGCATAGTAGCAAGATAAACTCTTACAAGCTTGACTCTCGTAAGTTTAACGCCAAATGATTATTTCAAGTAATTACAGCATAAACAAGAGGAATGTTTAAGGATTTCGTTTGAATGTTTGGAGAAAAAAAATCTCCATAGAAAGCTGAGGAAGGAACTATGACAGGTGCAAGTTACACACAGCATTTGTCAAGTTACTTGAAAATTGTAATTCATTTGTCACTAAATATCACACATTGAAAATGTTATATGAGGTATTTACTAAGCTAGCTCAGCGTTAGCCCCTGTGACTCCACGTAGCACTGCAGAAGTCCAGTCTCCCAGTGAAGCCACTGTTTCCAAATAGCTTCCAGCAAACTCCACGTGATTCCTGAGTGCAGGCTCACGAGTGGCTAACGTTATCGAGGCTGATAATGAAGAAGACACAGCATGTAAACTGGACACCTTTGGTATTACCTGGAGTCATATTTTTCTCATCTTTTGGTAGCTAACTCCCACCTCAAGCCTCTGCACCAAGCCAGCACTTCATGGAACAGTCTGTCTAATGAAAGCACAGACTAAACTGAATAATTTGACTTAATGGTCAAACACCCGGTAACATAGTGAACAAGTGGGCAAAATGTCCAAGTTATGGTGTGTTACTTACAGTACTTGTTACTGAAATAGTAATTACATCACTGTAACACATTACCTAGAAGTAGTAATTGCACATTACCTAGTAATATGTTATACTGTTAAGCAGTTAGCATAACGTTAGCCGTGGTTAGTCCATGTAGCACTACAGAAGTCCAGAGCTCACAGTGAACCTGTGGGGTTTCAGCACCCTCCACCTCTGAACAGAATATCTAACATTAGCAAACCAGCTGATGGAGAAGACACAGCATGTAACTAAGACAACATTGGAGCCACCCCACACCTCCAGCTTCTGAGCCAAGCTAATACAAGTTTGTCTATTGGCCTGTCCACTAAGCGTAGAAAGACAACACAAATTTCAAATCTTGGTCTAAAACAGTGAACCGGCTGAATTTAAAAATGGGAGTGTTGGTGCGATTAGTAATTTGCTATCGCTTGTTACTGAATAAAGAAATCACATTACGGGAATGCACAAATGCATTACTGCCTGGTTATATGTTAAATGAATGAACACTAGATGGCAGTTGATAATGTTACCTTTGAGGCTGGTTATCTACTGTCACTGATGGGTGAGTGGGAAGGTAAAACTCCTTCCTTGTGGACTCACTGAAATGCTTTTCTTTCTTAACCTCCCACAGTGGCTTCTTTCCCTCTCCTCTTCACTCGTCTCCTATCTGAAGCTGTTACTATTTATCTGAACTACCATAACTACACACACTTATATACATACAGGTCAAGCCAATCCCCCCACTCCACCCCACACCCCCACCCTCACCTTTTTCCTACACAGGTTGGGTCAGTTTACCCTGCTCTGGGGTTTTTGGTGTGGCCTGTGTTCCTGAGCCCAGCTAGCAATGGTGGAGGTGGGGGATGCTTGCCAACAACAGAAAGTGTGTGTGTGAGAGAGAGCAAGAGAGAGAAAGAGAGAAGGGGGGAACATGTGGTAGTAATCTGGTTGTTTTACTGTCTGGCTCTGGTGGTGAAAGTGTTGGGCAGGGGCTACGAGCGGTCTGGATCGTGTCAGAAGCCGCCGGAGTCAGGTTACCCTGACAGACCAGACTAGGAGTGAGTACAGTGGGGGAGAAAGGGAGAAAAGGAGAGAGAGAGAGAGAGAGAGAGAGAGAGAGAGAGAGAGAGAGAGAGAGAGTGGTAAACAAGTGAGTGAAGGATGGGACTGGAAAGTAAGAGAGAGAGGTGGTGGACTTGCAAGAGCCAACCTCCTGACTTATTTTGTCTTCCCTCAGGACATTTTTATTAATCTCAGTGTGTATGTGTGTGCAATACTTCTGTGTGTGTGTGTGTGTGTGTGTGTGTGTGTGTGTGTGTGTGTGTGTGTGTGTGTGAACCCAGGCCAGAGGGCTCCAAAAGACGACCACTTGAACTAGCCCCAGCTGAGAAAACAAATGGCCTTGACTCTGTCTCGCTCTTCTCTTCTCTTCTTCTCTCCTCATCCAATTTTCATCTTTTTTCCTCGGCGATGGGCATTTAATCAAGTAAGGGAGCTAATCAAAGCCAGAGAAAGGCTCCTGAACCCTCAGCTATCTCCTCCTTAATCCTAAAGCTCTGCTTCTCATTTGCCATTGACCTGGAGGACCAGACTTGTCCACTGAACCCCGCCACAGGGACATAAGGAGGAGTTGCATTGCTGGAGAGTTTAGTGATTAGTAAGAGGTTATGCTATGTGTGTTCGTGTGTGTGTATGTATATAAATCCATATGCTAAAGCGCAGTAAAATGAAACGTCAACAAACCTCTTCAACTGTAGTTCATAAAACAGGCAGTGGATGAGATGAATAGGGCTAAGGAATGAGGGAGTCGAAGGGAGAAGCGAGGAGGAGCGAGAAGGAGAGGAGCAGGGAGGATGTTGGAGGCACACGGGGTCATGGGGGTTGAGGTGATAAGTCGCCTGCTGGGGAATTAATAGGGAGCAGATGGCGCTACCTTTACTTAATGTAGGGGTGTGGATACAAGAGGAGAGATTTATCAGTCTGTATGAGAATGGAGTCTGCCGATGGCTGGCGGGCCGACTCCCCCACCTGAGGAGGATTTAGCACATTCCTGGTTCACTGTGAACTGGGAGGTGTCTGTGGAATGGCAGCAGTTTGCTGTCAGAGAGGGGGATTTAAAATAGCAAAATGTGTTTTTTTTTTTTTTTTTTTTGGTATGATGAAATGAGTTTGGGTTTTCTGAGGGTGAAGCGGTTTGCTATTGTCACTTTGAATACCCAAGGTTCTTCTGTTCTTCAGTCAATGAATACTTAGATAGTAGATGAAGGCTATTTTTCAATAAAATTATACTTATCAAGTGCACCTGGTTACCAATCATAATTCAGTCTCTAAGTTCTTATGTTGTCTTTCTATCTTTTCACTTGATAAAGTCGGGTTATCTCTCAGTCAGATATAAATAATTAAATCACAGCTCTTTCATCTCTGTGAGGGAACCAATTCAGACTAAATTGGATTCTAAAGGAGCAGCACCTACAATAATCAACTTTTTAATGTCAGAAAACTACTCACTCCATGTCACAGGGTAACCGGTACAAGACTATACTGAGTCACGATTTAGTTGCTGATGTGAGGATTTTACAGTATTATCCCTAAGCACACTACAGTTATAAAGAATGGTTTGCCCGACTGACATAGTAACATCTTACCCAACCAAAATAGCCATTTTTGGGCATAAAAAGCTTTATTTTTATGACCTGTACGACTGACTATGTAATGTCTTGCTCAACTTGACCCAATCCCAGTTATTTCTATGGATACAGCAAAGGAACCAGAGGGAGCTGAGTGGGCCTATCACTCTTATCACTTTAGTGATAATGGCCGTCACATAAAAGATGACCCCGTGAACTCCACAAATGCCAGAGTGGCCCAATTAGCCACTATGCATTTCATACAATTTGCAAAGGGCAAATGTTCCCAAGCTGTAATTATGTACTCACATTGCCCACCTTAGGTGACCTGCCAACCAGTCTTGACGTCCGTCCGTTGCAGAGGTCGCCATGACAGCGCTGGCAAAAACACAAAGAAAAATGAGCTGCGGGGTCTATCATTGTGTCCATAATTGGTCAAGTTGTGCTTGTTACCTAGTAGCGAATACATAATGGATAGTGCTGATTGCACTGTGAGCTGGACAAGGAAATGTCACTGTGGGGGATGGATGTGGTGTTGAGTGGGATGCTGTTGATTATGTCTACAGTTTAACGGTTCTGCCTCTTTCATCAGCATCGATTAGTGATGAAATAGCACAAACTGTCATTTCACAACTATTTTAAGACTATGGATGCCTTTGATTTGTTCCTGGATGCAAACATTTGCTGCCCCCATGCTGATCACTAGCCTTCATCTTGAGGATGATGAGCCTACAGTGTCACAGTCGTGCTCTCTTTTTTCAGGCAATTCAACGATACCCTGCTATCAGGTGCAAAACACTCTTTAACACTGTTGCTCCAGGGGTCACTGAGACTCACACACCACTCTGCCACGATGCTGTGAGTCAGGGGGAATGATTGATTAGATCTATATACTGTACTGTATGTGTCAGCATGAATCCTTTTTAAAGATGTGGCTATGAAACAGTGATGCTGAGGAATTGTACACTAAGAAAGCTCCCTGAAATTTTAAAATGGACTATCTCTGTTCAGATGACCTATTGACCTGATTGACCCAATCTTTGCGTAGTTTCCTCATTGTAATTCTAACTACCTTAGAGAAATATTCCATTAAAGGATTGGTTTGACATTATAAGGAAATTACAGTAATTGGTTTTCTTGCCAAGCATTACATGAGAACATCAATACCACTCTCGTGACTATATGGTAAATCTGGACCTACAGCCAGCAGCCAGTTAGCATAGCACAAATGCTGCAAATAGGGGAAACAGCTACCCTGATTGATAAAAAAAAAAAAAAAAATAGCTCTCCTACCAGCACTTACAAAGCTGGGGGCCGTATGCAGATTTTGTTGCCAATAGACAGAGCCAGGCTAACTGTTGTTTCCAGTATTTATCCTAAGCTGAACTAATAAGCTATTGGCTCTTGCTTTATATTTAGTGTACAAACTTAAGAGTGGTATCAATCTTTTCTCAAATTCTCACCAAGAAAACAAATAAGCAAATTATCCAAAATGTTGAACAATTTTTTCATCACCAATGACAAAGCTTTAGACTACCAAACCTACTTTGAGAACACTTATCAAAAGACATCTCTCTACATATTGTAACATCTCCACATGCTCTGTGAGCCTTTCTTGGACTTTACTTTGTTGATGATTTTAAGTCAAAAGGCCCATAGCCCTCTATAAATGATCGTCCCAGATTATAAACAGTACCTTTAACAACTCAGTGAGATGGCTTGTCTTAGTCTGTTCCAGGCTCTCCTGGTGCTGAGGTCCAGCAGTGTTCGGGAGATGCTGCTGTGAGGCAGGCCCTCCCTAATGTCTCCATTGCCTGCACCTGACCCCGGTAGCCAGCAGTGGCCAAATTTAGTTTGGAAACGTGCCACCATGGGAGAGCCGACAGGCCCATTAATCAGCAGGAGTCCCCCCACCCACCCCCACTCATCCTGCAGGTCAGAGAGAGAGCAGCACACACACACATACACACACTCAAGTGATTGCACACATAGAGATACACATGATACAGAAGTACCTTCATGTGCAAACACAATTCACAATAGAGCATAACCCACACTGACTAAACAAATGATTGCTGAAACTTTAAAAGAACTCTGACAGCACCTCCTCTCCTCACCCTTACACCACCTATTCTAAATCCTCTATCACCTCGTTTACACACACACACACACAGACACACACACACACACCTGGTCACGGCCCTCTATCACTCCCAGTCTGATCCAGTCTCATATCCCAGCTCTCTTCTCTCTGTCTGAGCCAGGTTTTCTGGCAGTCTGGGGACCCGGTCGTAGGGGTTATCCACACACCGCTACCCTTGGCTGACACTCCATGCGAGGGATGAGGGAAACACACACACACATACACAGGACCAACATCTACCAACAGTCCCAGTGACCCTCAAGAACACAAATACAAAGATGAAAAGCACTTACACACACGGAACATCTGCAAAATATGATGGATCGAAGTGGTGGATCAGAGCTGGAGAATCCATAGTTTTTGGAAGACTAGGATTGATGTGAACTGGGAAAAAAGACTTTGAATATATGTGGTGCAAGGCCAGTTTGAATGTGACGTTTATTATCATGTCTGAGATGAACTCAAAGTGCTCTCACCTTGGGGAATATGCACAGAAACCATTTAAGATGTTCAACTTTGCCTGTAGAACTCCTTATATCACCTGTTTTTGGAAAGTTAAACTGCAGCAGTCTGTTTGAAGCAGCGGCTAATTGACTTGTAATCAGTGTTTACCATCTCGCAATTAACACGCAGAGACAATGAGATCGGAGGATGTGGCACCAGCAGAAGGCATTTATTGGGCAATATCCCCGAGGTGTGGGAAGATGCCAGAAAGTAACCGCAGAGAATGTGTCTGACAACTGGTAAGCATTTATATGCAGTGTCACTGGTGCACTTATCCTTTCTAATGTGAAACTCTGCAGGGAGATGAATGGTAGGATTGGGCTAGATTAATGAAGGTTACCAAAGTCCCCAGATGTTTCTGTGGTAATTAGAGGCCTTTGTTTATCAGGAAAACAAGTCACATCAAGAGCAAAGCATTCATTATAATTTTTCATAATCTTAATAATTCAAGTGTAGCTGCTTCATTTTGTTCCCAATTTATCATGCTAATGTTATGAATAAATCTACATAATTTTAACTATGCCTGTTGGATCAGCTAGCAACAGACTTTGATAAAGCAAAATGTTGAATTTGTACTTTGCATCTATTGATGAAGAATACGTACAACAAATCAATAGGTTAAAGTTCAATAGGTGATAACATAAATTTAACAAACATTCAAAAAGTCGACTTGCATAGATGTTAATGATTAATCTTTCTCAGCATTCCCTCTAGGAAATTCGACTATTCAAGGACCGTTTCGGCATAGTAATTAATCTGCCTGTCTGGCAGGCAGGATGCTCAAAGCAGCATTTAAATGTCCACTTGACTGATATTATCACTTTACTGAATAATTTGCACCAAGTATCTTCATCCTCACGAGAGTTCACAAGGAGCTGTTTAACTTTAACCAATATAATATACAGTTAAAGGCTGATCAGCATCTTGATTTTCACAAGGTCATTTCAGCACAGCGTCTTGTCAGCGCGGGGACTGACGTGTTCGGCTGGACAGTGCTAGCTGCATTTTGTCTCGCCCCAATTGTCTTGTCAGAAATCAATTGGAGATCACAACGTGGTTTTGCAGCGGGAGGTCAGTCCGCACTACAGCGTAAATATTTCATCCCGGACTCACGTCAAGGGGCTTTTAAAGATGTGTGCTGGACCATGCTCCCCTCTTGCTGCCCTCTGAAAGTGACAGGGCTTGCATTTTAGCCCACTTCAGGACCAGGTTAAATCAATTAAAATCTATTATTCATATGGCAGCGCGGTGACCTCACTGAAAGCCCCTATAATTTTCAGAATAGAAAGAAGAAAAGGAACTGGCAGTGAACTTTGGCTTCACAAGTTTTCAGGAGAAAACAGGGAACAAGTGAGCTTGTTTTAGAACTCAGGGCTTGAAAATAAAATTGCTGCTTGAAACATGGTGTGCCAGGACAAGACCTGAGTCACGCGCCTAGGAGTGTTTTTTCCTAAGATGCTATTAACCTTCATACAGTACGCTAGATAAATGAATGCAGAATTGTGTTGCAAGGGCTTTCATGATCTGGACCTTATGTGCATGCGCAGCAGTCATCTCGTGATTATTTGAAAGAAAATTGGCTCCACATTTTGGATTGCAGATAAATACAGTCTCACTTAGGCTGGAACATATCATCTTTACCACCGAGCTTAAAAATCACCCTCACAAGGTCACTCCTAACAGCTGTAGTTGTACTCTCAAGCATGGCAAGCCTTCACCTATTGTTCAGCAAAGTGCAACTCTCTTCTTCTCTTTGTAAGGAAGATTTTCACTGGTATAGGCTCCATGTATGGAAGCAGGCTGTTTGGTCGGATAATAAGCAGAGAGGAGTCAGAAGGAGAGAAGTCATTAAGACCTGCTCACATATAATCATCCCAACGCCATCACCATCTCTCTATCTCTATTTTCTTTTTTCTCGAGCGTCTCTCCCTTTTGCTCTCCTTCTCCCTCTCAGATGAAAGGGCCTTCTCAGGCTGCATGGCGAATGAAAATGATGGAGAGGCTGATAAAAAAGAAAGAAGGGAAAAGATGAAAAGTGGTTTTGAAGTGGTTCGCCACATTAGTCGGCTTCCCCCTACTGACCTTCCAATTTAAGCAAACAATACGTTGACTCGGAGCTTGGGTATTCATGGAGATGGGGTGCAGCTCACAGAAAATAGGTAAATATTAGATGGGAGGACAGAGGGAGCAGTACATAGACAGATAGGTAAGGGATTGCAGCAATCCTTTACTGACAAAGTAATGTTTGTGCGTGTACATTCTTTTTGTGCTTGTTTTTTAAGAAGTAGGGGTCACCTGGTTGTCTCATATTTGACCACACATTATGACTTGGTTTGGGGAATTAAAGAAATGGTTTTCCTGTAAATGCCTCTTTGTGTGTGTTTTCTGATGGAGGAGAAAACCAGAGTGATTTATGAGGCTGTACAGTGAGACAGAGCAGTGCTACGAGCGAAACACTAACATTAGCATGCTAACATGCTTGCAATGACAATGCTAACACACATACAGGTGCAACGTAGGCTTGCAAACATTTGGTACCTAGCACAATTATCAATTAATTTAACTGGTACTTTAATAAGTAATAATCAGGGCATCACCATGGTGAGTGCAATTCAATATTTGAGGGAAATTAATGTCTGGACCTCATTTCATGGCAAACCATCCAATAGTTGTGGAGTTGTGGAGACTCAAAACCACAGAGCTTATTGTGGTACTGCCAAAATCCTTGGGATTCATCCTCAGGGCACCATGGATATCTGTACCAAATTTCATGGCAGTCCATTCAATAGTTGTTCAGATGTATCAGGACCAAAGTGGTGAGCCAGCCGACTGACAGACCAACATTGCCCTCTATAGAGCCATGTCACTAGTAGTCACCAGTTTACATAAAGGTCTTTATGTGAACTGCACCTTTACACACGTCTTGTGTACATGCAGGTGTCTTTTGCTTTGTAGCCCCCCAGGGCAGCATCAGTATGCTGCAAATGGACTTTCACTATCGCTTAAGATGGCGTAACACATTAACCAATCACATGATCCTGCCCCCATATCCTCTGGCCTCAGATGGTACCATGGCATTATCAGAGGAGCAAAACAGCCATTTATACCAACATACACACATACACCACCTCCCTCATATATGGCTTCAGGGCCATTCTAGGAATGTCAAAGATGGTTTCACCCTTTGTATGTCTCTTCTTTCACCAACACTGAATGATGGTGGCCTCCGTGGTTTGAGATTGTCATGGCCCAGAAACCCATTCTGAGTGCCTGAAATGTAATAAGGCCATCTAGCCTCTGAGGGTAGAATATGATGCCAACAGAAAATAGTGGTAAAATCCTGCATTGATGGTTGTCACCACCCGAGTGTGAATTTTAAATTGGTAAAAACAAGATGAAAGACATGGGGTTAGAATTTAAAACGTAAGAGAAACAGACGTAGTATGTTGGCTCGGAAAGTCTCTGATTCACAGCCTTGTTTAATTTCAACTTGAACCGAGTATTGCAAGGCGTGCTCTACTTAAAAGGTACTATCCACTTACTCCAGTAGAGTAAGCATATTGTTTCTATCTAATTGACACTAAGCTCATGGCTATTACCATGTCAACACTGGATTACTGCTGCCTTTGAGCCTGTGGAGTGGTTGACTTGGCCCACATTCAGGCCTTGTTTTCCTTTCCACTCTGTCGTCTGCTGCTCACACACATATAGTCAGACAAGCTCACATGCTCGTAGTGCCACATGTGCACGCACATGCAGACACACGGAAGCACTCTCTCCATCTCTCTCTCTCACACACACACACACACACTCTTTCTTTCCATCACCGTCTCTTTCTCTCTTACACACACACACACACACCATGTTCCAGCATTAGATGACTGTTCCAAGGCCAATTTCACCGCCACTGAAAGTCCCTCTCTCCCAGAAGCCCCTTTGGTTCAGAGGCTAGACCAGCTAGCGATTGGCCGGTCAGAGGCTAGTCTAGTTGGTGATTGGCCAGCGAAGGCCCCTGGTGCACGGTGACAGTAATTAGCACACGCCAACCATTAACAAACACAGATTAGGCATGAACCCGCATGGCACACTGCCATCACCATGGTGTGTGGATGTATGCGTGTGAAGAGTGGTATTCCCCTGTGTGTGTCTGAGTAGGTCTCATTTTTGCGGTTTGTTTTTGTCTGTATTCAAGACTTGGCATGTGTGAATGTGTTTGTTGCTGGTGCTTGCATATGTGTATGTCATTTCTTTTTCTTTTTTCTTTTTTTTTTTCCTCTTGTGCATTTATCCAACCTGCCTGTATTCACAAGTGTATGTGCGTGCACGTGAGTGTGTCAGTGCATGTGTGTGTGTGTTTGTGTTCAGCCTCATTTCCTCTGTGCCTGCTGGTCAATTTTGGCATTTGGAGAGAAAGATGCTGTGCATTCCCCACGGCTCCTTCGCTTCCAGCACTGAATTAGAGATGGGGCCATGATATGTGGAAATGATTTTTTAAACGCCAACAATCTCTGTTTCCCTCCCTTTCACTCCCTTTCTCTCTCTCTCTCACTCCCCCCCCCCCCCCCACCCCCGGCTGGTGAATCCACCCTGCTGTGTGCGCTTAATGAAAGATAAGAAGGGTCCTCCACCACTGACACTGAGCCACGGACCCTCAGAGGACTGTGCTAATCTGCTTGGCTCCTAATGGGGGCCACTTTGTGTCTGCCGAGGATCATTTCATATCAAACAAATTGTGTCCTGTGAAACCCATTACATTTTGGGCCCTTTGGAGATGCATCGCCCTTAGCTGACACATAGAGGACATCTTCGGCCTGACTTTTGATGCAGTAAATATTTCTTAAGATGGTCTTACTTGAGCATCTCTTTTCTTGTCAGAGATGTGCTTTGTGCATCTTTAAAACCTGTCTGCTCTTTCATTAAACAGAGATAGGGAGGGAGGGGTTTCAAACGATGAATGAGAAAACCAACGAGAAGAAAAACAGAGGGATAAGAAAGTGGGAAATGAAGGATGGAGGGATAACAGAGGGAACGATGAAGGGTTAATGATCTTGGATTCTCATCTTACATGTATTCGGTTTCATAATTGTCTCTCTGCATGCGGTCCTTGCTGCATATGCCACCGTCGTCAGGAAATTCAAATAATGTTTGACACGTGTTTAAAAATATCTTTATTTACATGTGATGATGGCCTTGTGATTCTGTTATGAAAAGGTGCTGATGATGCAGAGCTCACAAATCACGAGTTTGCAGCTTCAACGTGAAATGTAAGTTGTTTCTTTTAGGCAGAAAATATGGTTAAAGGTGGTGTAAAATAGCCAATATGAAAAGGTGTGAAAACACCATCACAGACAACATGTTCCTAATACATCTCCACTCACCCTGCAAAGCACAACTGCCATGGTAAGCAGCAGCAGCTGCGACACATGTATAGTAAATTTCTATTTGTATTGACAATAGTGTAATCTGCTGGGACAGTGTTGCCCCTTGTGCAGGTCATCACTCTTAATGTTTACGTTATGTGTCTGTCCGTATGCATGTGTGTGTTTCTGTGCACGTTGTCCAGTGTGCGTTTTTATGTGTGCTTGTGTCTCTATGTGTATGCCATCAGTTCTGCAAGGGAGAAAACGGGGAGGGTGGGGGGGCCGAGTAGAAAATGATCCAGGGCCGATACATATGAAACAGGAGGGCTCATACATAAACATAGCTCCAAGGCCCCGGGGCCAGGCAATCTACGAGGCAAATTGCTCACCAGTCAGCCATGGAGGCCGCACTGTTTACTATGCATGAGGTCTTGTGACATGCTTTAAAGCCGCCCCTAAAACAGGATGACTGGGCCAGTGGTAGCAAGGAGTTGGCTTTTTCTATTGCTGTGGTATTCTTTCCTGTGAAAAATATGTAGTGGGTGGAGAATGTATCATCGTTTTACTCTGTGGAGCTGTTGTATGTTGTACAGTAGATGCTGCATCAAAGGCAAAATATGGGTGTTAGGGTGTGTGTGTGTGTGTGCCTGCCTGTCTGTGTGTAACAGTATGTTTATTTGTGTGTGAGTGCAGAGTGAAAAATAGTGTTTGTGATGCAGCTACGGATGGACTTCACTGATGTTTGTCAGGTTGTGTATTTTGGGGGTATTTAGCCTTTATTGACATCAGATAGTAAAAATGGGAAACACGGGGAGAGAAAGACAACATTCAACAATGGTTTATGGCCAGAATCGAATGGTAGATGTTGCAATTACACAGTATGGATCTTAACCATTAGGATACCAGGACATCCCATTTAATGCTGTTGTTTGTGATAGAGAACTTGGATTATCTTCTGTCTGAATGTGTCCAAAGATTCAATAGTCCAGATGTACCACAAATTTTAACTGAATATTGTGTGTTTCCATCTGCTACAATATTAGAAGCTGGTCACATCAAGGTAAACATGTGGTGGTGCTAATTCTGCAGTAGGGCGTCATGAAACTGTTCCAGAAGTGGAGGGTGCATCAAGAAAACGTTATTAAGAGAGCATCTGTCAAACCTCAAACGTGATAGAAATATCTGTTTATGTTTCATGTATTAATATGAGGAATGTTACAGTCTCTTCATTACTTCACACAGATCTGCTGTTTTTGTCCGTTGGTTGTTTTTCATCTCTTCAGTGGAGTGACAAGTATGTGAGACGCTTCACGTACATCATGAGTTATTTGCTAAATTAGGTCCCATTGCGTCACATTTTGCTTTTACCGATAAACCGTCTTCACCATCTCAGCCCAGCATAAAAACTTTTTTTGTGATATTTATACTATTATTTATAATAAGCAAATGGAAACAGACTTAATGTAAAATTCTCTCAGTGAGGATTATTCTTCCATTTTTTAAAATCTCATGCAAGAACAAAAACCTGATAATATACTTGTTTTCTTTCTAAAGCACTATTTTGGGGAACAAACAAAGTCAAAGTTTCTAACTCCAGTATGCTTTACTTTCATGCAAGCAATGATTTTGTAAGAATGATAGATGTTTTGGAATGAAACTCCTTAAACACATGAAAGACAAACTCTTTGAGGTTGAGTTTCAAACACCCCATCATTACATGTGAACATAAATGAATACAACTGAGCAGGACAGAATAACACAACCAAAAGGGAAGAGATGTTAACATGTAAACAAGCCGCAAGCCGGGACCACATCTGCTCCAGCCTGCATTTACCAGCCCAGTATCCCAGGGGGAGCCCTCCTCAATTCAATTTCAATCTGCTCGACCCCCAGGGTCCAAGTTCAAGTTCAAAGTCAGGCAACCGTGGCACCAACAGGAGAATTGCCCACCCACGAGTCCCAGCCCAGAGTGAACTATTTTAACTGTAGATGAGATCAGGACAAATCCAATACCAGATCTATTCAAATGTCCTTTATAAGAATGTCTTTCCGCAACTGTGTATGTGTGTGGAGGGGTGGGGGGAAACTACTGTCACATTACAAACACCTTTACTGCCTCTCTCTCCCTCTCTCTCTCTGTTTCTCTCTCTATCTGTCTTTCTCCCTCTCTCAGGCTATAATTATGCTAATGGCATGTATATAGCTGTGGCCCCGGAGGCTTGGGGCGTATTGAAGGCTCCCAGGTCTTTCTCTCCTGTAACAGTATTAGGGTGCTATTGAAAAGCGGACGGTGGGTGAGAAGGGGGGCAGGATAGAGAGATAGCGCGGGGTGGCAAATGGGACATGACCACCGTGCTCTCTGTCACGACGCCGCCCATTGTCTGGCCAAAGAAAAGGGCCTCCGCCGCCAGTGGGACAATAATAAAGGAGCAAGAATGGGCTGTGCATATTAAACAACACAACGGATTGCGCAGACCAACCTGCATGGGTGCGATGAAGGGGGAAGAGGAGGAAAACAGACCAAGAGAGAGAGGCGGGTGTAAAAGGAGTGGGAGGGAGTGGTAGACAGAAAAGGGTGGATGATGTGAAAAAGGCACAAAAAGAGGCAGAGGACCGGAGATAACTGTAAAAACAGAAAATGTTGTTTTGTGTCTTTAAAGAGATGACACCTGCTAATGTCATAGGTCTACATCAGCGTACAATAGAGAGCCGAAGTCCTAATGCCACTTCTGGGCTATAGCTGCTGCAACACTAGCTTCTGTAACTCAGCAGTGCAGTTTCTCATTTAAAGTTTCTTTTATCAGTCTAAGTGAAACACAATAGAGGGTTCACTTAACCCCGCTGTTCTGTTTGGGATCCTGGAGATCTGGGGCCTTCATTAGCCACTCAAAAATGTCATCTCGGCACTTCACGTCTTCTCCCAAACTTGCTTACTAACATCGATTTGATGACATGTTTCAGAGGTTATGTTACAGAAAATCATGCTTTATCTCTGCTGTAAATGATGCTTAAATAGTATGGATTTTCATATGCAGAGTATATCCATGCATATTATGCCTTTATAAAATAGGTGACACTAGGCCAGGGATGTTGTGTAAAGCCTCACACACCCATTTCTCACGTCATCTTTCCAGCTTTTTAACTGTAACACTCACCCTGTTTGGACCTGCCTGTTGTGCTACTGTTGCTGTCATGGCTGGACTAGCCAGTGCTACGCAACTACTGTAAGTCAAGATGGTCATTTAAAGCCCTAAAAACGGAAACAACAAATAAAAAAAAAATGTCCTGTTGTTATTTTAAAAAATGTACCGTCTCTGTCTAAACATAGACTGAACTGCTTAATATGCTGTTGAGTAAGGTTATTTTCTAATTTGGCTTTTTACAAATGTGAAACTGGAACAGGAGCTCTAGTTATACCCATCCGCTCATCTGCTCTTCCTCTACAAACAGAGATGCCAGACATCAAATCCTCCAACACCTCAGTCATTCAGTACACACTAAGAACCAGCACCCTGTCTGTGTGTCCTCCCCCTCTCCCCCCCCCCTGTCCTCCTCCCTCACTGCCTGAGTATGTTGAGAGGTGTCAACAGTAGAGGCGTGGGTGTGGGAGGCTCTACCATGGTTCACGGCTATCGCATGTGCCTCTGCGGCTATGCAGCGTGGGTACCATCTGTCCGCATGTCACACAGTGCGCTGCTCTCTCACTTTGTCACTTTCTCTGTCTGTCTCTCTCTCTCTCTCTTTCTGCATATCTTTTAGCCTTTCTTTCATCCCCCTATCCCTTAATCCTTTATCTCACTTCCTGTCCTCTTTACAGTTTCTCATCTCCGCGTACACGGTCACTGCTGCAGCATGAGGTTATCAGTTCATTAAAGAGAAGACAGAGAGGTGTGGGTATTTCAAGCACACAAGACTTTGACTTGGAGAGCAAGACCTGGACACCTTTATCATGGAGAGTCTGCAAACACTTGCCAGGGTTTTCTTTTTTTGTCTTGTATAACTTCAAATGATTTGTGATGAATGAACACCCTAACCATACACACAAAAATGTTATTACGTTGCTTGCTTTATTGTTTTTGTCTGTTTGAAATGGATAAAAACAGAGCGCTGCACAGTCAGTGTATGAAATAAGATGTTGTGAGGAGACACAGCAGCACCTCTCACAGACCAGTGAGTGGCAGTGTGCCACAGTCAGAGTAGACTTTCAAGTTATTATGTGGTACATGTATAAGTGTGGTGAAAGAGTGTGTGTGTGTGAACGTACGTATGTATCTGTAAAGCTGCTGCTTGCATTGTTTTTAAATGTATGTGTTAGGGGAGTTGCACGGCATATTGTGTGTATCCTTGCATTCATGTGTGTATTCTGATTTGTGTGTGTGTGTCCGTGTGTGTGTCCACGTGCAGTCCTCAGACAGACAGGCAGACAGAGTGAAGGCAGTAGCCAACTAACCATAATATTGTCATTAAGGAATTCAGCAGATTAATAGCCTTAAATACCTGGAAATGTCCTAAGATCTAGTGTCTTTAGCTTGTAATTTCCTCCCTGGGTCCTAAGCACTAAACCCGGTGTGTTGTTCTTGGCATTCCTCAGTCGGACCAGAGAACATCGCATGGACACTGATACCTTCCTTTGGGATCCATTCTCCTCTCCATTTGATGAAAACCAAAAAAGGGCCTTTGGCCAGGCAGGTCCCATTATGTCTCAATGACAGAGCCCGGGGGTGAAAAATGCTCTGTTCTTTCCTCAGCGCACCTTTGGGTCTCAACGAAAAATGACATATGCCCTGATGAACGGAGAAAGGGGTGATTTTCCTGCCAAATTCTGGTCAAGTTGTTTGTTACCAGTCTGAACTTTGTTTCAGCTCGAAAGTATTTTTCTTACTCGTGAATGATCAGAGCTGTTTTCTTATTTCCATCACCCACTACCTTTGTTGGAAAGAATGGGCAATTGTCGCAATCGGACACTCACCGTTTCATTTTTCATCATTTTGACTATTTAATTGAGTGTTTAGCAAGCATCACAATAGCCATAGGTGCTAATGATCCCTGAGTCCAGAGCCCCCTTTGCTCCCTGTCACATTCCCACCTCATGACCTCATGACTGGATGTATGCATTAAACAGATGTGGCTGGCTATGAGGGGCCTGAAACAGGATAGGACAGCCTATAGCCTCTAGGCTGGTCTTCTCTGGCCTTGAAGCCAGGGGGCCTCTGGGTCCAGAGGACAGGATAAACAGGATAGATGTGTGTCTGTGTGTGTGTGTGTGTGCGCGCGTGTGAGAGTGTGTGTGTGAACTGAAAGAGAGACAGAAAGAGAAACCCCTTTCCCACATGCAAACCATAAATGTTCAGGCAGTTTTCCATGTCAGTGTCATGTGAGAACAGTGAGTTGATTTTCAGTGTACGATGCTGCAGCAATTTGCTTGCTCAGAAAAAAAAAATAGGAATATTTTCTCATAAAAGGTAACCATTTTATCATGGGTAACAGTTATACACTGCAAAAAAAAGGGTCACAAATAACAAACCTGTATTTTTATAACATATTGTATATTATTACTCATGAACCTGCCAGTTGCTCCAGTTATGCATGAAAATCTAATTTTTAGACAGGTAATCCATATCAAATGAGATCATTCTTTCTACTTTTAATATGTTGGACCATCATTTCATGGCAGTGCAGCTGAAAGTGCCACTTGGCAGTGGGCTGCTGAATCACATTTTATTCAAAAGGTGTGCTCCAAACTACAAAGACTATATGGAACAGGAACATAAAGTTGGCACCTTTTTGCATTAAAAAGAGAAATCAGTCTAAGTAATAAGAAGTCAAATTCAAAGTTTGTGCTTTCATCCACATTACCATGCATGCTTTTGAAAAAAGAATGTGTACAAATGTGTCATATCCGTCCTGAATTTTTAAAGGCTCAGTGCATATTTATTCCATATTTGAGACTTATGTGTGAACAATGAAAACCTGCTTTACCTGAATAACTTAACGCAGCATTGTTGAGAGGTTCAGTGTGTGAAAGTCGTATGCGAGTGTAAAAAAACAGTGAGAAAAAGGTCCAAGACCCTGTTCAGACCTGGCATTAACATGCGTCTCAGGTGATCCGATCACAGTGGATTGTTCTAAGAACATCAGTTCACACCTGGTATTACAGTGTGTATCCACGTACATCTTGAGTGACCACTTGTGACTGGATCTCACTTCCCTGCTTTGTATGCAGACAAACGTATATCATTTACGTTTGCAAAGACCAAATGCGTTGATATTTTTAACCAGTGGGTGGCAGCAATGCACGGTTAGTCTGCCAGAAATTAAGAGACGAGGAAGAAGAAATCAAAACAATACAAGCTGGTTTCATTCCTTGACGTGTTCCAGGCAAACCAGTTCACCCAAGATGTCTGACACACATAATACGTCTCTATTGGCTCTTAAAAATCTTAAGACGCTGTAGACAAAGCCAGCTTATGCTGTTTGAGAACTTCTTCAACTTCACCTTCCACCTACACTTTGGACATCAGTTGAATAGGCGGTCCATCGGTGTGGCCCAGGACACGTGCACATACATACTGCTAAAAGAATGTGGCCGTATGCAGCCCGCTCAGACCAAAACGCGCCTGCAGTGTGTCTTGGGTGCATTCACACCTGTACTGAGAGATGTCCACTTGTGATCGTATTGCCCAAGATGCATGTGAATTCCAGGTGTGAACAGGGCCTAAGAAAAAGATGTAATATTTAATGACAACAGATTGAAGCTACCATGCTAAAAGACCAACGATTGCTTTGCTGACAAAGTGATGAATTTTGTTTGTGATAGCTGCTCCCCTGGAGAGAGGGCCAATGTGGTGCATCAGTCTTGCATCTGCAGAGAGTTTTACCCACTTGCAGTCATTGTCCTCTGTGCCTCCTTTAACAGACACATTGTTCCACTGAGTCAAATAAAAGCACTGAACATAATCAGCACAGAAGATGGATAATGTTGCACAATGAGTGCACATTGAGCAGCCACACACTGCGCCCTGCTGCAGCAAGTTGTGCTGCTGTGCTAGCAAGGAGAGCCGCCATTAGTGAGCCTGTCACCGACCCAGGCGATACACTCTAACTAGCCCGCAGACTCAGACCCATCTATTCTCAATATGCCACATTTTTATTCATTTTTTTCCCCAAAACCTGACACGGCAATCTGATGATGAACCAGCCCCATTATTTTTTGTACACCAGCAGGAAGAGATAGATCCCCGAACGTTGTGCCTTCATAGAACCAACATTATCCCTCTATGTCAGAGGTGGGTAATATCCTGGCGGTCTGGGAGTCCAGAGGTGCATACAGAATGATGTCATTAATCCTCCAGGGCAATCTCTCTCTCTCTCTTTCTCTCTCTCGCCCTCACTCCCTCTCTCTCTCTCTCTCTCTCCACAACTGGCAATGCCGAAAACAGAGCCCCATTTGCATGCTGCATATGTTGCCAGGTGGCTCTGTGGGCTGCTGGTACAAATTAGATTTCCTGACAACAAGGTGTAAGCGAGGGAAGAATGGTGGGAGCGAGCAGTTGGGCTATTTTCTTTCTTTATTTCTGTCTTTCTTTCTTTCCTTTTTTCTTTCCTTCAACAAACAATCTTGTTGTTTTGCATGTCTGTCATTGCTGTGCAGTATACTCATAAATTACAGATTATGTCATTTCTGGAAAAATAACAACAATGATTTAAAATGATCAGGTTTTTTGTTTGGTACCAAAAAAGAAAGAAAAGAGAAAAACAAAGAAAGAAAAGTGTTGTGCTGCAAAATCTGCAGAAATGAGGTCTTCTGTGGGTGGATGGGTGTTCAAGGCATTTTACTTCAACACAGGAAACCAGGGGCTTGGATCCCTTCTGCTAGCAGTCAACAACGTCTTTAATGAGCTGTTTCTTAAAAAAATTCCTCTTCTAGGTATGAGGACTTTGTGAATGACTTATAGCCCCGTCAAGGAGGAAATACACAGGTCACATTTTCACTAAAAAGGTGACCTATTGATCAGATGTGGGTAAATGCAGCCATCTAAAATGAGGGGCCACACACACACACATACACACACACACAACCAAGGCCTTCACCTTGACCCTGGGAGTGGAAATGGAAAAAAAAGACAACTCTGAATGGGGGCTTAAACTTTTCAAACTGGACCTGAAAGCTGAGAGCTATGTGCCTGTCTGGTTTGTTTCTACCCCATGAGGTAATGACATTGTCTGTGTCAGTCACCCTGGAAGTAGCCTGGATGCTTCAAAATGGCTTTACCCACATTGTTCTCTGCCATGTCCTAAACAGAAGACAGGAAGGCATGTCTAGGCTGAAGATGACATTAGCATTCCTTATATTCTTCATGTGGCCAAGGCCTTGATCTCTCTGGAGACAATGAGAAGGGGCATGAAAGCGCAGACCGTGTTCATTTGAGTGTGTCAGCACACTGATGCATGTGTGCTTGGTCTTATGTTGTCCACCAGTATCAAGAGGCAGAGCCTCCTGGCTCGTTTACCCCAAATTCAGCAGCCCACCATCATTGATCTGTCCCTTCAATTAGTGGCCAGGTTTGTCCCCAATCAATTCCTATTTCGCCCTCCCTCCTCTGTTCTTCTATCTGTCTGTCTCTCTCTCTGCATTCCCCTTTCTTCATTTTTCACATTACCCCCTTGTGTCCCCCGTCGCTCCCCCTTTCACACTCTCCTACCTCACACCCTAAGGTCTCGGGGGTCACTCCCTCCAAGGTGATTCGTAAACAGCAGCTTGCGGAGAAATCAATACTTTATCAACAAGCCACAAGGGGCTTTTGCACTTATCCTATATGATCTTTGTGGTAAAGGCCTCCAAGCATCCATCTCCTTCTCTGGTCCGCTCCCTAAGCTCTGTTGCTAAGACAATCAGAAGAAAAGAGAAAGGGATGAAGAGAGGAGGAGGGGCTGAAGGAGGGAAAGAGAGAGGTGAAGGGAGAGGGGATTGTGCGGGGTCTAGAGGCTCGCTGTTAGAGGAGGGATTTGCTGCTCCGCTGCTTTTAGCTTGATCTGCATCTGATTAAGGAGAGAGGGCAGAGTGTTGTCCTTCACCCCCGTGCTCCCCTGTCCCACCATTATGTACCCTGGCACTGAGATCCATCATCCACCTACCACAGGCCTGGCTGCCATAGCCTGGGGACTTATTAGACCGGCCCTGCTCTGTTCAACACAGCCCCACTCTGCATACCATGGAGGGTAAAAAGCTTCTGCTGCTGTAACATATTGTATATTTACCATGCATCCCACTGACTCGGGTGAAGTGAACACATACATATAGCAAAGTATATTTGTGTATGTGCTACTGCTGCTGCTGTGTTTGCTAAATGCACTGGATTATTAATCCTAATGTTCTGTTTGGGGTTCTGGGCCCTCTTTAACAGCTCATAAGCAAACTTAACAACTTGTTTTATCACCTTGATATTTCATGACTTAACTATAAATAGTTTACCTTGTATATAGATTGCTAAATGCTCCGGCACATTGACACTTTATGACATAATGTGCCTTTATGGTGTTGGGTATTGATGGCCAGCTATGTACTGGCCACTGCCTTAAATCCTTGTGTGCTTCATTTCTTTCTAATAGTGTCATATTCATATTTTTCTCTTATGTAAGGAAAGTAATTTGTTTATGTGTATTTGTGTTGCAAACTCGCTCACCTAAAATTGGCCCTTAAGGTATGAATAAAGTTTTGAGATTTGAATAGAATTTAATTGCAAAAACATTTTTGAACTGATGACATGCTTCAGAGGTCTACTCCAGAAAATGAAACATTACTTCTATTTGGAGTCTAGTTGGAAAAAATGGAGAATACAATTGATTTTTTTTATGCTCTGTAGGTACCTTTGATTGGTGCTGACAGTATTTTTAATGCTGCACTTTCACTCTTAAATCCCAATTATTTTGAGTTTTATAACAGTTTATTCATAAGAGGTGTAAAAGGGAGTTAGACTTCTCTGGGATCTAACTGACCCCAAACATGAGTAATATCACTATGCAGTAGAGCTGTGGCTTTTTCTAAAAGTCAGGTTCAATCCATGTAGTTTAATACCTGTGTCTGAGATACAGTGAGCTGTGACTGTCACGTGTGGCCATCGATGCCCATCTCTCGGTAGTCAGAGAGTGTCTTACCTTTCAGAATAGTCTTTTTATTTTCCCATGTGGTGTTGTACAGCTGCACTCTGTCTCGAGATTGTGGTGCAATGTGGAATTTTATTTTGGTCTGGTTCCATCATTATACTGAAAACCTCCCGAAAGAACAGTTCACATGTCCTTGTGTGGTATTCTTGACATTCTATTAGTGATGGTCTTTTTACAAGCTACTGCCAAGCGTCCTGTGAGTGTGGCAAAACGTAGATTAATTTCCACCAGTTTTCTGGTGCCTCTGCTGCCAATTGGGTGATATGCTAAGATGTGAGTCCCTTTATTAGTAAGGCAGCTGCTCATTACAAAGTCAACAAACACACTTTAGGAGTAATTTTGTCACAAAAAAAGGTTTATTTTCCGATTGTACATACAGCGTTGGAGTCTGTGAGACCTCAAACAATGAGGAAGTGAGGCCGATGTAGACATATTACAAGGCTTACAAAACATAAAGTATCGCACGATAATTATTATATTGGATGAGGGCATGTTATTGTCTTAGTCTTAAATGTTAAATCATCATTTCAAACTTTCTAAAAGGATTGTTGGACCAAAAAAAATAGGAAACATTTTCTCTCTCAAATATATCGACGCAAAAAATAAAACGTTCTTTACAAGCATCAAAATTATGTTAAGTTACGGTTTAATTCAGCTCTAAATCACAAGGTTGTGGAGGATAGTCTCCGTTCTCTGAGCTGTCTCGCTCCCCATGGGTCTCGTCCAATAAGCCTGCATCAAATCCGTCAGACTGAGAGTGAAAAGTGGAGAAGCCCGGCATGTGCAAACATCAATCCTAAATTTCCAGCCTCAATACCATCATGACCTTGGTTTGGAATGACATCTATTTGCTGGCTGGCTGCACACATCTCTTTGCAAATTGTATGGGCCAGGCTAATTTGTTTTTATGCACGTTTAGTCAAGAATGTGATGCCACGTTAGCTTTTGGGAGCACTGCCAATGTGGTGTGGGGTTCCGAGTGACAGACAGAAAAAGGGTGATTGAGGATGATTGTTCTGCCGGTTGTGTTGATATATGAAAAGAAAGACCCAGTGAAAGCATCCTGGAATGGGTTCACGGCAGATAGGAGTCCTTCTGGGACCACCTAAAGCTGAATATCATCATCTGTGCACGGAAATAAACAATGACCTTTAAAGCCCAAATCCTAGAGTGAAGACAGGTACTGGGAAGTAGCTTTAGAAATCTTACAGTAGAATACACTTTACCGTGTCATAAATAGCCTTACAAATCATTTTTAAGCATGAATCACCCTGAGTACAGAAAATTTATGGACACAAAATGTACATGGAAAAAAAAAACTTGTCAAGCCTGTCTGCAGTATGCTCCTTTGACCTGCCAGCAAAACAATCGCTGTGCCCTCACTAAACTGAAATGTAAACACGGTTCATGCAGGAAAATATTTGCCTTCCTCATAGCTGAATTGACCTCTCAGCTCTATGCAGTCAGCCTCAAGCTGCTGCTCTATTATCTCTTCAACACGAAATTGAGTCTCAGGTTATGCTACCTTTATACATGCTGCATACATATGTCGTGATGCCGTATATGACCGGAGCATGTTCAGTGCTCAGAGGGCTTCGCACTGTAGTTACAGAGCAGACAGAAAAATACAGAGAAGAGGGTAATGAGTTTATGAAGAAAAGAATTTTTTTTAAGTTTCATATTCCATTCCATTTTCATAGTGGGGGAAAAAGGGTAAGTTCACCCAAATCACATAAAGTTATATTTTCTAACTTATCCCAAGTGCCATGCAGATACTTTTGGTTGTATTTGCAGTGGTACTGAGATATCAGCCTGTGAAGCATGTGCCTCCAGCCAGTACAATGGAGGTCAAAGGAATTTTGTTTGTTCTGCTGAAGGCTATAGAAAGTTACGTATGAAAAACCCAACAGAAACGTCTCTTTCCCTAAACAATGTCATGGTTACTCAGGACAGTCCACCAGTGGTGCAATACTTACTCAGATCTTTTACTTAAAGTAGCAAAGTAGATGAGTGTAAAAAGACCCTGTTGCAAATAAAAAACCCTGCATTAAAAACTTGCTGTATACGACTGCATCAAACCCCACCACAGTGCTGCTGTATGCTTTTGATCTTGAATGTGGAAATAACTGTCACATTCAAAAACACAATGAAGTGTTGGTAATAATTGGTTAGCAGTGGTTGAGCATCGAGTAGGCTACGTGAACGAATCCCAACTGGTGTCCTTTTGTCCTCGTGCATGAGAATTCAACATGATCTCAGGTTCGCAGATAATAGATGTCCTTTCATGCATGGGAGGCATGATAGCCAGACATTGGCCTCACCCTTTGGCTGCCCAAGGCTACTCCTCGCCCACATCAAGTGAAAACGTTCGACCAACATTTGATTGAACCTGGAATGAAGAGATACAAGAGCATGTGATATGGCTTCAGGGATGGAGTGCAGTTTCGACGCAATCTCACAGACAGAGTGGTATCAGAAATATCAGGTATGCTTGTATAGCCGGAGGTTATTCCATAGGATTAGAAACCAGCATTATCTCTCCGCAGCTTGAATGTGAAAATAGACCAAGCTGGGTTTAAGTGTGTGTCAGTCAAAGCACACTCAGGTATGTCATCCAGCAAAGGCTATCAAAGACATCATTTAGTATTTCAGGAATCGTATGCAAAAGATACATAAATATTCAAAATTTGTTATTCCTAAATCAATATTACTGGTGAATTGAGATACATGGGTTACATTTTTCACAGGTTTAAGAAATGATATGCGCTAAAGAAAGAGGAGGAAAATAAAACATATTTTCCCTGGTAAACAGCAGGTGACCGAAATGCTTAAGCTGCAGTGCTGATTTACACACAGCCACAAGTAAAAAGCTGTTTCCTCCTGCAGGATTAGGAACATGAACACCTACAGAGTTACCTGCATCTGTGTACTGTGCTCACATGGAGAGGATAAATTGAGTCCATATGTTTACCCAAGGACTCGATCTGCTTCTTCCTCACCTGTGGCCCTCTGGTGTCAAAGGTCATTTCTGCATCCAAAATCAACAGCTGAATAATCACTCCTTTTCTTCTTCCCCTTTCTCTCTCGCAGTCCCCTCACCTTCATTTTTTTTCTGTCTATTTTCCTTGCTTTCTGTCTCCCTCCGTCCCCTAATTTTACCTTCCATCTTGACATCTTTCAGCATGTCACTGATTCATGCTCACCTCCTCCCCCGACCCACAGCTCTTCCGTCCCTCCATCCGTCACTCTGCTGTCCTGAGGCGAGCGGGCCGGAGCTGGGCTGACTGTACAAGAGGTCTTGAAGGGGTGACCATTCCCTGCTGTCTGCTCAGCTCATGCTTGTTTGATGACATGACAGTCCATTTAAAAGGAAAATTGGTTGTGTTTGTGCAGTGGAAGGTAACGCATTGTTTAAGTAGATCTTTTGTTCTAATAATCGTAATTCATAAGGAGACGCTGGCGAGCATTAGGCATATGGTTTGAACGTACAGTAATATTGTCATGACTTGCCTGTCTTTTCCACTGGTTCATCACTTTTTCCAAATGGCTCACTGGCTGGCCAGATAAAACAAGAAAAATATTTAACACCCATATTTTTTGCTTCTTTTCTACTTGTGAGGGCCTTTTGTTGAAAGTGTCCCAAAAACATCATCCACATGCAAAACTAAGCAGCTCAGTGACTGATTCATCACTGCAAGCTAGCTTAAATATGCATCACAGAAACTGCAAATTAATCCCTATATGTTCACGTAGATCTTCTTTAAAGCCTCCTTTGTATGGCAGCCTTTAAAGTGATAATGCACCATCTGAACATTGTCTTTCTTGCTGGTGTTAAATTGATTTGGCTCTTGTACTTTATCTGCAGGACACTACAATAGGAGCCTTTTACCTTTTAAGATTTTTACCCAATCACAACAAAACGTATGTGGATAAAAAACAAACATATGGCTTGCACACTCCCACACATAAAGCAAGTTGCATGTTATCATTAGTACTGGTTGCTTGCTATTAGCCTGCTACAGAAGCTAATAGGAGCTAAATCTCTAATCACAAGGTGTCAGTCATTTTCAGGTATCTCACGTCTGTTAGCTTAGACTGGCTGTTCTGAATGATTATTTGAGCCAATATTGTCTGTAAAAGTTATTATAAAAAAATTTTTCCCGTTGCTTAAACCTGCAATAACAGACTTTTTGGCCACTTAGGGGCAGGGAAAACAAGTTGGGAGCACAACACTGACATACTGTATCATCACCTTTGGAGCTGATACAGCACATTTCTAAGCAAAGAGTTGCTTATTTACACATCCAGTGGTTACAGAGCAACATTAGCCCTCATTTGGAGGCCTGTTTCTATCCTGGCAAATATAAGTATAACATTCACTCTCTTTTAGCTCTGCTTTTGGTCTCCACCAACTCCTGAGGGTAATATATCTGGCTCTTTGATTGCTAAAAGCGCTGTTGCTTTCTGCCTGTGTTATCTAGTGCTAGCTAGATGCTAACTGTGCCATAGACTGCGAGCTTCATAAATGTAGGCTGTTAAGCTTATGACGTATGTGTCTGCAGTTTGGTGCTGAGCCGGTAGTGTGCAGTATGTGTTTGCACTTTTATAGAAAGTAGTGAGAGTGAACCAAAACAGTACAGATGCAGACAACTAAATAATGAGCTGAAACTTTGACTAACTCTAAAGCTCCCCAAAGCCAAGGGGAGCTGCAGATTCTGATGATAAGTCTCTGCCTCTCTCTTTTACATTGTCACCTTGTTTTCACGTTGTCATTTGATAAATTGTTATAATAAAATATTCATCATAACTGCTTTAATGTCAGGGAAAGGTTAGGGTTTTGTTTATATAATGAAAAAGTAAACAAATTCTGTTCCATGCTTCAAGTCAGCATTGACTTTTTCCAAGACCACAATCTTTCCCTCACCTTAACCAAGTGCTTTGAATTGCATAAACATAACCATAAAAAACATCATGCTTTCATCATGTTTTAGTTACACTGAGCAGATATTGTGTGGAAAATGTCACCAAATCTTTTGTAGATATGTACAATGTGAAAAATTTGCAAGACTTAATAGGTTCATTATAACATTTCCTCATTTTTTGATCAAAAAAAATTAATCATGGCAGCACTATGTTTCTCTCAAAACATATTTGTTGCTGTAGAAACGTACTTGGATGTAAGGTTAATCAGACAAAGATGATTTGAAGTTACACAAAATCCCGGGTAATTTTTTAAGACAATGTGTGTTGTGTTTACTAAAATGGCTGCATTCCTCTAAGTATCTGCAGAGTGTTTGCCATTCAGTTTGAGATGTTTGCAGAAATACACATCGGGGCAAGTTGTATGGTGCATACAAAGCATCAATAGAAGGTAACTTAAAAACCCCTACCCCGATTTTTTTTAAAAGACAAAGATATGGTTATAGAAGATATGGATAATATTTAATATTTTATCTGCATGTTACAGCTTCCGGGCAGTAGTGTAACATGGGCCCAGAATTTTTTGTTGTTGTTATGATCTGGAGCAGGCCAAGACCGGTATAGAAATTTAATGTATGCTGCTTGTGCTTTGTTTTGTGTAGTCTCTATTGTGCTACTTTTGTGTATGTTTCATACATGAAAGAGTGCTAATGATGCACATGTTAGCTGGCTGGTATGGTAAAACACAGAAAGAAGGTGTACTATTTCATTGCCTCTCTGCGTGTGCAGCCTCATGCTCATGCTCATGGCTCGTCTGTATGTCCATTTGCATTTTAGCCACTGCTGGACACAGCCATCGCTCTGTTCTCCATCAACCACAATCAAGCATTATCTCTCTCTCTCTCTCTCTCTCTCTCTCTCTCTCTCTCTCTCTCTCTCTCTCTCTCACACACACACACACACACACACACACACACACACACACACACACACACACATATATATATATATATATATATATATATATATATATAGGTCAAGGCAGCCAGGGGTAATAGGAAAAGCCTGAGGCGTATCTGCCAGGCAAATGATCTTATGAAATGATTAAAGAGTGGTTTCTCCCACTGAAGGCGTGGATAAAACAAGACTAGTGGTGCATATGCAGGTTTATGTATATGTGTCCGTGTGCATGTATGTGTGCGTGTGAGCGAGCAGGGCTAATCCAGGCTCAACAGTAACCACCCCAAGGTTCCCTGGGAAGATGCAGTAAAGAGGCAGTTTGGTGTAGCATGGTGGTGTTGTGGTTGGAGAGAATATATATTTCATCTGAAAAACATATGAAGTGCACACTCTCCTTTCCTTATCACTTTCACCATGATGCCAGACAACCGTAAAGCATACTGTACTGTGGAAGGTAGTATTCATGGAGTGACAATGACATGTTTAATACAGATTTTGATGCACATAAAATAGGCCATCCTTAGCCTGGGGGAGACAGTCTCTCTTCTGCATGTGTTTGAACTCCTCATGAAAAAGGGAAAGCCTGGTTACCAGGCTGTAAATGAAATTCCACTGATCTCCGTTGGATTAGATATGGTTAAAAAGATATCACAAAACCTGGCCAGTTACAAACACACAAATCTAACTGCATTGATACATAACAATAGAGGTAAGATGAAAAAAGACGTTTTTGTTTTTTTCCTTTTTATTTAGTTTAGCGAGCCAGTCTTTAAAAGCTATAATCCTTAAGATTTCAGTTCCGGTTGATTGAACCACAAACCTGCGGTTATAGCTGGTAGCACTAAGAACATTTGAATAATAAAAGTTGCAGATTTCTGCTTGAAATAACGTGTTTTTGATCACTTTGAGCAGCTAAATCTGCTAGAAATGTAACAAATGGAGACGAGCAACTTCTGCTTTTGGAAAGAATTGGTGTCATTTATAAATCACTCTAGCTATACCCGTGCAATTATGTTTCCTCTTCAATATTCTCTGGACCGGGTGCTTCACTCTATTAAATTAAGTCATTACGTGACATATGCCCCATGCATTCAAATTGCGTGCAATGACTCCTTGCCATGCCTTACAAATTTCATTTAGTATGCCCATGCATCGTTTCCTGGGAATCCCTTGTGCATGTGCAGGCCATTTAAATCCAGCCCGGGAAAAGCGGACTCTGCCACTGATTAAAAAAAAAAAGAAATATTTAACTAATGAGTGTAAATACATAATAAGGCTAGAGTAGAATAAGTTAATAACTTTAGGTTGATATTTTCATCATAATAAGTCACCTTTGTCACTTATGAACAAAGTTGGATTCTGGAGGTGTTTGAAGGCTGACAATGATACGCTTTTAGGGAATAATTTTTCACTTTTGGCACATTGATAAACAGTACCATTTCTGATTTGCTAAAGAAATCAGCTCTATTGCAAAGTGCTGACAGATATGCAAACAAGCAGAATAAGTGTTAATGACTGCTAGCTTAGTGTGCGAATAGCAAGGTGTTGATTAGTGCTGTTGCAAGCTGCTGTAGCCAAGACAAGCCTGGCGCACCGCGGTGAGTTACAACATACACCCTCGGCCAACAATAACTAACTTCTGTCTGCAGCAACAGCTCTCACAGTCACTTCTGCTCTTGCCCTGACAGAGGCGATGCTGTCTCAGTGCAGAGCTCAAGTTTGCCCTCTGGCCGTGTGGGGAAAGAGGGGGAGGATAAATGAGACCCTTTTGGACAGCGGTGAAGTGACCCACATGTTTTTCTCTGGTCATCTCTCCATCTCTCCTCTTGTCCTCTCTCATTTTGTTCTATATCCCTACTGGCCATCTCTCTTTCTCCTCCTTCGCCTCTGCGCTAATGCCAACGCCCTGCACCATTAGTGCGGCCACGGTGACAGCAGACAGATGTTTGGTGCCACTTTTGGAAAGATGAAACGCAGGCCAGGAAGTAGAGTCCACACATGCAAATTTATATACTAACGTATCACACTGTGACAGCTGCACGGTGCTGTGTGTACCTCTGTTATATGCAAAGCACTTCAAGTAAATTCTTCACACAAACACATATACACACATACTCATACATTTCCGGTGCCCACATCAGAGGAGAGAGGCTGTGTAGTCGTTCCCGGTGTCACAGGATCACCCTCACCACAGATGACAAACAGATATAATCAGCTCTCCAGAGACCCATCCTGCTGCTGCCACATTCATTACAGCTGGACTAATACATACATCAAACAATCAGGGGCCACTGGCCACCACACTATGCCAACGCACACATATCCACACACGTAAATGCTCCATATTTAACACACACACATGCATGCGCACACAGTTATAGACACATAATTGCACGCACTGTCAACAGTCATTGTTGTCACATCAACACATATCTCATATCAAAGGAGTTGTCCCTTTGACCCTCCATGGCACATAGACCAGAATAATCGCATAATCTCCAAACTAAGGAGCGATATACATATCTAATTGACTGGCTGGGCTGTCCTGTCATTCCATCAGTGAGGATTTGCATGTGTGTGATGTATTTAATACTTTCTCATGCCTGATCCACCACACCATAATAACACAGCATGTGAATCAGGCCGAGGCAGACCTGGAGCTGATTTATAGTCTCACCCTAGCTGGAGGCTCTGTCGGGGGTGTTTGAAGTGACGTGAGTGTGTCTGTGTTTGTGTGTGGGTGAATGTATGCACATAGATACAGATATAGGTGTTTATGCATGTGTCTGTGTGGGTGGGTAAAGGCATATGTGTGTGTGTGTCTGGGGGTTCATCCGTCTGATGCATGTCGTCTAGACAACATTTGTGCCCTGCGTCCGAAAGGGGTGATTGTCTTATGCAAATGAGGCCACGCTGGCTGTGACATGTCGTCCAGCATGTGGGTCATGTGATGAGAGAGAGCAAGGCGAAGCAGTGACGGTTGATAGCCTGCCTTTTTTTTTATTTATTAGCATGGCCATTGTTCACCGTCACCTCTCCAGGCAGTGAAGACGCGGGGAGACATTCAGGCCAAGAAAAAGAATACAATGTGTGATTTGTCACAAACTTTATGACCAACATACAAAAGCTTTCTAATTACCTCGATGGGAATGAAAATGAATCATGTGAAGAATTTTGGTTTCTTAAGGTTATCTAGCCATACAGACGGTTTTGGTGTTATACCATGTCCAGGTTTTAAGGTGTTTGCCTCTGAGGATAGTGACTCCATGTCAATACGATGGATGTGAATGGAATTTTGTTTTTCTAATTTTTATATTAAAAAGTTCAGAAGTAGGATCTCTTCCTAGAACGCATTGCAGTTTCACTGTACTGGCCTTGCTGTGAATGCATTTTATCTTTCATACCTCTTTTTATACCTCTTTATACCTGTACCTGTTCTGCAAATTATCCAGAACATCGATGCTTGAAAAAATCTGACTGTTGAATGTTGTGAATGTCATTTTTTAATGATGTTTGAGCCTCAAAGAAAATCTTATTCACTGTTGTTGTGTTCAGCTGGAGACGGACAGAAAGACAGATATTCATAACCTGGTAATGTCGAACTTGCTATGGATGAAAATGAACACCAATACAGATTTGAACAGCAGCTGAATTTTTTAATAATATTCAGTGAAAATGTTGTCTGCCTGGCTCCTTCATGACTTGACAGTAGACTGGAAGCTGATCAGCTGAAGTTATGGACTGTCTTAGACGTGCATGCCAAATGGTCAAAAGAACTTCAGTTTTTTGTCAATAGCTTTACATTTTTTTCATACATTTTCATATACATAAAGATATTAGCGCCGTGTTACATTCCTTCTATCTATATTACCAGAAACCATTAGAGTCAAGTAAGAAAAGTTATTTTATTGTAATTTTGGTGAACTGACCCTTTTAAATTTCCTCTGTTCAACAAGGACAGTGTCTGTTTCTGTTTCTTAAAAAACATTGAAAGATCACATTCAAAGCCAACAGCAACCTCTTCCATTCTGACATGGCATCAGCAGCATTTCCTATAGATAATGATGAGGTTGTATGTTCAGCACTGTGGGATGAAACTCATCTTTATCCCATCATAGTCTCCTAGCCCTTTCCACCAAATGTGGCAGCCATTTTCTTGTAGCTCCCAGTCAAAATGTTCTCTTTAATTATGGAAAGCCAGAAAGGGCTGCGGTGGAGAAGGAAAACACTGTAAGGGTTGGGATATGGTGGGGGTGGGGGGTTCTGGGACGGTAGGGAGCAGTATGGACTTGACAACCCAAGGCATGAATCGTGTAAATGGATTTCAAAACAGATGACCTGCATGCTGATCTCATGATCTGTGCCTTCCAGTCCTTCCTAAATGCAAGCTTTTTACTTCTCATCTCTCTCTCATCATTCGGCCTGTTTTTCTCTCTTTCTCTGATAGAAATCAGCCCCCCCCACACCCCACTCCCTTTCCTCACATGACACAGCCCGGGGTATTATCATAGGATATGTCCAGAGGTCCATGCTGACCTTTAACCTCGGTCTCTGGGATAGAAGGGGGCCCCGTTCTCTGCCTGAGCATAAAGAGTGGCGGGGCCAGCGGCGGTATTGTTGGAAGGGGCTGCTGACTGACAGGTCATTTTTCACCCATTCTTTTTTTTTCAAACAGCAATTTTATCTTGCAAAGTAACGCCTTGGCAACCATGAAAAGTGTAGCTTCAATGTGCTTGTTATTGTTAAGTGATGATCTGATGCCATTCAGAGCATAAAGGTAGCCAAGGTTTTCCCCCGGGGTGAGTTTCAAAAAGGTTCACTCTGATTAACATGAGCAGTATTTTCCTAATTTATTACCATCTAATGATAATGATTAGTGGTTAAAAAAAAAAAAAAAGTAAGAGTGAAGATAGTAAAAACAGCTGTGAAATATTTCCAGACCTCTCTGTCATACCATACAACTAAAACAGAAAATAAACCAAGCAGCCACAACACAACATATTTTTCAAGTGTTTGTTTACTCGAGGTACTTGTGTGTTTACAACCGCTAACACACCAACGCACGCTCATCTCAGTAGCCGTGGCTCTCCGTCTTCTGTTGGTATCTGGCGCTGTATCAAAGCAGGGGAACGAGACGCGCTCCAAGTTTTAAATTGAATTTCATGCTGGATTAGTGGCACTCCTCTGAAATGCATGTGAGCCTCCCCTAATGACGCGCTCATCTTCGCACTCTAGAGACACTCTGTGTATGTGTGTCTGTGCATATGTTTGTGTGTGTTTCTCCATCAATTAGTACAAGCAGACTAGTGGCACATAACAGATATGTTTACCTTATCAGTGGAAGTAATTGCTTTGTTAGGCTTCGCTGGCAGACTTCATCAAACTCTGTACATATTATGACAGGGGATGGTTGTTGTTCTAAACCCTTGTTATGTTCAACAAACATATTTTCTTTCTGTGGAATATATCAAATGCTTGTTTTTAACCTGCGCCGACTGTCTGCGGTACTGAGAGTTTCACAAACTTGGATGCTGATCAGTGAAATTTGTGTGATTGAAATCAAGTACACACTTGCTAACAAAAACAAATTCAGTGGTCGTTGCTTTCTTGTCGTTCTCCCTCCCTCCTTCTGTCCCTGGCCAGGTCTGATGGGGTCCAGGCAGCCTTGGGTCTATCTGTCCTTTGCCATGTGTCCTCTTTAGCACTGACCCATGCTGGAGGAGCAGGGACTGGGGCCTGGGGGCTGAGGTGGTAGAGGAGGGAAGGAGTCTATATGTGTGTGTGTGTGTGTGAGAGGAGGAGGAGTGGGGGGGGGGGGGGGCCTCTGCTAGAGGCAATGGGTGAGCAGAGGGCAACAGCGTGGGGGTTGAATGTAAGCCATGCAAGCCTCTCCTTCCTTCCATCCACCACTCCACCCCTCCCTCGTGATCCTGGCCTGAATGACATGGATGAATAACAGAGATGTGCAGCGGTACAGGCTGCCCTGCCGCTGACCCTGCCTGCTCTGGCCAGGCCAGGGACGGTGTGTGTGTGTGTGTGTGTGTGTGTGTGTGTGTGTGTGTGTGTCTGTGAGCATGTCTGGGTATGCGTGCACGTGTGTAGAAAGTTTCATATTTTCATTTATGTGTGCTCAAAGTGTGTGCTTACACTATCAAATATCCATGGGTGCAGGTCTTTGTGTGTGTTCATTTTGTATATCTATATTTGTCTGTTCATGCATTAATATGTGTGTGTGTGTGTGTAAGTGTGTGCGTATGTGTGGCCAGCAGGGGAAAATAAACAATGTGCTCTCCTTGTCAAAGGCAAGGCCCCAGGGCTGTGGAATATCTCGGACACAGCTCACACAGGGAATGAAATCAAGCAAAGGAGGAGGGAGAAAAAAGGTCCCTTCACTCCATATGGCACATGGCTGAAGCATGTCACTGTAATGTGCACATGCAGGCTTCTGTGTGTGTGTGTGTGTGTGCGTGTGTGTGTGTGAGTGTGAGTGAGTAAGTGTGTGAGTGTGTGGGAGCAGACATTTACTGGGCTTTGACAATACAAGTGTATTGATAATTATCTGCATGTGTTAACCCTGTTACTATTTCGTCCTATGCATGTGTATGCACACGCAGAGAGTTCATATCCTCTACAGTTACTGTCTTGTAAAACTTTCTGACAGCTACAAGACACAAACTCCTTCTATGTCTGTGTCTGTGGGTGTGTGTTGTTGTTTGATGTGCAGATACTGTGCTGGGTCAGAATGTCTTCTACAGCACCGAGGGAAAGGTTTGACACAAGAAAGAAAGAGAGAGAGAAAGAAAGAAAGAAAGAAAAGTTGTCAGATATCACATATTCGTAGACAGAGAACCAAAGCCTTTGAGACGAACTGATAAGTGTGAATGAAGGTGAGAAAATTGTACAAATGTGTGAATATGCACGGCAAACTAGTCACATCATCAGATCGCATTTGAAGAAAGACGAGAGTGAAGGCAGTATTCAGAGTTATTTAAATAAAAGTTGCAACATCACACTGTGAAAATCTAATCTACACACTAAAAGTAAAAGTATTCAGCAGCAGCAAATTCCCTATTCTATAATTCTATTATATGTTATGTTACATTATTATAACTGTACTATTATTACTAATGCATACTGATCTGTAAGCAGCATTTTCTGTTGTAGCTGGTTGAGATGGAGCGAATTTAAAAAAATGTTATATACTGGAACAATGCATCACATTTTCTAAGATCATCACATCTTTGTGTGGTGTGAAATGCTACGTAAATTCCTACTACAGCTGTAAAATTAATTTAAACAAGTATAGGGTATAATAATTGCTTTTGAATTCTAGTGCAGAAGCAGTGTGAAGCAGCTTGAAATGGAAATATTCAAGTAAAGCACATGTACCTTGATTTTCATCGTTAGTATAATACTTGAGTATTATGTACTTGAAGGTAGAAGAGAATATACTGACAGTGTAGATGTATGTTCAGACTGGTATAGTGCAGGAACAGCTACAAACTACTTGAATCACTGCAGGGAGCATTATGTGATGCTATGAATAAGCTCTTGAAGTGCTCCTTATTGCAGACTGATTGAATTTTACATTTCACAGTGAAATGCAAATTACTACTTTTTAAATAATTATTTCAATAAAGTCATATTCTCAATACTGATAGATGGAGAAGTGAGCACATATTAATATTTAAAGTCTTGTGAATAGTGAGTATTTTAGTGTGAAATTACAAGAAATATTCTATTTCATTCAATTTTATTCTAATCTGTATTGATGATCTCTACCCCATGCTACTGTACCTCATGTGCTACCACTGTAAACCTTTCTGTGTGGTCTGGTGATTAATGGTACAATAAAGATGGACATTTCCGACAACTGCGGCGACACGTGCAGCAGTAACGATGCTATGCAAATTCACAGCACATCAATCTTGGCACAGAAGTGGTTAAGTTTCAGAGGGAGGTGGAACAAAAAGCCAGCCATATTGGCGGTGCTGTGTGCCAAGTGGTAGTCATGGCCCCTGCCCAGCCCTCCTATTACGAGGCTGGCAATAAGTTGGCCTGCCCGCTGGGGGAAACAGGGAGCTGACACCAGGAACATATGCAGCAACACCTGATTGCTGTGCCACTGCCACGGACCTGGCTGCCAGAGAGCACAAACATTGCACATGTAGATTCAACACACACACACACACACACACACACACGCAGACATACAGCAACATTGTAGCCTGTATTATAATGATATGTCCATACAGTTTGGCTGAATCCCTTCAGATATGTATGGTACATAAAAAACTCTAATACTTCATCACGTACTGAACATGTAGCCCAGTAAATGCTTTTTATTCATCATCACTCATCCTACACAAGTATTACGCCCAATGGAACACACACGTGCACACACACACACACACACACACACACACACACACACACACTGACTTACAGAGCAAACCCACTGGGGATTAATTTCCTTATTCAGAGAGTGTGTATACAAGGCTTGGCTGGTGTGCCAGTCGCCCGCGGTGCACCACACGCTGCCATGCTGTGCCAGCAAACAGCACTGATGCCCTCCATTTGCAGTGTCACATATATCAAATGCATGCTGCTATCACTTAGCCCTCAGTAGTCTGAACCCTGCCCGCCTGCCCGCCTCGCTGTGCAAGTGTGTGTCTGTGTGTTTGCGTTTAACATCTGGTTTCATCCACTGCAACGTACGCCGATGAATTTGATTGACGACAGTCCAGTATAATGCCATGATTGATTGTGTGAAAATCAGAGTGAATGAAAGTGTTTTCGGGATTATCTGTGACCAGACACTCACCCCGCTCTGCCTCAACACAAACTGACATTTCTTGGGATTTTATCTCCTGTCACTTTAGAGAACTTTATACCAATTCGCAAGCCCATGACCTTCTTAACAATCTCACACACATGCAAGCGCACACACAAATGCAAAAGCACAAAAATGCACATACACATTTCAAATTGCACGCAGATTTTCTACCTCTGAGGCCAGTGTACCGCAGTCAGTGAATCATTATGGAGCCATGCGTGGTGGAAGGAAGAAAGCTTGAGAGAGGAGGAGGGTGGAGGAGTTGTTAGAGACTAGGCCTGCATTGTCTGCTCCCTCTCAAAAGGTTTTACTGTTGTTCATGGTCACGTTCTGAACTGGATGCGACCCTACAGGTGTCCCTGCGCTCTAAATGTGTTCCCCAGACCCTTCACCAGCCCCCCTCAAGCCGCCCGTCTGTGACCCCTGACCCAGCAGACCCCGGGAAGTATGGGTAATGGCAGGCCTGTCAATAAAGTCCAGGGTCACTAATAGACTAGCTTTGTTCTGCGATGTCAGCTACCAAAAAAGGAAAAGACGAGGGAAAAAAAAAAAAAATCTCCTTCTAACCCACCGTCTTTATAACGTATCTGGGTCTATTCAAATTAAAAATGGGTGCTTGTGATTGTGATTCTCTCCCCCTCTTCTGCCTGCCTGCCTCATCTTCTTCCATCTCCTTGCCTGGCTCTTCTCGTCTTTAACTCCAAAGAGGTGCTTGTGCGCTGGGCTAAAAGGTCTTAATGTGTCTGCATTCATGGAGCCAGACCATAGAGGACTGTTTTTAACCCTGTTTACGGCCTTGCATCCATTTGGCCAGGAGTCCTTCACTCCGCGTCCCTCCCCCTCTCCATATCTCTCTCCATTTTTCAACCTCCTTCACTATCTCTTGCTCTCTTTCTCTCTTCCACCCACATCCCAATCCTTTTGTGATAGGATATGAATGCACTTTGCTAGTTGATAATTACACTCTCCTTCTCTGCCCTCCTCTCTCTTTCTGACAGTGGGATCCACAGGCAGTCCTTATTCAGCCAGTAATTTGCCTGTCTCCTCATTCATTGAGAAGGTACAAATTATCCCTCACATGGGCACTGGCTATTCTCCCTCTCAGCCAGTGTGATGAGGACTGCACTAAAGAGAAAATAGCTAAGAATATGCACTTTGTATCTGCTTTAAGTGTAATCGAAAAGACGAGATTTGTGTTTCATTGAGAAAGTACAGATTCCTAGTTAATATGGCAGGCAAATGGAAAAAAGTAATAATGAACACCCTTAATTGTACGGCATTTTACAGCAAAAATTAGATTATGATAATACAGGCATCTCCATAGAACGGGTTGCAAACTATTTGTATCAAATGTTTTGACCGTATCGACTACAAAATGTTGAGCTTGAGCACAATAATTACAGCCAACACTGCAGTCAGCCATCTTGAGATAATTCACTCAGATGATTCGTGGCATTACAGTGTCCAGGCTTGGGCACATTTGGACATTTGCTCCTCATTGCCTTCTCATCAACACCCATAGCTGAGGTCTCACCGCCGACCCAACTGTGTTTAAGCCTCATCCAAAATAGTCAGAGCGACAAACAGATAGTTAGCAAATGAAAGGATTCCACGACAAATTACTTACAGGACTCTGGCTTCTTGTGAGCATATGTGTCTCTAGCCATTTATATCGCCTTTATGAGTGTATAGTTTTGTCAGGATTTATGGCTGGATATGAATTGCGTACAGTATAACACCCTTCCAGGCTGGAGTGTTTTGAATCCTTAGACAGGGTGGTTTTATTTCAGCATATCTGTGTGAATTTAATTACAAGTGCTTTGCTCAGTTAAGAAGTATGACAGCACCACGGGCCATTTTGGTAATTTATTTATGGGCTGCGTTGGCAGCGTAAAGGAACCTCATTGGCTGAGAGCAGGGTTCAAGCAGCCGGTGGCGATTACAGGGCAAGCGTGACCACTGGACAGACAACAACTGGCCCGGGAAGTCAACAGGAAATGCTTTTTTAAAGACCATAATCATGTTTTGTCAAGTAATTACAGAACGAGGAAGAAAATACGAAAACACATGGCGATAATGGGACAAAGCATTGATCATAAGTGTACCGAACAACGCCTGATGGTCATGGAGAGACAATGGAGTACAGAGGCACCCATTGTTCCTTGACTCAATGAACTATGTAGCTCGTTAGGTGGAGCTTCCCAAGATTAAAGAGATGGATATGAGCGGAGGAGTCAAGGCCCGAGGTTAGAACTGGGGGCGAAAATCGACACTCTGCCACAGCAGAGATGATCCAGCTCCCGAGCCCCTGACCCCTCAGCGGGCTGCAGCCTTTGATTCCTCTCCTCCTTTTTTCATCCCCACATCAAGAACACACATCGTTTCATCTCTTTGCATATTATCAGACTCCACCCCGTTCTCCTCATCTCTAATAAGGAGTATCTGTCTTTTCTTCCTCTTTCCCTTCCTTTTCTTGTTCTCTTACAACTGTTGTCGCCTTCCTCCCCGTAAGGGGTCCGTAATTGATGGATTTCAATGAAGGGTGTAGGTGTTGTATGTATATCTGCCAAAAGCACTGTGGCATTGATATTCTCCCCCAGGCAAAGGAAGAGAGAGGGAGGGGGAGAGAGAGAGAGGGAGAGAGAGGTGACCCTGCTGGCTGAGTGGCAGTGGCCGTCATGCATAGCATCTCTAAAATGGAGGGATGGGGGGCGGAGGGAGGGTGAATGTCACTTTCAAGTGTCTCCTCGGCACTCTCCCTTAATGAGAGATGGGTTCTGCTCCACAGACAGTCAAGGGGACCAAGGAAGGGCCCTCCCCGCCTCCTCCTCATTCCTCCCCTCCACCCCTCAGATCTCCAATCCTCTAAGGAGCTGACAGCTCGAAGATCCGCGAGCCTGCATCTCCTCCACCTGCACAACCTCATTTCCTCATCATAACAACAACAACAAAGGTAGGAGGATTTCTGTTTACTGCTGCTGTCCCTGTCTTCACAACACACACTTCCTCTGCACATCACTCTCAATCAAAATGACCCCCACTTACATTTTCACTGTACTGGCTCGTTTCTGAGCTTCCTATCTCTCTCTTGTCTTAAGTGAGGGACGCACTCTAATGCTATTTAGCTAGCCCGGCTAGTGATTCATCCATTCCAGCTGAAGGGAAAGGTGAGAGGAGAGATCTCCCAGGACTCCTTGCAGCCCCCATCTGTCAGACGCACCCGGCCCACTGATTTACATTTACCGCAAGGATTTATGGGATGCCCGCCACAAAACGAGTCGAAGCAGCAAGAATCATGGGGCGAGAGACAGAGCGGGGAAATTATTCAAAGCAGTGATTATTTTGGGACGGCCATTACGCATGCACACCTGATCAGGGGGTGTCACCCGTGACTCCCCCCATCCACCATGATGGAGAGGGGCCTCATCCGTGCTGCGCTCTTATTTTACCTGGCTTGCATAAAGGAGAATTCTCTTAGGCACCAAGAGAGCCTACTAAGGCTAAATTAGGCCCCCGGACAGGCAGAGGAGAAGGGAGAGAAGAGCAGATGAGGCAGTTATGTATGCACAGGGGATTGAGATGAGGGATACTGGTCAAATTCACGATCAATCTTAAACCCAGCGTATTGTGGCCGTATATTCACAAATGCATATTCGCCACTTTCTGGGTAGTTATTCCTGTATGAGGTTATTTCAACATACTAGGCCAGATCCACCGGCTTCAAAACATATTACAGTATTTGAATAGAAACTAAGTGCAGCAAATGACCATAAATGTGTGAATTTCTGTATGTTTAACAGATGACATTTGCTAGTCCACCTGCTCTCTCTGTAATTCAGAAGCCCAGAAAATGTCACAATGACAGCCCTCCTTTCAACATGGCTCTTAAAGCTCTGTTCACTTGCCACCTTCAGTGAGGATCATCACTTATAGTCATTACTTACAGCACTTTGCAGTCCGTAGCAGAAAAAGGTTAGCATAGCCAAGTTTGAGCACATGCTCCTCTGCTGTAGCGTTACAACTGAGGTCAGCTCAACTGCAACTCTCGGCCCTCCTCCCCTCTCCTCCTCTCCGCTCCCCGTCTCCTCGCCAAGTTCATTACCAGTGGCCCCCAGGAACGACCTGATTTCAATTCTGACGCACTTTGTTCAATTGCCCTACATGGGAGAACTTGCCGGAATGGGGCCAGTTGATTATGCTCTACCACCACTATGCTTATTTTATTTAACGCCCAAAACAGCAGATAATTTTAAAAATCTAGGCCAGCTAATCATGAGATTTTTTTTTCTTCTTCTTTTATTGGCTGCTGTATGTATCCATTTCTTTCTCATGTTATTTTACACTCTGAGGCAACATGCTGAAAATGTTTCATGGTACACTTAACAACTGTTTGACTGGTGTCAGAGAGCAGCCGAGAAGAAGTGGTGATTAGCCGTTAGCAATTAGCTGACCTCAGGATGAAAGGAGCAAGGATACGATCTTTAGCCGTAGTGATGGGGTCAAACATGACTGACGTCTAGCGTGTGTTTTGACCTCAGAATGACGAAGAGATGACTTCAACACTGAATGATAAGCAGCAGGGCTAAACTGTAAGTGCCAAGTTAGCAGACGTGGTGTTTTAGATTATGGTTGTTATTGACTCTGCCACAGGCATTTTCCTTCTCCTTTCATGTTCTCAGTGTAGGCAACGTGGTCTCATGAAATTTTGCAAGCCTGATGTCTTAAATGACAGCTCTATCTTGATTTACATTTTTGTATCCTTTCCATCCAAACGTTGAGTGTTTCACATTGCTTTGCTACGATGAAAGCTACGATGACTTTTTTCTTCTCCACAGCTCCAAACTCATTTACACTCATTCAAGTCTAAAAACATTAGCGACCTCTGCAAAATCAAAGTAAAGCAGTCTAAATAAACAAAACTTTATTTAATAAAAACTGCAACTAAACATTTCACTAATTTACTTTGAATGCCTCATTTAAACAGCGTCTATTTTAGGATATTTATTAAGAGTATTTATTTTGTGGTGCACTAAAGCTGCATTCCTCAAGATTTTTATGAAATAAAACCCAATTTTTTATACTATTTATGGCTGGCATTTTTTCATCAATAGATATTCAATGTGTTTCTATGTCGTGGTTAGTGGCAAAGTCTGCCTTTCTTGTACTGATATATATATATATATATATATATATTTTTTTTTTTTATAACACTGACTAAACCATTAGGTTAACCTCAATCAAATTATTTTAATACCATAACCCTAAAATTCAAATTTTCTTTTTCATCTGCCCTTAACTTTTACCAAAATTGCTTCAGGCTTCGTTGCCAAAACTTTAACTCCCAGCAGTTTCTTTAATATGTGTAGAAAGAACTACAGCAGTTTTCTTCAACAACTTGGGTAAGAAGGAAACTGCTTGCCGCAAGGAGTCTCTGTGTCAGAGGAACTGGGGTGTTTTATTGTGCCTCTCTGGCCAAAGCTGTGATCCCCTTACCTATGAGACACATTTACAGGCATTACAGAACTGGACAAAGTTCAACACAGAGCAGCGCAATATTTCTGTTTTACTACACACTCTTTTCCCTACTCATCTGCTGCCTGACTGCTATATAAGGGTCTTTACTGAGATGAAAAGCAGACTGAGAGTCACTATTTGAGTCCGACTCAAAGAGTCTTATTCGTTCTATGATAGTCTTTTTCCTGGCAGTGAATGACCAGCTCGCTAAAAACGGTCTGCTCTTTGTGCCAGCTGATCCAGAGATGATGAGTCGTTTCAGCGGGTCCAAAGGAAAGTTGATTTGCCCCCAAAACACAGAATCCTTATTTTGTCTGTTTGAAAGTGGAACACAGAAGGAGAATTGACTGTAGTCCATTCGCACCACACTAAGTCTCACAGAGAAAGAGGTGTGAGCAAAGCCTACTGTAGGGCTTGAAGAGGCGAGAGGGAGAAAAGCAGCTTGGACATGAGAAGCGCTGGACTAGGTGGGCAGATTAGTATCACAAGGATTCCTCAGAGGGATGAAGTGATGATGGAAAAGTCCGCTCTGCATTATATTCTCAAACGTTGCTGCTGATTTGTGTTGAAAATCATCACACTGACAGATTAAAGCCACATACTGCATTAACCCCCACACAGAAAGTTGTTACAATCGTTATGGACACTTTGCTGGCACCATCCAAGTAATGAACAATAACCAAAGTAATGACTGTTGATCATGATTAGCATATTCCCCAGCACCCAGACCCCTCTTACCATTGTCTTTGTCATGCATTCATACAAACCGACGGACATGGTGATGGTGGATATGTGGCATAACATATGTGGGAAATATTCTCAGGCTTTTGTGGCCTGACAGAAGAACCACCTAATCTGTGGCTGTAGCTTTGCCTCAGATAGCAGGTCTGAAAGGCTGTTAAGCAAAATAGGACAAAGGGACTCTTAATTTCCAATACGGCTTTGTCGGTTGTCAACCCAATTAACATATCAGGAGGGATCAGTCCGTGACAACTGTCAGAGCACAACCTCAAGACAAAACCACTATTGTGCCTGAAGGAAACATACATGCCCTGGTAAGATAGAGGGGTGGGGAATAGGTAAGGCCAAACATTGGGTGAAGAGCTGGAGTGTGCATGTGGGTATAAACATACACGTGCATGGGTCTATTCAGTATCATCCCATTTCAGAAATATGTCTGCAGTCATATAAACATACATGCGTCTCTGTCTGTCTGTTAGCGTGCACAAATTTGTCTCCTCACACTCTTTTCATTAATCTCTGCAGCGGTATACGCACGCACACTCAGCAGCAGAGGCCAGCCGTACCGATGGTATTCGTGGCGGGTTTGCGGCAGTGTTGAGGCTAAGCGCTGGTGACAAAGAGAGATGCCTGGAGGACTCTTCAAACGTCCATTCTCACACGACATGAAGCGGACAAGACCCGCAGCGGCTCCGAGATGCGATGCCAGTCTAAGCATATGTTGCATAGGGATAAAGCGTGAGGGAGAAACAAGGGGGCGAGACAGAGAAGCAAAGGGGTTAATGCAAGGAACGATAAGAGAGACAAACAAACAGGCAGACAGACGGAGAGACAGAGGACTGTGGGTGAGAGAAATAAGAAACAGAGAAGTGAAGGGGGGAGTGAATGTTGAAAGGGACAGGGAGACTGTGCGTGAAAGGAAGGAGGGAACAAGGGGAGTGGTGGGGCGAAGGGAGGGAGGGGTGAAGAGAGAGGGAGAAGTTTGAAGTAAAACTGTTGGGACGTGTGTGACATTAGGACATTGGGGCCCTGGCAGGAGTTGTGTCATTGGTCCATATGACTTGTGTGGAGCCCGGGTGAAGTAACGCGTTGTAACAGTGGTGGAATGGTCACTGTATGTCACTGCCCTTTCTATCAGATGCCCCGTAATGACATGTCAAAACATTTAGAGGGGTGGTGCGCTGAAATGTTGCTGATGACTAAATGTCCCCTGGCTGACAGAAATCGTGGTTTGGGTCAAGTATTTGCTTTATAATTAAAATCAAACTAAATTTATCAGGAAAAAGTGTCAAATCCAGGTTCAGTAGCCCTCAAAAAACAAAAAAAACCCAAAACACAACGAGGTCTTGTCTCTCCAGGGCCTTTGTGATGAAGCTCTATGTGTTCAGTTGTTGTGGCCTGATGAGACTGAACAGAGTCCTTCGGCCATATAAACAAAACCCCTCAGAAGAGAAAATGCCAGGGTACCCCAGACCCCCCTACCAAGAAATCGGACTTGACAAGAAACAGACACAGGTTCAAGCCTTGGCCTCCAGGCCTTGCTGCATTCTTCACCATTCCACACAACATAAAGTGGTGCGGAAATGTTTCTATTTTCCTGTATTCCACCACAAATTAGTCAAAAAAAAAAAAGGTCATCTTGAATTAAAATACACATCATAGAGCAGAAAATGGACTGAATGTGTGTGTTTATTCAGCTGTATCTCTGACAAATTACTTTCATATGCAAATATTTTTGCATTAGCGATTAGGTTTTGTAGGAAACATATTACCACGCAGGTCACAATCACAAACAGTATTTTATTGGTTTATTATTGTTTGTCCAAAATTGTAAATGCAGTCTATTATAAATATAATTTTGGGGAGACTGGGCTGGTTTATGCCAATACAACACAATAACACTAGAAACTATAAAATCCACCTGATAGCACTTTAGTGCTGTTAAAGGGGCACTTCACAGATTTTGCACATGAAGTTCATTCACTCATCATGGGGAGTACTACTCAACCTGTGAAAACAGATGTTTAATTTCTAATGTGGCTCTGGAAAGAGTTCTCTAAAGTCTGAAAAAAATAACCCTGATGATTATCTCGGGTTGGGCTTGGAGACTAAAACTGTTTAACAGAAAGCCTGTGCCATAAACTGAGGGAACAGAATTCGAGAAGATGCTATTGACTTGCGTGATGGGAAATGGAGGATCCAGCATTTCTGCAGCTTTTGTGATACTGGGGACTAAATGTCAGGATCTTTCATCTTCTCCTTCTTCAGTTTTGACCATTTCTTTTAAATAACCAAGAGATGTTCCTTGTTTAACCTTAACCTTTAACCTGACCAGATTTTTTTTTTTTTTTCTCCAGGGGACATTTTGATGCCTCTAATACAAACAGTGGAGACCTGACAGGAGATGATGAAGAGAGAGATGCAACAAAGGTGAATAACAAAATATGAATATTCTATCTAATATGTTGGCATATCAGCAACAATTATCAGTCTCTGCTTTCAGCATTAATTGTGTTGTATCAAAATTGTCGTGTGCAAAGATTCATCACAGAGGGACAAACTCAAGGTCTTCCTCTCAAAAGCCATTTTTCACAAGGTGACACAAGTCTTGCTCACATCTGGAAAACCTCCTTCTCTTGTCATTCTCTTGCTGTTTATAAGTTAATAATGGCGAGATGCACCAATCAAAATGGTCTGAGTTGGAAATGTTCAGAGTCATTCTGAAAAATATAGGACACAACCAACTTAAGTGGACAGGACAGGAACTCCTCAACAGGAATTACAAGATTAATATTAATATCATTTTTTATGTGTAATTTTAATTTTTTCTTATTCATAGTTAAAGGTAATCTAATCTCAACAGAACCAAAGCCCAGTAACACATAACTGTATTCAAGAACTCAAAATCATTGTGAAAGAAACTGTCACTTCAAGGAAAACAGAGCAAAAGGGGAAAAAAAAGAGAAGAAAAGTAGGTGACAACATCGCGGGCTGTGACAGGTCAATACAAATGTGAGAGCACTGCAGTTTAAACCCAAAGACTTACTTTAAATGACTTGATGATAATTGATACTCGGAAGAAAAATAACTGGTCTTCCAAAAGAAGCCTGTTTAAAACCACATTTGTAGTGCTGGTTGATGTTGCAGTTGTAAAGGAAAAAAAAAACATGATTAAATATTTTGTTGAAAAGATTAGAAGCTCTTCTTGCCGTTATCAAAACCTGAGCGTCCTTCACTGTGCACTCTTCACAAACCAACAGTGGCTAATAATAGAGACTGGCCATCCCTGTGTCAGGCAAACGGGACTCCAGTTATGAATTGCAAATCGGCCTTGGGTCACACAGTTAGCTAAACTGGGTATTCATCCTTCAGGGTTAAATGTGAAGCAACAATGAACTGAGAGAAGTGATGGAAACACAGATAAAAGAAGACATTTCAAACTTTAATAACTTAAGAGAGCACTCACTGTGGGCCTTCATGAGGATTAACTCTTTGTTCTCCAAATACTGGCCGATCAATAACCAGCAGGCCCAGACATCTTTATTCGCAGACTGCTCAAATGCTGCTCAAAAGGAGGAAAAAGAACAGAGACCCCTATTCTGCTCTCTCTGCATGTTTCAAGGCACAGTGATATTCCTGTCTCCCCTCCTTAATCTGGCCCTCATTCAAGTTGGCCCTCTTTATGTGCAACGTTTTTGTGTGTGTGTATGTTTTTATGAACATATGCCTCATCGGGTGAGCGAAGATCATGACACCTAATGGATTAGAGCAATAACAATTGTGATGTGTTTCAAAAAGCATACATAAAGAAAAATATACTTTATACAAGCCAAAGATATACTCTCAGAAATTACTCTATTTGGGAATAAAACAAAAATAATTAAAATAACCAGCCGGGGTGAAAAGGAGCATTTGGAAATTGCAGATAAAGGATGAGAATAACAATAGAGGAGTGCACTAAACACGTGTTTGCCTCTGTAATCCTGGGGCTTCACTCCCACATCCTGGCCTCTTAAGGCTAATCCAACCGTAAACAAATAACAATCTTACCAACACATCTAATTATTAGAAATATGACAGAATAAGAGAAACCACATGATGAGGAGGGGTAAAAAAAAAACAAAAAAAAAAACAGTTTTCCTCTTAAAATGTGTGTCCTCATTCCTCCCTCCCCGATGGTGGACTCCCACAGTCCTTGGGCCTTTGTGTCTGTCTCCTCTTTATGAATAGAGGCTTAACCATGGCCTGAAGCAATGCGTCTTCTGCTCCCTCATTGATAGCCAATGCATTATTCATTTATTTTCATCATATCATCAGATGTGCATAAGCTTCACCCAGTTATTTTTGGGGAGCGGCATTTATTATTTTTTTGCCTCCATTACCTCTCGGGATCTCACGGAACACACTCACACTATTCAATCATTCATGGCCTCTCAACTTTATCAAAACCCCAGCCGAGATGAAAGCTAGTCTTTATTATTGATTATCAGAGGGATTAGCTCCCAGTGAAAGTTAAGGTTAGCCCCCCAGTGCCGCTCGTCAATGGAAGAGAGCCAGTGCTTTTTGTCAGGAGAGTGTCACTGCACGATACCCTCTTATGAGCAGGTTAGATGCTTTGTGTGTATGCAAAGACAGGGGAAATAATGTTCAAATCATACATGCATTCTTTTTTTTTTCTTCAGTTCATTCAGACTTCATGCACCCAAGGCAAGCAACGAAAAAGGGTTTTTTCCATCTTCAGCAGACAAAACACAAGCCGGCCAATAGGTAAGATGAGGAACAAAGAGTCTGAAACTCTATATCCTGTGTCCACAGCCCTGTGTGTAAGTCAGCGCCCTGGACCAATTATCCATAGCTCTTTCTCCTACCTTTCTTTACTTAGAATGAAAGACAAACAAAAACCCAAAAGCAGCTGGCTTGCTTGGTGCTTCTGTATGAAAGCACTGCTTCTCTCTCGACCCTCTCTTCATCCAGTGCCCACAAGTCTCCAGCCTTGACCATACATTATCTTTCAGGCTCAATGCTCCTCTTCCTCCTCTCCTTTTTCCTCTTCTCTCCTTTTTTCTACCTCTCCAAGAATAAAGCGCTCCTAATGACCGTGGGCTCTCAAGGGCCTGCTGGTGCCCGGGTACTCAAAAGTGCGGCGCAGTGGAAAGGGGGGCACCTCCTCCTTCTCTTCCTCCCCTTTTATCACAGGTGAGAATAGAGGGTCAAGAGGGGTTAATGTGCTGCTGTTGCACAGAGGTTTGGGCTATCACCATGGCAGCAAGCATGTCGAATACCAAGGTGTATTTCCTTCCTCCTATAAGAGAGGTTTGTTTGTGACTTGTTTTTTTGGCCTTTGGGTTCAACTTCATTTTCAAATTGTAGGTTGAAAAGGTTCAGCTTTGGCACTTTCAAGTAAGCTGAGGGTGAAAAGATGACGTTTTAGTAAATGTGAAACTGCTGTTGAACCAGTATTAAGGAAACCTTGTCCAAGTCCAACAGCCCACCAGAGAGCACTAAATTACTCCAAAGATCCACAAGTTGCTTTTTGAACACCAGCACACTTGTTCCTCCTGCTGTATGAGACCGGCAGCACATGAACGAAAGGTCAGAGGGTTAAGGGCTGAGGTCAGTTGGTGGTTTCATGGGAAGATAACAACTGTCCAGTTGTTGTGAAGTTCAGTGGTGCAGCAGTAATGTACACATACATTCTGTACATGTAGAAAAAGTATTTTTGGCCTTGACACACGTGGCACAGAAACTCTTGGCTTTAAATGTGGAAAGTAGAGAAATTGTTTTGCATGGTGCAGACCCGAGAAAATTAATCATTAAAACCCTTCAAGGCCCCCATGTGCTAATTTAAATTCCACTTCTACAATAAATGAGATTGCTCCTTTATTCTTTCTCCTTCAAACTTGAAACAAATGCAGGCAAATCTAAAATAATTAATTTCAAAGGGTGTGAATTAAAGAAGAAACTCCATTTAACCATTCCGATGCAATTTGCATTTTGATTTCTGCGATTTCTGCACTTTTTCTTTATTTTGCTCCCTCACACATATTCTCTCTCTCAAGGTTCTCGCTTTAATATCAGTGCGGATCAAAAGCCTTTCATTAAGGTTTTCTGCACTCCTTCCAGCATTGTTTGGCTCCTAGGATAACAACAAAGTGCTTTCCCCTACTCCAGGGCCAGGTTAGCAGAGAAGAAAGGAACGGTTATTCCTGGGCTAAGTTCACATCAAACACAAGGGGCTCCAAGTGAGAGAAGATGAAAGCGCCATGCCTGACCCGGAAGATTAGACCAACACTGCTGCCAGCTCTGTAGCACCCAGGGGCCATTCTCACTCCGGGATCCTACCCCTCCTCTTCGCACAGCACAATGGACTTTAGCACAGAACAAGCCTAGAAGAAGAAGGGAGTAAAATATGAGGAGAGAAGGAGATGACGGAGGGAGAACAGAGAAACCAAGATACAAAAGAACAGAGCGAGGCGGACAAAGAAAGAGAGAGGGAAAATGGATGAGCAAAAAGTAAGAAAAAAGAAAAATGTCATAATTTCTAAAATGTGTAAAACTGCAGACTATCCCAACCTACTTTTCTCGCCTCTGCTGCCGCCTCCTCTGACAGATAGTGGTGAGGCTAGGAATAATGCCGATTATCATAATTGCTTAAAGTGTGTGTGAATATTCATGATTTCTCCAGCCTTATTATAGCAACAAATCCACACCACAATGAATGTAAATGCATTGTGATTATTTTACATAGCGCAATGCCCCCAATCCTTCTCCCCCTTTATGTGTATGTGTGTGTGTGTGTGGACTGCAGCTGCAGGTGTCAAGGTTGGGTGCTATCTCTTACTGGCCCTCGTCAGCTGGCCGAGCTGTTGCCATGCATCATGTGCAGAGGAGAGGAGGGACAAGTGCGATGTGAAAGAAAAGGGTACGATGGAGGGAAGTAAGAAGTGGGAAATGAGGAAGGGATGAAGGGGCAACAACAACAGTGTGAACAAGAGGGAAAGGAAGTAAAGAAGCTGAGGAAAATAATATGTGAGAAAGTGATTGGAAAGGCAGGAAACGAAGGAGGACTTTCCCATCATGGGTTGAAGGGTTAGAAGGAGGAAAAGAAAGAAAGAAAGAAAGTGAATGAAAGAAAACTCGAGTACGGGATGTTGAGGTGCTGAAATTGGGAGTGCGAAGGAGTGGGGCTGTACAAGGCACATAGTGTCATAATATCAAGATACCCCACCACCACACACACAGACACACACAGAGGCCCCCTCCAGCTCCTGTGCCCATGCATCTGAGATGCCAGATGGCACAGGACAAACCCTCCTGAGGGGAAACAGCGTGGTGACCCCTCCCTCTTACACCCATACTTTCTCACACATTGAAGACACATGGAAACAGAGGGGGGTGTTGGAGGGGGAGGGCTGAGGTTATCAGTGATGCCCATCAAAGCATACACACACACACACATATGCAAGCTATGCAATGACTAACTCCCAAGATGCAGCGATATCAAGGCATGCTCTGACATATTCTGAAGCAGGCAAAGAATTTGAATAGCCCTTCAAAAATCTGGCTAGCCTGTGGGCCTGCTGCGCTGCCTCACAGACAGTGCTCTACAGCAAACATTAGCTCCCTTCACTTTGTCTGCCATCCATGCCCTGCTACCTGAAGATGCTATCTCACCTCCGCCTGCATGGTACATGGTGACCCGCCCCCAGACCTCTGCCACCATGCAGCAACAGGACTCATGAATCCTGTCCAAAAACATTCATGAGGAGTGGTGGTGGTGGTGGTGGTTATGGGTGAGCTGTCCAGAGACAGAAAGAGAAACAGAAAGATGAGATAGGAGCTTCAGGAATGAATGTGGGTGAAATTAGAAGAGCTGAAGCATATTGTTGATCGTGGTAGTGGCCATATTAATCAAAGCACCCCCATGGCACATGTCATGTTAGTGATGGCTGTGAAACTGTTACTGTAATTTGCCACACTTTCATATGTGCTTAAAGTACCACTGGATTTTTTTTTTTTACAACTTAAGTCATGATTTCTTTCAGTAATGACAAAATTGTACTTTTCAAGAACATGACAATGCCCAAAATGAATAGTCAGACAATGGTAGGTTGTAAACGAAGCAGCAGTTTAGTCAGATTATCTAATCTGCTTTATTTAGAGGTAAAAACTAAATGCACCCCAAATATTGGAAATAATCACAGGGAAACTGTGTACAGACACAACTATGACAAGTAGTGTAGGTCAAAGATGAACCGATAACTTGTCTGTAAAATGCAATGAATGTTTACCACATGCAGCAGTTATTATTTTCTACAATAAAAAATGTTGATAGTAAGTTCACTTTCAGTTTCTCTTCCAAATAAGTTTAGCTAACCTGGGAGTTTGTTAAAAACCTGCTCGATCACCTGACTGCTCGAGTTTTGTACCACGCCTAAATTCTGTTTAGTGATGACACCTGGTGCCCAGATTTCAGCTACTTGGTGAAAACAATCTTATTATCACAAACAGAAATGAACGACACATTTGAGAACATAATTCCAAGGTGGACAAAACTGGAAGCGGAAAAATGCAAATGTTACAATGTTAAATGATAAATTGGATTTTTTTTATTTTCTTTGAACACAACCCATGTAGCCAAATCATAACTACGTTGTCATTTTAATGTTGTTCCTTTCAGCCATGATACTGCCACTGTCTCAGTCAGGTGACAAGCTAACGTTACTTTAAGGCAGGTGCATCTTATGTTAGCAACCAGCCTTTATTATCTAATTTTTCTAACCATGGTATTGCATTCTAAATGCTTCCTCACATTACTTCTCAGATGGTTTGGTGTTGTGATTATCTGTTCAGCGTTGCTCTCTAGTTTTCCCCGTTTTGCGTTAGCAAAGATAACAACAGTAGCTTGGTTTACTGAGGGCAGCAAGGCTCACAGGTCAGACAGACAGCATTATACAGATATCTTCCATTGGAGTACAAGATTTGACATTTTGCGCTTATACACTGAGAATTTTAATTCAAATAGATGATTACAGCTAGATACAGTGCCTGATATATGATGTAATTTTTTCCCATCTTCGAGTGGTAGTTAAATATTGTCTTCAGAGCTATTCACTGATATTTGGCCACAGTTACATCCAAAATACCTCTGCCTTTCTATGGCTAAAGAGTGACCTATTTGATTTCGTCTCAATCCTCTCTCTCTCTCTGCGTGCTGCCTTGGAAGGAAAGACTGCACTGGGAGGACAAGCCAAGCCGTCCCAACGGGCTCCACCACTTATCACCAGCCTTCTGAGATTCCACCAAGATTCACCCCCTTATGAATAATCTCACCCACAGGCACAATGGAGCATTGGAAGGGGGGAAAAAGCGACAGATTATTTAGAAAGACACAGGGAGGGTTGGGGATACTTTGAGGGGGAGTGAGACAGAGAAAAAAGAGGAAAAGGGGGAGACAAGACAGAGTGAGAGATGCGGGATGGAGAAAATAAAGGGAGAGGGACGGAGGAGGGTGGGAGGGGACGAAGGGTAGAGTGAAAGTGAGGGGAGAGGAAGTCTTTTGATGTGTTTCCCTCTCCAGAGCGGGCATCAGGGCGGATGGTGGATCCGAAGCTGGCCCTGCTGCTTGAAGGGACTGACTGGTTTATTAAACGCTCCCACCGCCCCCATGCCTCCGAGCATGATGGGATTAATGCTGGCATAACCCTTTACTTAATTCATTACAGGGGGACGCTGGCTAATTTGATTTGATATTATTTTAATAAAGTTCTGTGATGATTTGGAAGATTGTTTCAGGCTATCAGAAATAATTTTCCAGTTATTACCGCCGTTCAGGCAAGTCCTTTGATAGCAGCAGTCAGTCTTGGTGTGCGCAGAATACATTAGCCGTAAGTGCAAGTACTTTAGCTACAAAGCTACTGAAGAAATACTAATAATGAGACCACTCTGAATTGCTGAGTGTTGTGAAATGATGCTCAGATTTGCTGTGGGCAGGCACCATGTAAGACAAACATGACAGAAGAAGAAAGGGAGAAGGAGAACAGAGAAAAAGACAGAGCAGAGGAGAAATATTTTGTATGCATTGAGCTTACACATGTCACCATTGTTAAATCTCCAAGGGATACATGGTTGCCTTTCAGAGGAGCACCAGTGCTTTGTGTTATTCATGTGGTTATTGAAGAGTCTACTGCTAGCGTGGGTGTCTCAGAACAAAAAGATGGACCATTTTCTTTTTTCATGGCTGTGGATTTTGTTTGTCAGTGTGCAACTGATCAGATGTAGAACATGTAAAATGCCATGAAACAGTGTTATCCTTTGAAAATACGCAATAGTTTTATGGACTTTTTAGTAGTAGTGGGGGACATGATTCTGATATATTTTGCAAATTTCATTTCAGATGTTTTTTGCTCAGTTTGGACAGTAGTTTTATTGTATAATTAGGTTCCTAGTCCATCTCAGTAATATATTGGCCCCTCTGTGTTAGAATAATCCTGTTTTCCACCGAGCCTTTTGTCCACCTCATGTCATGAGCCGTTGCCAGTTGCATATAATCCCACCACTGTCTCTTCACCTATTTACATATTCCTCAAGATAATTGGAGACACTGTAGATGTCTCACACTATTTCCTTAAGCCTGCATCCAGACCCTGCAAGTTTTGGAAGCGAAGGGAAAGAAGTGAAGGACCGGGGGTTCAGGGAGGGGGTCGGACTGTATAGTAGTGACAATGTTTTTGTTTTGCTTTTTCCTTAAACCCCAAATGACACACATTTCCCTCTGAAAAGATAAGCCCTCAGTCAAAGGCCGCGGGAGATGTCTGGGACCCTGTGAAAGAAGTGGGGGAATTACCTACTAGGGGTCTGGCATGAACTGGGGGGTGGAGGGTTGAGGATGGGGAAAGAGGTGGTTGTTGGGGTGGGGGGGGGGGGTACCCTTATTCATTAGTCCGTCTGGGGTCCAAGGCGGGGTCACACAATGTGACGGTTGTTCTCCAGACCCCCAGACCCCAGCAGACACATTTAATGGCCACCGTTTCCTCTCTAGACAGAGAGAGAAAGAAAGGGAGGGGGGCGGAGGTTGGAATGAAGGTGGCAGAGGGGGATGGACTTTGAAAGACTAAAGAAGAGAAAGATGAAGAGCGCGGTGAAGGGACACACTATAGAAAGAGAGAAAGGAAAACCAAGGTCTAGAAGGGGTAAATGAAGAGAGGGGGATTTAGGTGGACCAGCACGCATGAGCATAAGACACATTTTTGGGTCACTGAGGTTCTCACTCGGACTTCGTTACCTGCCCTAGGAGTGAAACGGCAATGAGCATTCCACCTCTGGATGCCTTCTTCTCTGTTTTTTCACGAGCTCAAAGGTTCACAGGTCACAATTTAGAACAATTATTGGGGTCAGAGTTCATGGTTATCATCGGTAAGTGGAATCACACAAATGTGGAATTTCAAGGACCACAACAAATGTTTCTAAAAAAAAAAAACACACTCTTGAAAGTGGATGGTTTCCACTTTACATAAATACTTCAACAGCACTTGACATAGGTAACTATAAAATCCAATTAAAACTTTTATGCAATGATTGAGATCAACACCTGCAAAGCAAAAGGGATGATGTGTAACTTCCCATCACTTATGGAAATGGCATGCAAATCATATGTATATCACGCTGAATTTTTTGTTCCATATGTGCGTTTTAACCAAGGCATTTGATAATGTCAAAATGTCAGAGGTTTCAGTAATAGCTAGCTTTCTTTAAGTTCATTATATCCGCGGAGATACGCTGCTCCAGGTTCAGTAGTTTGGCCCCAGGCAGAAATCAATGTCCGCAAAAAGGTTTTTTGATACCACAGCAAGTAATCAAGGTTATAGAAAAGGGCACGCATTAACACAATTTCACTGAAATATGCAGAGTTCATGTGCATATGTTCCGAGATTAAATCAAAAACTCAAATGTCAAGTGTAAATGCATGCAGATCCAAGCAAATAGGGCAGAGCTGCTGATACTGATACTATGACTGGGAGGCTCAGTGAGGTATATGAATTTAGTTGATGATCAGTCAGTGAATGTAAATCAAAAAATCACTATTGCTTAATATTTAGCCTCTCCCAAGAATCTATTACTGTATTAATTGTTGTCAATATGTACATGTTATATGAAGCAATTTGGATGTTAGAAAGATAAACTATAGGAATACATGTTCATCAAAATCAACACGTGCTGAACAAAGCATAATGGATAATGGCAAATGATTTTTATCTAATGGACTGTTTTTTTTTTAACCATTTACAATAGGGTTTAAGATGGAATTAAAAGATATAACATTAACTACCTAGGTATCCTTTCCTACATCCATCTCTAGAGGTTCCCTCTTAGTCCCTAGTGTGAAAGGTAGTAATTTGTCACTTTACGCCAGCTCCAATTAGATTAATTGCATTAGACAGGCTAGTTTAGTGAAACCCCCTCCTCTGGAGCCGAGAGACATGGGTTTTCTGCCTTCTTTTCTTCTCCCCGTCCTTTATGCGCTGTTTCTATCCCCACAGGGTTTAGTCGCTCGCGATCTTGAAAGATTTTGTGATCCAATCATATATCGTAAAAGCAGCAAGGAAAATTATTTTGAGAGAATATATATTTTTTATTTCTGCATAAAATATGTTTTATCTAAGTGTAGTTAGATATCCTGGACAATAATTATTTCCCTGGAATGATAAGATATTTAGGATTTTTGTTTCAATTATAACAGCAAAAAAAAAAACAAAAAAAAAAAAAACACCACAGATACCTGACTTACCCACCTACATGTCTCAAGCATGCTTAAGACACACAAATAAGAACTTGTTCCCCCATAAAATCCTCCTTGTCTGCACCTTCCTCTTAAAAGTCTGGTAGCCAAAACACATGTTGGTGCTGCCAAAGCCTTAGTTAGCACTCCTCGCCCTGCTGACTAGAGCAAGAAGATTAGGGGTCATGTCAGCTCCAGATTATTGGAGGATTTTACATTTATAAACCTGTGCTGACTCTAATTTAACTGCACCTTCAGGGACCTTAAAGTGCGGCTGGAATGAGAGAAACAGATGTGAGGCCCTGTTAATGGGGAAATAGCAGCAGTGGGATAGCCCTGCAGTCACTAGAAAAGAGCCCCAAAAAAAAAGCCATGGACAGAAAGACAAGGCCAGACAGGCTCATTCATGCTCCCATCTTTTCCCTTTCTCTCTTTTTCCTTGTTTTGTTTTTTTTTTCCTTTCCTCTCCACCACTTCCACAGTGTTTCTCCCTCATTCTTCTCTTTCCTCACTTACCACCTCGTCTCCCCTGCCCTTTCTCCCCCCTCTCAGGTGGAGCTTGGTGAGACAGGACTCAGTTTCATGCCATGCACTGTTCAGTGAGTTCCCTGCCAAGCTCTCAGTCCTAGGGATACTAGCCTGGCACTGGCACACTGGCGGGGGCCCAGGCCTCTGTAGCTTGTGCTCTGGTCAGCTGGCAGAGCAGTTGAAAGTTAAACACCTTGGACTGTGAAATCAAAGGCATTGCAGTGATTTGACTTGTGCGATCTTTGCAGAATATTATGTCACTAAGTCCAAGGGGAAAGGGAAGAGGGATGAAATGGAAAGAGGTTCTGCGATGTGATATATTATACTCTGCTGCTGCTGTACATTTCTGAATGAAAGATGGTTTTAGCCACAGGATAGTTAGATCACTGCAGGGCATTTAATACTGACCAGAAAGAAAATGAGAGCTGAGTGAAGGCACACTAATGTCTTTGAGGTGTGTGTGTGTTTCGGACTAACTTGCTGGTGCTTTTGTGTGTTAGTGCTTATGTAACACCTAATGCCAACATTTCTGTGAATACTGATCTCTCGTTTTCTCATCTTCTCAGCCTCTGTCCCTCTGCATCTCTGTCTGTCTGCCTCCTTTGGGTTTTGAGCCTGAAGTGGGTCAGAGTTTAAAGGGATCTGCTTCCCATTTGAGGGCCCTCAGCCATCACCATGCCTAATGACGGAGGGTACTGGATTCCTTTGTCTTTCTCAGTTGTACAGGCAAGGTTGTACAACTGTGGCTAGCTGGGTTACAGAGATGCATCCATTCAAAATAATGAGCAGTAGCCTACACTGTGATATGCTGTTGAAGCTACCCAGCACAGCTTTCTGGTGAACAGAACACAGTGAATGTTTACATTCAGTATATCCCAGCAAGATTTATCATGTTTTCTAGAAGGACAACACAATGCGTTAAATGTATTTCCTTCATCAGAAAACGTGCAAAGTCAGTATTTTTGAATATTCTGAATCCTGCATTGTTTGCATCTGTGTTGTCAGTGTCACCAGCTGTCACTTAGTGGAATAGCACAAAGTCGAGCAAGGTCAGTATAAGATAAGTATAAATAAAGATGTAATTTTAAGGTAAATGGGAGTATTGTCAGCATAACAGGAAAAAGAGATGAGCGCAGTACTTCAAACGATGGATGCAGCTGGAATAACCAGTGAATTTTTAACTCACTTACTTACACTCTTACTCAGAAAGTCATTAAATAAATTTCTAAAAGAAATTTATTTACAGTTTTTCTGAAAGAAATTCTTTTAGTCAGATTAGCACAAGCTGAAGAAATTATATTGTATACAATTTTGTAAAATGAGTTTTGCTTATATTTATTGTGTGTCACTGGGACCATCAGGCTGAGTGAGTGTCGTATCATGTGTGACTGACTCTATAAAGTGGATAATCATAAGCTGTCCCTTTAGATCAACTTACTCATAACGTTTCTGGCAAGTCCTCTCATCCCAATACTGCAAAACTGAATCATCCTCATCCACATAAACTTACTGCCATAATTTGCCCCTTCACATGGACACACACATGCAGGGACACACACCCACCCTTGTCACAGAGTGGCTTGGTGTGAGAGGGGCAAAGCGGTGCCTTATCTGTGGCCAATCAGTGCTTCTGTTCCATATGGCACAGATCGGGAAGCATCACATGCTCGCCGGCTTCCCAGTGCTACTGCCAGACAGGCCTGTTAATTGGGCGACAAGATCAGAGGCAATATTATAAGCCAATTAAAGCGATCGGGACAGATTGCCAAGTGATGAGCTCCACTGCGTAATTGAGAGTGTGAAGTGCTTGTCGCCTCTCTCTCTCCCTCTCTCTATATCTCTCTCCTTCTCTCTCTGGGTCCATCTGAATAAGTGATGAGACTGCAGAGGACTGAAACTAGTTAGCGCATTAGTGATGTCGGTTGAGGCCCCTTCATCATTACTCTTAGAGCAGGACGCAGTGGATTTGGGTTAGAGGCTTTGCTGCACCACCTCAGTTTAGCCGTTACTGTAGTGAGTGGGCCCATGGCGCTGATGTACCAACATCAGAGCAGACGGCAGACATTATTCAGTGAAACTAAGGCTCTCTCTAGGCCCATCCATTCAAGTTTGAGAGATTTGTTGTTCCATGAATCTCTGTTTGTTTGATTTCTGCCATTCTCCTGTGATTTGAGATCGGTTGTGTCATTAGTTTGTTTTGGGCTGGGTGGGGTTTTTTTTCTGTGTGTGTGTGTATGTGTATGAAAGAGAGAGAGAGAGAGAGAGAGAGAGAGTGATCCATACGACAGCTACTTTAATTTGTTCTGGGAATATTGTTGTACTGGTGCAGTCCACTGGGTAGCACCTGCATGCCAAGTTTGCTTAATCATGCAAAAAGAACAGAAAAATGCATTACAGATGTCAGACTGCATCCCGATAGAGACAGAGATTTGACAAACACCTTGAACCCTGAGAGAACAGCAGTGCAAAATTCATTTTTATAGTGTTCAGGTAGATCCCCTTGTCACCACAATATGAGTTTTGCCCCTGATATTTTGTACATGAGCCATGCATAAAGTAATTAATCATTATCTCTATCTTCCTTATGCTCAGGGAGGGAACCCTACATGAACAGAAAATCTGTAATAATATGTATATATATATATATATATGTTTAAAAAACATTTGACAAATGTTTTCTTGGGATTTGTACTGTGTGTCAGACAAGATAATACAACATATTACGTTTAATAATATCAAAGTGCATAGATGCAAAGTATTTTTAAAGGGAAACCACTCCACCCTCCCTGCCTGGTAAACGCTCTGTCTTCCAGACATCTGCATTTGTGAGGACTTTCTGTTAAAATTTTGACGTCCAGCCGAATCTGAATCACTACGTCATTTTCTCAGACTTTCCAAAGCAGCTGCAGAGCCACAGCCACAGAAACTTACACATCGTGATGAGTGAAGTAATCTTAATGTGGTAAAATGCTGCCCTTTAACACATTCTGTTTTCTAAGTGGCAAACATCTTATTTTGGGGAGGTAAATAAATAGAAAACCAGCCCCTATATCGACTAAAAACCTAAATCACTTCCAAGTCCCTGGTGTCCTCACCTGGTTATTTGTTTATTTGCTGCTAATGTCTCGTTAGCTGGGACAGAAGGTTCAGCAGCTGAACATTCAGTTTCCAGGATCTGTGTGCCAATATTTTCAAACATCTACAGGACACTGACCAGGAAAGATCACAATAGTCTCATAACAACCTCTTGTGGAACAGGAAAAGATTTAATCGAACCCAAGACAAATTACAAACTGTGGCTTGGATGGGAACCAACAGAAAAATCTCACAACCTAATGAAAAATTAAGCTTTTTAATATTAATGCATTGAGCTTCTCTCCTGAGAATTTGAAAACAGCTGATGAAACACAGTAGTTACTGAGATACAGTATGTTTTCATAAACCAATGGCAACAGAGCTCATTTAAGCTCCTTGTGATTATGTTATGACAGTTATGACACCGAAGACTTATCTTTGGCGATAGCTCCATGTCATGTGTAGTTTGGAGGTAGCTGGTATTTAGCGTAGCTCAAAACCGAAGTCTGTGCCCTTTGCTCTCTGTCTCTCTCTCTCCTTCTGTGTCTCTATCTCTCTCTACCACTATCTGTGTCTCCCTCAGCCGCTCCCACATCCCTCCATAATACCACGGTAGCCCTTTAATATCCAACGGCTGTGATTATCCAGTCAAGTCAGAGATTTTCTCTGATATTTTCCATCTGATTTTTAAAACTAATGGGGTGTTGGTGCATGTTTTGTGGATGATACACTTTTTAAGGGATTGCAGGGGCTCCATCTGAGGGCTCAGAGCCATTTCAAATAGCAGCTAATGCTAGACTCAACTGGCTTTGTTTGTTTTAAAGAGGGGAGAGTGACATTTAGTGGCTAACCGAGGGGCGAAGGAGAGAACATGAAAGTGAAAGTTTCATTTTTAAAAAGAAAATGCCAGCCTAAGGTTTCTGTTACAGGCAGGTTGTCGTGCCACACACAACCTCCCAAACCGCACGCACATGCATACGTGCACGCACACACACACACACACACTCACTCTCTCTCTCTCTCTCTCTCTCTCTCTCTCTCTCTCTCTCTCTCTCTCTCTAATGCAGTTCCAAATGTAACGACCATTTTCAGTTTTCCCCATCAATCTTCAAATGTCCTGCAAGGTGCATCCTCGTCACATTTAAGCACACTTCTCTTTAAATGGGCCATAACTTTAAAGGGAGTTGACACCAACTTCCCATTACAAAACAGTTACAACTTTCACAACCTTTTTTATGAGCTTTATTGACAACTCTCCCTACAACGCTGAGCAACAGCAGTTCAATAGTTGAATTGTCCCTCTTTCCCCTTTTCCCTCATCTCGTACTGCTGATGTTGTTCTAGTGCTACTTGGGGAATAAGAGACCTCACACTATGGGGACTTGTAAAACCACTGTCATGTTGATGGGGAGACTCAGCAGTGTGTGCATTTGCGTGCATGTGTTCTGTGTGTGTGTGTGTGTGTGTGTGTATGTGTGTGTGTGTGTGTATGCACGTCTTTGGATGTGGATATGAGCACACTGCAGAGACCAGTAAAATTCTGTCTGAATGAAGTCCCAGTGCAGCAGTGGTGAGTAGTGTTTGATGGCCATGTGATTTGTTTGTTCAGCCCCAATGGCCTTTTCTCCTGGCTGAGGGAGAAAGAGAGAGAGAGAGGAACCAGGAGAGAGGGAGGGCTGATCGCTTCACACCTTCTCCCCTCCTAGCCCCACCAATGAGCCATTTAATCCTCCTTCCTACAGCTAAATCAACACCTCTCACACACTCCGAGCAGATTCGGACCACCACTGCGGACTGTATGCCGCTCCGTCGGACTGTCTGTCTTGGCGGGATTTCAGTTGTCCATAGAGTGTGTGCACAAATTTAAAAAAAAAAAAATCACGTTGGTTATTGGGAGACATTAATGCCTGCGAAGATTGTGTCGCTTCTCAATGAGTCATCAATAACATCTCATCTCACATCACTTGAAGCATCATGATGGAGAAAAAGAGTGTGAGAGAGAAGTAAGGAATGGAAGAAGAGCACAGAGGCAGAGTGTGTGAATGAGATATACTAATAATGGAGAGAGAAGGACCGAAAGCATCAGAGGAAAAGAGGGTTAGAGAGAGTATGGAAGGCCTTTGATGGGTACTGTAGCTTGTGGGCGGCACATTTAGCCCGGTGTGGTAATTGTGTCTCAGGGGTGAGATCCTTGGACCTGATCCCGGCTGAGATCAGAGAACGAGGCACATCACTACAAAGAAGAAGAAGAAAGAGAAAGAATTAGATGGAAAAGAGAGCAGGGAGAAGCTGTATGTGCTCTCACTCATATGTAGGCTGATATTATTGTCAAAGTGAATTAATTCATTCAAAAGGCATGAACGGTAAGATGATAACACAAGTCATGAACAAACCTTCAGTTTGGATGAACGTATTTAGAGGAGAAAACCAAAGCAAATTATAAAATTTATAACCAAACTGATACCTGTACCTAACGTTACCCTTTTATCTTAATTTTCAGGTGAGAAAGTAACCAATCAGATCTCAAACATGTGCTCAGTTTATCCAAATAGCATTTCTTTGGAAATTTGTGATGACACAACTGGCAGGTGAGACTGGCTGTCACCTCGGCAGCCCATGGGCTGTGCTCCGCAGGGAACAATCTTGTCTCAGCATGCTCTTTGTTTTGAAATACAGCATGTTATAATTGCCTTTAGTTATGATATAATGTTTGTTGCTGGCAGTTTGTCTGAAGTTAAAGCTGAATGCGTAATACATGTTTAGCGACAGAGTTACCTCTGTGGACTGTATGAACAGAGGCAGTGCAGTCTAAATTGAATTCAGCTTTTTTCAAATACATATTTACATATTACAGATTGAATAATAGGAACATGTCTTTCACACATTCACTGTCAATAATTAGACTTTTTCAGTGGAAAAGTCTAATAAGAAATAATTTTATCTGTAACGATGCTATTTGTCCAAATCATGCCCATCACTCCCTCTGGCTCTCCCCCCTGGTGTTACACTTCTTGTTGTGTTTTCTCTGTTTGCATGTGTTTCGGTATTTGTTGTATTTCTGGATATGGAGCAAGTTTCTCCTAACGTTTGTGCTTTGTCTCTCCAATGTGCTTTGTCCTTAGAGGCCACCATAAAAAGTAGCTAATTTTGGCTATGTAAATGATGTGACGACAAGCTAGCAGCGGGGGGCAACCATCTTGGAATAATGTGTGAAGTCTCTCGAGTTGGAATAACAGGAGGTTTTCTTGTTCTTCCCATTCTGCAGACATTGCATGAATTCAGCGTTAGAGTTGTGCGCACATGGCAATTATTAGGAAATGTCTTCCTCTTAATTCGTGCTCTTCTAAACATTTCTGATGTGGCAATGTGTCTCTCAGACCTTCTGGGAGGATATCATGGCTCAACCTAATCTGATGGTCAAAATAGCCTCATCTGGCCTAAAGGACACCTAAAAGACCAGATGCTCTCTCCAGTCAAGGTATCACAGCTGGAGCTCATACCCAAAAATAAGCTGACTGCATAGATCAGGTCAGACAGCACTCACAAACTGAGCACACAGACTATAATACACCACAGAATCAACAGATTAATTACCTGTGATCGTAACATGTTAAATAAACAGTATGTCCATTTGAGTGCCCTTCCTTACTTAGTGCACATGCTCCGCTCAGCTAATGTGTGAAAAGCTGTTCTTGGCTATTTTGTACGGAGGGGCCACTACTTTGCTCCCTGCTGAAAGACCAACATACTCTCGTGTGAAACACCTCCTTATCTCCCTCTCCCAGAATGACCAGGTTTGTTTCCCTGCAGGCCCACCAACACACACACATACACACTCACACACCACCCAGGGAGCTTGCAAGACTGTTCACAGACACAAGCTGATGCACACATAAAAATGCGTATGCAGTCAGACAAATTCAGACAAACAAACGTACATATGCTCTCCCTCCTCCTCACTCTGCTGTTTCTCTCTCTATCTGGTGACGGCAAGGGAGCAGGGGGAAACGTGAGCGTTGGCGGTCCAAGTGCCTTGGTGTCGACTGACAGATATAATTACAGGAGCGGTCTCTAAAACCTCCCCCCCTCCTCCCCCCTCCCTCATCTCTCCCTCCTTACTCCACCCCCCTCCCCTGCTTTTTCCCTTTTGCTGCCCCCCCCGACACACCACCCTCCAACGCCACTCTTACCCCCTCAGCCCTAACCATTATTTATTTTAGCAGCTCCAGCCCGCTTCAGAGGGCTCAGCAGCACTCACAGGGCCCCTGCCAAAAAGTGGCTTTCTGACTGAAAGCTTTCCAAACAAGCTCCGCTGGTCCATTTGGCCGAGATCCAACGCTGTGCGGTCTCCCTACTACCGCTCCCTCTCCCTCTCTCTCTCTCCCTAAGAAAAAAGGGAGAGAGGGAGTCTGGTTTGCATTAGGATGAATATGAGTGTGTGTGTGTGTGGGTGTGTGTGTGTGTGTGTGTGTGTAGCCACATGCGCACCCATACTTCTACAAGTTTGAGTGTGTGTGTGTGTGTGTGTGTGTGTGTGTGTGTGTGTGTGTGTGTGTGTGTGTGTGTGTGTGTGTGTGAGTGTGTGTGAGTGTGTGTGTTGCTGGCGATCTGACCCAGACCCAGAGTGATGGTCCCTGGAACCTGAAGCCACACCACGCTATGTAAACAATGAGCAGTGTATTTACACAGAGCTAAGAGAGCAGGAGACTGCGGCTCCTCCAGTGCATCACAGCAAAGCCACATCTCTGATACTATGCAGACAACCTGTTTTTATGGCCTTGTGTGTGTGTGTGTGTGTGTGTGTGTGTGTGTGTGTGTGTGTGTGTGTGTGTGTGTGTGTGTGTGTGTGTGTGTGTGTGTGTGTGTGTGTCTGCATGACAAGGAGAGAGAGAGATCCCCTGCCTGGACCCTTCTCTGGTCTACCTCGCTCCCAGGTATCTTATCACTGTTGGTGAAGATAGGAGTATATGGAGAAGCTGCTATTATGGCCCCTCAGATAAGTCTGTGTACAGGAGAGTGAGGTGGGTAGATAGCACATGATTAGATTTTTTTTAAAAAGCGGTCAGACACTGGAATATAACATGTTTCATATTTCTGCCAGTCAGCACAAACATACGGAGAAGTGTCTTATGACTAATGCCGGGCATCATTTTAAACTTTTAGAAAAAAGTGCAAATATGATGTGTTACTTTATTCAATACAGTTCGAAAATTGGCTAAAAGTTTGAAGGTAAATCTGGAGCTATGTGATCAAAGAATGCATTTAAAAAAAAATTACAAATCTAAGAAACCATTTGAAAACAATTTCTCACACAGTTTTTGACACTCGATGCAACAGGCACATTTTGGACCATACCAAGAATGTATATTGGTTCAAGACACAGCCTTACTCACATGACAAGAAAGAGAGAGAGAGCTGTAGAGAAAAAGATAACGAGTATGTGTGTGAGCTCTGTTTGTGTGTTTCACTGTGTGTGCGTCTCATGTCATGGCATTTGTGTGAGATGTTGCAGCTGTCCACTCTTCCAGGAATCAGGAACCAGACCCATATCTCACCTGACCTCCTGTGAGCGCTGGAGTGTGACCGAAAACACACACACATATACAGTACACATGTATACACACGCGTACACACGCATGCATGCACAGGCCCCCAGAGGAACAGAGCAACAGGACACACACTCTTCCCCTAGGCCAGCAGAGAGGAAGGAAGTAAGGGCTGGTGGTCACACAGCACGCCAACGGTAAACCTGCCTGTCACACACAACAAGTTGCCATCTCCTTTCACCAGCGTAACCTCCGATATGAATAGACATCATAATGAAATATGTGGAGTTATTAAATTTGTATCCCTTTTTTCAATCAAGCACGAACTGGTTCTCTTCATCATCATGAAAAATATTCACATCAACAATGCACATCTGCGTGTTTTTGACATTTTTCACACTTTATGTAGAAACTTCAGCGACAAGCGATTAATGTACTGTACATTGAATACTTTGCTTTCCAAAAGGCATTTTTTGACCATAACTATACAATTCTAAGGTATTTTTTGTATGTTGGAAAGTGGATGGGAAAAACATTTCAGAGTTTGGTGTAAAAGGTGACAAGGTTTCTATAGATTAAATATTACTATTAACTGCTATTATAGGAATTGTTGGAAGTGCAGTAGAAGTCAGCAGCAAAAGAAAACAACTATTCAGTTTTTTGAATGTGTCAGAAATGGAAAATCTAAAACACATAAAACAGGCCAGAGACACACTGCAAGCCAGCCAGCATGTCTATAGACAGTGAATCGTTAGGCTCATGTTTGGAGATTTAACAGTAACACTGACATTTTCAAGTACTACATATAATGCAAATGTCAAATAATAACAGTCTTAGCTGTTTGGCCACCTTTGGTGATATGGAACAAACAGATGGAGCTTTTGGAACAGACTTTATGTGATTCAGAAAAAGTGGTCGGTTGACTCATGAAAAACAGATACAGTGTTCAGTCTTGTACGAAGCAGAATTTAAGTAAAAGTTTCTCAGTGCACAGTTAAGTTCAGGTTCAGTCCCATTAGCTATAGGAACAGGTGGGTTTAATGGTGTCCCTGAGGAGAAAATGCTTTGTTTGTAATGAGATTCAGATGAGAATAAAGACAAAACTAATTTCCAGTTTAATTGCTCATTACGTGAGGATTTAAGGGCTGTACTTTTTGGTAAAATATCATCATTGCAGATGATTCCTTGTGGCCAGATGATTTTAAAAATGTTGTGTTTGAAGGAGAAGAACCTTTTGCTACATGATTTTATTTGTAGAGTTTGTTCCAGGAGAGAGTTTAGCTATTTGTTTGCAACATAATCTTATATGTAAGAAATTAAGTTGTTGTCTGACTAATGGTTTACCGCTACAACAATATTTTTGGTGTCTTATAAGTCCTTGTGGGTGCCTCATATGTGCATGACACAATAAATAAAACTAATTATCTCATAATATTAATTGTCTTGAAAAACTGGTTTTAGCATCGTATATTAGGTTATTTGTCAAGAACAAACAACCATACAACCAGTCCTCATTTGTCACTTTAACCTGTTTACGTATTCTACGATTCAGCCTATTTACTGTTTTCTGTTGTTTTTTTATGTTTTTAGAACTGAAAAACACTTCTGTGAAATATGGTGAAAAGCGTGGTGAGATGGTTGCAGGGCACCATTGTGATTGTTTGCTCTGCTGAATGACAGCTAATAACAGCCGTTTGAATGACTTACTAGTTTTATGACACCAACAAAAAAAATCTACAAAACTGGAACAGCTGGTTTTATGTGTGTGAACACAATGTCCATGTTAATAACCAGCGTTTACAGGCGCCCTGACTGAGCGATGTCACAGAACAGAGAAGTGATTGTTCAGCTAGTTAGTTTGCAGTGGCTGTTTATCAGAGGGGTCAAGGCTGGCGGTTATTGTTTGAGTGCAGCCACTGGTCCTCTGCTGCACGTACATGACTGTAATGAGCAAAAGGTTGCCCTCGCTGATAACTGTCAGCGAACCAGAGTGTCACCACTTACATCAATCATTTCTCTGGCTGCTCAGTTCACCTCTTTGTGTCCGTTCTTTCTTCCTCTCTTCCTCCGTTTCCTTTCTTTTCTTTTTTTTCGTTCTTTTTATTACCCTGCAATTACAGCTTATCTGCAGTGGTAAACTTGGCCCCTCCACTTCCTTATCTCTCTGGCTGGGCAGAGCAAGGGTCTCTTGAGTAAGAAGACAGGGAGGACATAAGGGAGGAGGAAGAGAGAGAGAGAGAGTTGAAAATAGAAAAAAAAATCTTAGCAGAGAAGCACAAGACCTCAAGCAAATGAATGGGCAAGTTGCTAAAAGGAAGCAGGTTTTACTTTTGACTTCCAAACGTATTGTGCCAGCCAGCACAATCCATTTTCTTCTTACTCTCACCCTTTCACACTGTCTGCCTGATAAAGAAAATAGCTGGATTACATGGATTAATTCATGTGTACTGACTAATGATAGTTTGAGGTTGAGAAACCTTTTTTACTTACACTAAAATGATAGGAAAGTTGTTTTTATCAACTAATCAGTCAAGTTAATGCGTATTTGTCACTCACAAATAATAAGCCACGTTTTACAATCAGTGCTTGTATTCAAACCTATTCTTTTTTCCTTAAACCGTCCCCCATCACCCCATCACCCCTCCTCAGTGTCTCACTCTCTGTTGTCCTGACTGGTCAGTGGGTTTGTGTGTGTGTGTGTGTGTGTGTGTGTGTGTGTGTGTGTGTGTGTGTGTGTGTGTGTGTGTGTGTGTGTGTGTGTGTGTGTGTGTGTGTGTGTGTGTGTGTGTGCGCGTCTGAAGGGCCACTGGGGTTAGGGAGTAGACCTTGGCCTTGTTGTCTGACCCCAGAGAAGAGACTGGTGTCTGGGTCTGAATGCCCTGTCTGACCTCGCTGTCACAGTCTGTGTGTGTGTGTGCGTGCGTGTATGTGTGTGTGTGTGTTTGTCCATCTGACAAGATGCTTTGTGAGTTCCGCATATTTGCGCATATGTCTTCCTGTGCATTTTTGCATGCACCCTCTAATGCCTGCGTGCATCCGTGTGCAGCTCCTATTTATATTTAACTATTTGCATGTGTGCACACACGCATGTGTCTCTCTGTGCTTGTCTGTGTCTTCGTGTGTATGTGTGTGTGTGCATCATCAAGTCTTCCTACTGTGTGTTGGGGCGGGAGGGGGGGGGCAGGGCTCTGGCCAGACGAGACAGAAGTGACAGGTATTGATCATCGTTGTTCCAGTCAAGCAAAGACCCTCTCAAGCCTGTGTGCTTTGGGGAGAGTCCTGTCTGCATCCTGGGAGAGAGAGGGAGATAGGGACAACCACAATCAATGTCTGATCCTCCTCTCAGAGCGGCGGGGTCAGTCTGGATTTACCTCTCTTTTTTGTTCCTGAGTGACAGCGGTAAAATAAGATATGTCAGTAAACGAATAGCCAAATAACAAAAACATCATGTTTTTTTCCTTGTGTCCTCAGTAAAAAAAAAAAAAATAGATATAGGAAAAGGGAACAGAGGAAACAATGATGACAAAATGCAAGTGAGTTCAGCAAAGAAGTCTCTCAAGTATAAAACAAGTCCTGCACAAAATCGACACTGGCTCTTGTTTTGACCGTGATAACACAAAGCCACATCTGTTTGTCCTAATTGGTCCTATTGAGAGCCTCTTCATTTGTAGCAAATAATGCAAAGGAAAAGAGACTATGACATTGTTTCCAGGAGGTAGAGGTGCATACCTCAGGCTTTTCACCGAGCCGTCCTCGGTGCTCCACAGTCCCCCATCCCACCTCCTTGCCCTCACCCCTTCCACAGACAAATTGATTTGCAAGGGTCCGGAGCTGGCGAGCCCTCAGAGCACCACCTTTTTTGCATACAGAGCGCTGCGGGGATAGCACAATGACTGGGTCCAACAAAAGACGAGAGGAGAGAGGGATGAGGACAGAGAAAGAGAGGGAGGCAGAGAGAGAGGGGGGGAGAGGGGGAGGTTTGTAAGGGTGGTGGGTATTTGTGTGTGGGGGTTGGTTGCACCAGGCCAAACTCAGCAGGACAGAGAGAACTGGCTGGTTCAGAGGTCCGCGATATCAACTAACACACACACACACATGCATGGATGTAACCACGGACTCACTCACACTCGCAAATAAGCACACACACACGCACACATGCACACACATATACACACACTCCAGTGCCCTCCTGCCCTCAGCCCTCCCTCCTTGTCCCTTTATCCCTGTCTGGTTGGAAAGGTCAGTGTATGTCTGGGAAAGGGGGTCCCAGGATCCCAAAACCCCTCCATCCCACACACATCAAGCACACACACACACACACACACACACACACACAGACAGACTCAAATGTAAAAGACCTGTCCATTCATTTTTTTGTAAATTCACCATAATTCACCAACACAGTACACACTTGGAGATGAAATACACACAGTAAAGTGCCCTCGGTTGAGCTGGTGGGGAGACGTGGGAGGGAAGATGAATATCTGAGAAAAATTTATGTGCACTGGTCAGCATCAGCGGACCCCCCCGCCCCCCACCCTTCAGACAGCGCAACCCCCTATTACCCCGACCCACTCCTTTCCCCCCCGACCCCAGTGAAAGAAGAGAGTGAACACATTCAAATGGAAAACACAGCCTATTGTGACCAGTGTTTTGTCTCCTCATGATGTAAATAACTACACTGGCCAGCAAACAGAAATGTGCAATTGTATCAACGTTAGATAACAACGCAGTCCCTGTCAGTGATGTCATTAGATCACCTGTCATGTGACTCGTGGTCTTCTTGTTATAGTTTTGCAGCATTACTTTTCAGAAAAAAAAAACGTGTGTCAGTGAGTTTATGTTTTTTGGCTTTCTGGATAAGTGCCTGTTCTACTATGTTTGATATAATCTTTACAATACAATAGAGGAGTAATAGTACAGAATAAAGTACTATATGCACACACACATGTCTGCATGAATGTGTGTGTGCATGCTTGGGCGTGTATTGAGATGATCTGCTGTCTGGTTCTCTTCCTTTTCCCCTGATACCCCTGAGACAGTGCCCCTCTCTCGCTCTCTCTCTCTCTCACACACACACACCTTCGCACACACACACACACGATCGCAGACACGTAGTCTACGATACAGAGAGGGAAACCCTCTGTATCCTTCATGAACCTCCTGACCTGGAGCCCTATACAACCTACCAGGATAGGGAGGGAAAGAGGGAGAGAAGGGGGAAGGAACGTTGTGAGGAGCCAGGGAGAGACCACGGGCCCAGCTGGGGTGGGGGAGGAGAATAAAAAACTCCCCTCCCTCCCTTTTCTCCCTCACCTCACCCTCTGCTCTCTGACCTGCTGTGAGGAGGAGGACTAGCCATGTCTGGTCCACTACACGGCTGCGGATGAGTCGTCCAGCAGCAAGCTGCAGAGAGACAGATATACTTTACATTGGCAGGAAAACTGTTTCTGATAGACCCGATTCTGTTCACCTTCCTGATCCAATACCTCTGTGGAAGAATGTATCATCAGTCTTGGAAAAACAAATACAGTAAAGCTGCTATGAGCAATTATTTAAACTCCAACTGAGCACTGCTATGAGACAGGATGACTGCCAACAATTAATACCAGACTTCACTCAAGATTTGGATGAGACTGTTTTATCTAACTGACATTTTGCACTAGGTTTTTTTTTTTGTTAGGTTTTTTTTTTTATGTTGATTTGGCACCTGCTGAATAGGTAACACTGCTTTATTTATTTAATTAGGCATTCTTCGCTGTGTCTAGCAGGGAATTGTTTGCTGTCATGTAAACACATACAGCAATGGTGCATTTCTTGAAACAGTTGAATTGTGTTGAATTGAAATTACAAGGAAAGAGGATACTAGGGTAATGAGAACATTTTGCCTCTGCTCAGTCTCATTTTCAGCATCACTGATACTAAAACTGCAGCTAAGTATGTCTTCTCCTGAAGTACTCCTAATTCTGTGTGTGCAGACCTTTGCTTTCCTGTGCCAGCAACTAAACTGGTCTTTTTCCCCTTGTTGCACAGTACATGTTGTTAGCAATTGGCTTCAAAATAAAGATAAATTACAGTAATGAGTAAGGTGTCAAATTTTGAAGCACTGATGAATAATAATGGGTAAGGAGCAGAAATTTACATTACATTACATCATTTTTGCTGTTAGGCACATATGATGAAAAACAAACAGGAGATGGTGAAATGGAGGATGTTATGCTGTCAAATATACCACCATAGAGGAGACAATCAGAAAAAAGTCAGAATTCATCTGGAGGAGTTCACTTTTCCATATGCTCCAATGAACATTCTCACTTTTCATAAAATGTTGGGTAACACTGGTTACCAGGTGATGCGTTACACTAAGCTACCTAATTCCACACTCCACTGCATTGCTTTTTGTACCCACAGTGGGCCCTTAAGCAAGGCAGGTAACCCTCACCTGTTCTACTTTAGAAGTGGCAAACAGCAGAATAGTGTTTTGTAAAAGCAAACTCCAGGGACCAGATGTCACGGCTGCTGATGAAAAACAGCACTTGTGCACAAGACGCCTTTCCTAGGTGAATAAAATAGTACTGTTGCAGAGGTTTGGGCATGTGCTGACAGAGACAAAGCTGCTGGTTGTTGACTTCAGCTTGAGAAGGGGTCCTCTTCTAATTCTTCTTCTTCTTCTTCTTCTTCTTCAGTATGATCTGAGCTTTGAGAGCAGCTGCCTGGAGGGAGAGATGTACAGACAAAACACGGACCCATGTCAAGGACAAATACACTGATAAGTCACAAAGAAAGAAAACGAGAGCAGGAGAGAAGGTGAAGGCTGTATTGTGTCTGAATTTGTCATTTGTCCGTGACACTGATGGAGTGCCATCGCTTTGTCTGTGCCTGTGTGTTTATGTGAGTGTGTGTCTGTGCAAGAATTTGTATGTTTGCATGTGTGTGTAAGTGTGTTTCTGTTTACATATTTATACATCAGTGCCTTTGGAGGAAAGGACCAGGGGTCATTGTTTCTTGGTTGTCCTTCATACACACACAAACACACACATGCACGCACTTACTCAGATACACCATGAGGGTTTCTACTGGTCCTGCCCCTGATCTGGGTCAAGGGAGACCCCATTCAGGTCCATTCCATCCCCCCAGAACCCCCTGCTGTTTCTGTGCTCCATCCTCATCCCAGCAGCCTCTCACTCCTCCATGCCAGGGATTGTTTCCAAAGATTAGACTTAATATGAATATCCATAAACAGAATGGGACTCCCAGACTGTGAAAGCTATCAAAGACATATTTGCATCTAATCCTCAAAGAACCCCCCTCCCACCCCTTACAGAGAGCTTGCTCCCCCCGTTTGGCCCCCCGAAAAGATCCTACTAAACCTCCCCCAAAAAAACCCTCAAACCTGCCATCCCCCAGCCCCAAAAAAAACCCTCCCCTCTTGCCCCCCGGACCATCCCATCCATTCCCCAACCGTTGGGCCAGACAAGACCAGACCAATTCTGTTGGGGATTATTTGGCTTAGTGATGAATAATGGATGACCATCTCCCCTCTGGCTCTCCACCACAGCAGCACCTCTCAATTGGCCTTGGCATTGAGCCATTCACTGGCCTGTCTGGATGGCTGCTTGGCCGGCTGGCTACCCAACCAAGGAGGTCTACATGATGATTGCAATATTGGGAAAGTATGGACAGAATATTAGTCATGAATATTGGCAAGAAAAAAATGCCTACATTCATTGTATTTATGCAGTGTCAGATCTAATTTATGGGTTAAGGCAAGAAAACCAGGTGCAGAGACAACTATTATCAATTTAGCGAGCAGAATTACAAACTTCCTTCAAAATATCATATTTATTTTGACACTTATTTTGGTGGTTAATGTTAATATGGACACCTGTACGCATTTGTAATACCAACAATTTGTAATTTTCACTTCACACACATTAGAAAGGGTATTTCTCTACGTGAAATATTTACAAGAAAGTTGCTCACTGAACATGAAATTGCTGAACACTTTTCAATAAATTAAAATATAAACCGATGGTTTTGGACACTAAGTAGACCATGGGGGCAGAGAGAGTGTTGTACAGAGCGTGGGAGAAAGGCCTGAACATTGTCCTTGCCCTGAAAAGCAAGGAAGCCACTCTTCTTTTATTCCTCCTCTCATCCTTGTTTTGCACTTTATCTCTTTTCATTCGCTCCGCTCTTCGTCTTATTTTCAATGGAGCACTTGGGGCCAAAGAGATGTCAGTTCTGTGGATACACACTCACACACACAAACACACACAAGGACACACCTGGGCATAAGAGCGCCATCTGAAAGGAGACAAGTTCATCCAAAGGGCCTGGCTAACAGTAACACAGGAGGGGCCAAGTTCCTTTGTGCCCCTGGTCCGCTCAGAAGCTTCTTACCCCTCACTCTTCCTGAAGACAGGCTCCCAAGGTGCAATTCGACAAGATGGTTTTTGTACACTCATTATTTGTGACCCTTTTTTGTCTTTCATTTTCTTGTTTTACGGCTTTGTTTGTTTGTTTCTTTCAAGCGAGGGTAGAGTAGCCTTGGGTCTTTTGACGACAGCTGTGCTGCCGAGCGCTGCATAGAAACAACACAAGTTCAGCACAATGACTGACAAGCGCTTTGTAGGACAGGAGGCCCACAATGAATGTGTCCCCACTAAAGACCACCGGTTGGCCCCATAAAGACCAGAATATTAGAGGCTGCCTGGTCCAAGAGAGTCGACTGCACTCCTGCAACCCCCTGGAGTAGTTTGAACAACTGCAAGCTCCATCCTGCAGGATGGCAACAACTCTGGACAAAAGTTTACTAGAAAAGCTAATTGAAGACCAAAAAAGGAAAGACAAGGTGTGGTTGAGGGGGAAAAAGCATATTTGGAATAATGACAATTATGTACATCTGAAAGAGAGAGGTAGATATAAAAAGAGAACAGGAAGAGCCATGAGAAAAAACTGAATATGGACATGACACAAACTCACCCTCTCTAACTCTCCCTCTTTTTATGACACAAACACACACTCTTAACTTCTCACACTCACTTTGTTTACTCAGAGGTGAGTGAAAAAATAAACTTCCAAAGCATACAAGTTCATGTACAAAAACTGTTAATTCTACAAGGAGAAGGAAGTATGTGCAGAGTGTAATAAGGTCAGTCCGGCAGGTCAAGCATGTGACCGTGGCCCTGCAGTCCCTCTTCCCTCCCCCCCCCCTATCCTGCTCTCTTTGACCCCAGGGCCTCAGGAATGAACCAGGAGTGAACCAGGAGTGGCGCAGCAGTTCTCAGAAGCTTCCAGAAACTTCCAGAGCCCTCTCACCCCTCAACCTCGGGCCGGTCTTAGCCCCTGTCACCTCTGCAGCAGCTGGAGTGGCTCAGAGAGCTCTGCCGGCCCCCACAGGGAGGGTCAGTACCCGCCACATACACCTTTAACACACACAGACACATAAAGGGGCACACACACCAGAGAATACATATAATGTAAATATAGATAAGAGAGGGTAGAGAAAGTAAGCATGTGTAAGTACACAAAATAACTTTACATGTGAACAGGATACAATAAGGGCTGGAGCCAGGATTTCAGTCCTGCACTGAAAAAAATGTTTCGTTGAATTTACTCAATTTTAATGTTGAAAGTGGTTGCACGCAATACGTTCATCTAAATCCAGACATATTTTTTAAGTTGGCTGTACTAGTAATTTCAAATAAATTATATAAGCACTTTCGGCACGAAAATTCTGAGTATTTGTTACTTTTTTGTATTTCCTTAGTAATTCTAACTAAACCCATGTTTAATTTACTTAAATTCATTATGTAATTCATATATTGTGGTTACATAATTTGTTATTGTGCTTTAAATTAGTTTTATTCTACATTATGTAAAATATGTTAATTCAATTCACAATTTTATTTAAAACAATCAAAATGCATATGTAGATGTGACGGTGGCCGAGTTGTGGCAGTCTGGAGCAATTCCCAATTCCATCTTGTTCAAAAACTTCACAGTAAAAAATGCACATTGGGCCAACCAGAAAGATAAAAGTAAGCAAAAAGGTGGGGAAAAAATTCTCAAGAGCACTTCTCAAGAAGAATCAAAATGATTAAATTGTTTTATGCTACTGTCACAGGGAGACCCCGTGCACTAAAGTAAGGCACATGTGCTACACATGTGCCTTACATGTGCTCTTTCTCAGGTAGATTTTATCAGAATGTTGATCCTGGTGTGAAGTGCTGGTGGTGATGTGTGTGGTATGAACATTTGGAGGAGGGGGTGAAGGAGAGAAGTCACACTGTGATCGTGTATTTGATTTATTGAATTTAAATTGTGTTGACCTGTCTCTTTTGTTGCACTTCTTCCTCTGTCAGACCAGGAACAGCCAAACCTGAGCTGGAGCGGTCCATTTGGTTAAATAGGGGGGTTCACAGGGGAAGAAACCAAGTAGAGTGGGAGGGGTGTTTTGTCTTTTGTGGTGAAATGACCTGTATAAGTATCTTGTTTAAAAGGAAATATGTGTTTTTAAAGTAAGTTTAACTGAAATTCTGTTTGATAATATGTTATTTAGTATTGGGATTATTGTAAGTGTGCTGGAAGAGATAATTGATTTTGATTTCTTGGTGCAGTCCACCAGTATAAAAGTGAGGAGGCTGGGGTGGCCGGAGCCTAAAGGAGAGAAGCACAGCTCATGAACACAGCTCCAGATTATAGCTCCTGCCATGGGCCCAAACTTTAAGAGTATAACCAGAAAGGCAGTTTAGAGCGAATTCTTTTGTTCTGTATTATTTTGATTCTTCTTGAGAAGTGCTCTTGAGATTTTTTTCCCCCTTTTTTGCTCACTTTTATCTTTCTGGTTGGCTCAATGTGCATTTTTTACTGTGGAGTTTTTGAACAAGACTCCATCTTATTTTGTCAAATAAAATGGAATAGGGAATTGCTCCAGTCTGCCACAACTCATTGTTGTATACCGGGTTTCTCGGCCACCCCCACATCTACATATGCATTTTGATTGTTTTAAATAAAATTGTGAATTGAATTAAACGATTTTACATATGTAGAATAAAACAATTTAATTTAAAACACAATAACAAATTAGCTAACCACAATATATGAATTACATAATGAATTTAAGTAAATTAAACATGGGCTTAAAATTACTAAGGAAATCAGAGTAACAAATACTCAGAATTGTTGTGCTGAAACTACTTACATAATTTAATTGAAATTACTCAAAAATATTAAGTACAGCCAACTTAAAAAATATGTCTGGATTTAGATGAATGTATTGCGTGCAACCACTTTCAACATTAAAATTGAGTAAATTCAACGAAACATTTTTTTCAGTGTGGACATTCCAGGACATTTTTATGTCTATTGCCAGTGTTTTGAAAAATGTCACTTTCCACCACATTTCCACAGTGTGGTTAGAGTCAGGGAAAGATTGTGGTTTTGACAAATGAATAATGGTTAATGTATTGTTAGGGTTAGGCAACTAAAATACTTGGTCAAAGGTAGGGAGATGCAGTGGATATTAAAACTGCCATCTGGTAATTCAGTACTGCAGTTCTATGAAGTTGAGGGACTTAGAAGAAATAGATTTTTAAAACAATCGACATAACTTCAGTAGCAGAGTATGAGTCTGAGATACTCCTACTTTTAATCTCAAGTATAGATCAAGCTTCTGAACCACTGGATCCTACATTTCCCAGAGAGCAACACTTTCACTCGACTTGAGTTTATCCAGACTACCAGGAAAATAATTATGGTGAAGAACTGAATCCCATTTAATTTCATTTTATTGCTTAAAAAACATCAAAATTCAAAGGAATAGTTTTAACACTTTGGGAAATACACTTGTTTGTTTTGTTGCTTGGAGTTATATGATAAGATTAATGCAAGTCTTATATCTGTAGGGTAAATTTATAGCTAAAGCTAGACCTCTTTCTGAAGGAAATAAAAATTCCACTACCAGCACCTGTGGAGCAAGAAATGAACACAATCTATCTCTTTTGTTTGCTCATCTAACTTTCAGCAAAAAGGAGAATAAACACGTTTCCCAAAAGGCTGAACAGGACCTTTGTGTCCTCAGCAGTAGCTACAGTCCTGGATGCAAGACATCAAAGAAAAAAGACAATGTCAGCCAAAATCAATCACTCTGAGAAGCCCAGCTGTCATGGGTGACATAGTTTACAAGCTATAAATGATGCATTTGCTGAGTTACTGTCCAGCTTTAACAAAAACTGTAGAGTGGCATAAAGAGGCCAGAGGATGAACTTTGCCTCTTTATTCACAGGACAGTAAACAGGCGCCCTGCTGTCTCCCAATGCACACACAGCACACGGTTCGTGCACACATAGACACACATGCAGGTGCACTGAAAAGCACACACAAGTCAGAGGCTACTGATAATATGACCCTGTTTTACTGGTCATATAAATTCTGCCAGCGGCGTTGCACCTGGAGAACACACACACACACGCTCAAATATGACCGTAAGCATACGCTAACCCAGCCGCACACATGCATGCGAGTGCACACCGCCACTGTGCATACGTTTATCCACATTTAACGGAGCATGACACACACACGCATAAACACAGTGTTTTGGCCGTGGCTGAGCGCCGGAGCTTTGACCGTTAGAACATGGTGCCACTCTGAGCTCCACACCCTGTGGTTCAAGGTCAGATCAGTCGGTCTGTGGAATCTACTGCCCCTACCCAGCCCCACCTCCCTCACCCCCTGACCCTCCCCCAACCCTCTCTTCCAACACCCATACTCTGGAATGAGCCACCCCTGCAGCGTGCCAAAGGAAACCCCTTCAGAGTCAGGCCAACCACATACTGATACTGTACAGTGCAGCTTTCACTGAAATCGTGCTGACCTGCACAAGGCCAACTGTTATTAGTGCACACACTGTACACACACAAAGCTGTACAAGCTTGTGCCATTGGAAAGTGAGTTTTTCTGGAATGTCAGACGTCCAAGAGGTCAGTAATAAAGGCAATACCTTCAGGCTCATGTCTGATTGTGCACCATGAAATCAAAGGAGGCCACCCAATTATGGTCAATGCTGTATTCAAGACATTCTTTCCCCCTCACCCCCTCGCCCCCTGTCCTTCTTTTTCACTCTGGGGTCAAAGTTTTCACCTTATCTGGAAGCCATCAGCAGTACCAGTCCCACCTCTGTGACTCATTTAGTTGAAACTGTTGCATGTCGTTAAAATCCTTCTTTCTATGTCTGAGGAGTAGGAAAAAGGGGGGAAAAAAAATCACCCACACAGACATTTAAAGCAATACTTCACAAGCGAGGTAATCCAGGTCTCTGCCAAGATTTTCACTGCCAGTTACAGCACATATTGTCTAGCGGGCAGACTACGACTCAGATGTTGTGAAGGAGGAGGAGAGGGTGGGGTGTGTGTGTGTGTGTGTGGGGGGGGGGGGGGGGGGTTCTGCTGTGATCCAGTTTACTATTTTGGCTGGGCCTTTCTTCTTGCTGTGTGGTCATGGGGGAGATCGGCACAGCCAGCAGGCACTGAGGACACTGGCTGGCCACAGCTCGACACAGAAGCCACATGGTCAGAGAGAGAAAGAGAAGGAGGCAGAGTTAAAAGGGGGAGAGGTGTAAGGAGAAAGGCAAGCAGAGCTGTAGGGTGAGGAATGCGGGTGAGGTTGTTCTGATTTTCTCTTTCATGTTCTCACATTTTCTCACTCTCTGCCCCTGTCTCTTCTTCCTCTCCCTCGTGCTTCTTAAAAACTTCCTCCTCGCTCTCGCACTTCAACTTCAGCCGCCTCTGCCTGAACAAACTTCAACTTAAGCCTCGTCCCTCCATCCATCCCTCTGTCCCTCTTTTCTCCCTCCCCCCACTCTCTCGTTCTCTCTCTCCCTCTCTCTCTCCTCAGACAGACACAGCTACCCTCCTGGACGTTTCCTTTCTGCCGGCCTGCCCCAACAAAGGTGCTCAGTCATGTGAAACCTAATCTCCAGCCCCCCAAAACCTGACCCTTGACCCCTTCAGTCTTCACACAGCCAGAGGGGGAGGGGAGCCGAGGCAGGAAAGGGAGGCTTTTGGGAAAAGGTCACATTCCCGAAGACACTTTTGTGTACGCACGTGTGTGTCTATGTGTGTGTGTGTGTGTGTGTGTGCGTGTGTGAGCGTGCATGCACCCAATCCATTATGTGGTTTGTGTTGCAGCATGTGTGTTTGATTCTCTGTCTGCGTACAAACGCGCATTAGGGGAATTTTGCCTGTATACTCCTGTGTGCTGAAAGGTCTTTTAAGTTTTTACTTGTATGCCTACATGCATTTCTATTGTACAGTAGGTATGAGTGTGTGTATGTGCAGGCACACTGTATGTGCAAATGTGTATGTTTGTGAGAAAGCACTTTCAGCCCCGAAGCGTTGCTGCCCATAGACAAAACACAGACTTTGTTTTCTAGCTGGGCCAGACCTGTAAGTCTTGTCTGGGCAGAGCTCCTCTCCTTCCATCCTATACTGGCAATCTTCAGATCTTTGTGTGTGTGTGTGTGTGTATGTGTGTGTGTGTGTGTGTGTGTGTGTGTGTGTGTGTGTGTGTGTGTGTGTGTGTGTGTGAGAGGCACAGTGTGTATATGTGTGAGGCACTGGGTGTCAGCTGTCCTGGGTGATTAGTGCATTTATATTGTTCCAAGGAGCCCGGACGAGGCCCCCTCTTCACTGCACCAACAGCACAGCTGCAGTCTGCCTCTCCATCTCTGCTCTTCAGCCTTCCTCTACTCACTGACACTCGTGAGACGGGCTCAGACCCAAAAAAAAAAGAGCCTGAAATAGAGGCAAGAACTAGCGGAAGAGGGATGTACAAAGAAACGGAGCAGGACAAGAATGCATGTAAAACAGGTAATGAAGAAAAAGAGGGAGAAGAGAGCTAAAGAGAGATGATCCGCTGACAGTTCACGCAAGGAGGAGACAGTAACGACAGAGAGAAAGAGGGAGGCAGAGGAATAGAGGGAGAGCAGCGGACAGGGAGAAGTGGCATATTAGGAGGATTAGAGAGTCGATTCAACGAGCCGACTCTCTCCTGGACAGGATTTCCCCAGCTATGCCTGGGAGGCCTCCCCTGCTTTAAACACACAGGCAAGTCAGGACAGAGACAGAGAGAGAGGTGAAGTAGGGGAGGAACGGAAAAACAAAAGAAAGGAGGGGGGATCTTTATCTTTCTGTATGTGTTTGTGAACTAGTTTCGATTAGCATAATGAACTAATAAATTCTTGCCCTTCAACAGAGAATCAGTGTATCCCCATAAGACTTGCCAGAAATTAGAGTAACAAAAATAACACTTTTCATTTCCTTGTTTTACAAATGAAACACAAGTTTGGTGGAGAAAGCGACTCAAACGGGACTACGGCCATTATTCCATGCATTACAATGCGCTTTTAGAAAACTCTCCTTTCAATCAAAGAGCTATGACTGTTACTTTTACGAGTTAAGGACATATGTCTACACGAGGAGGAAGAGGAGGGGGCAGGGGATGGTAGGCAAGGGCCAAGAGTCTGCTATGGGAAAAGTATGTCTGCTATGCATGGGTTGTTTGGTGGCGGGATTTGTGGGCCAGAGCATTGTTGCTCTCTTGACATTGAACTTGGGAGAGACGGGGGGGGGGGGGGCTGGGGGTAACCACCCTCCTAAACATTGTTAGTGCATATATGTGCGAGAACACACACACAGGCTAACAATTTCTCACTCCCAACACCCACCCAACCACCCCCACTTCCTTGCAACTCTGCTTTATCTTAACTGTCAACACCTGGCCTAAGCAGGAACCTCTCTCTATCTGTGAACTTTAATCTGGCCCTGCTAGGCAAACAGCGCCAGGCTCGGACAAGGAGAGCGATTAGTCTGTCACGTTGCCCTCCAGTGCTTCAGCAGAGAGAGAGGAGGAAACAGGGAAAGGGAGAGGTCGGAAGAAAAGAGGGAGATTGGGACGCAGAAGGATTTATAAAGTACGGCATAATGTAAAAAAGAGAAAAGGAGAAAAAGGGACACAAAGACAGAGCAAACACTGTGCTGAGAGAGCGGTACTGTAGGAAAGGAAGGAGATGGGAGCGAGACGGGGAGAGAGAGAGGAGGGGATGGGAGGGTTGTTTGAGATATAACACAGACGCTTAGCTGACCTGACAAGGCCACAGACCAGAGATATGGTGGTGCACTTCCACCCCCATGACGGGTGACTCAAGCTGAGCCATGCAAACACACCTGGGCGCCATACATCCAAACAAATATATTCACAGTGTGCTGAAGTACAATGTAGCGTATGTTAAACTGCCTGTATGTTTATGTATGTGCGTATTTTCTGGTGGTTGTTTCTACTCTGAATAGTCTTTTATAGTGTTATATTTTCAAATATATTGTGAGTATGTGGATCAGAAAGGAAAAAAGAAAAGCATCAAATTCAGATATGTATGTAATACTTTTTATTTTTTTCAAGACAAAATGGCTGAGTGAAGAGAATAATGCAGACAACAGCTGAAAATAGAGTGGCATCTCCATAACTGAAAAATAACAACAACAAAATCTGTAAGTCGAGCAAGAATTCATAAACGTTGGTCAATGACCTTTGGTCATCAAACAGAGAAATTAAGCCATCACAATTCATCAGGAGGGAGAGAAATGAACTGATTTGTTTTGCAGTGACTCTGTTCTGAACAGAGCGCGTGTGTGAGTGTGTGTGTGTGTGTGTGTGTGTGTGTGTGTGTGTGTGTGTATAGTCATAATAAATAACGCCGACCAATGCCGCAGGTCAACTTCAAGTTCAGTTCAGAACAAATAGCTTGAGAGTAAATACAGAACACAGGATGAAATCAGGCTGAAAACTTAAATGTACCTCGATACCGTCAACAAATGATAACATGATAACATGTACCAAACTTTTTTCTTTCTATCATTTCAGTTATATTGAGAATATGCCTTGCATATGACATGTACCATATTTAAATTATAAAGCACCATGGTTCTTTTGGCAATGACAAAACAAAATTCAAAATAACCAAAAAAATAACCTGTTTGCAAAAAAGAAAAAAAAAGATGCTTTTCAGATTGACGTTGGATTGATTGCATATGACAAAAAGGTCTTTTTCAAAAACGGCTGGAATGTTATCAGGTGGTACATGTTCAAGGACAGTAAAAAGTTGGCTACCGAGAAAACCCAACAATAGCTTGTATTACTGCATATAAAATGGCAGGAGAGAAAAATATATAAAACAAACTAAAAAGATATGTACAACCACCTGTTTTTACCTCATTGTGGTCACTCCAGCGGGACTGCCTGAAAAGGCCATTACATGACCTCTCACCCTTGGGGAACACCACAACATTTTATTTTTCAAAAACATACTTATTTTCAAGCATACAAATTATTCACACTATATTATCCTGCCAAATTAAGAAAATATACGGTGGCAGCTTGTTGGGATTTTTTTCACTACAGAAAAAAAGGGTACATTGAAACCTTTAAAGAGTACAGGCAAAACAGTTAAAAATACAGGCTCCAACATAAATACTATAAGTGCCTACACTAAGTGAACATTAATTTCAAATACCATTCTAAATACAGGAAAAAAGTAGACCATAAATGTGTTTTGAACATAGGAACTTACATGAGTGTGCATTTTCCTATGTGTTTTAAGTTCTCTCTATATATTTATATATCATAAATCTCTCCCCAATGCAAATTTTTGTTCAACCTGAAGACTTGTGTATAGTAAAGGCAAAAAAGATGAGACATGTTCATCACAATTCATTACATAGTGATCAAGTGCCGGATGTCACCAAGACAGAAAAGAGAAACAACAATGAACAATAAAAAAAATTAAAATTTAAATAAGGTTCTCCCCTAAAGATACTGAAGTGTTACTTTTAAAAAAATCAACAATGCAATTTACTTATCTTTTTAAATCAAATTTGTAGAATTTTTTTAATCTTTCTGTAATGAGCAGTATATTTCTATAGTTGGTATGAAGCAGGATATTTCTATGGCGGTTCCTGCATTGATACCCCCAAAGAGCTGTTGAACTGATGTTCAGTTCTCAGGAGGAGACATGGCTGGCAACAGTTTCTAGTTCAACTCTTCTTTTTTTTTTCTTTTTTTTTTCTTTTTTGTTTTTAATGCAAAGCAATGACACCACACTAATCTGTCAGCATAAGAGCAAGTTTTCCCTTGAGCGTCCAACTGTAAACTGGGAAAATTGAACAGTGCACGTAGGTAGTCCCAGATCTGAAATCCGGTCCTCATTTTATACTCAACCACTGTACCTCCGATTAGAGAGACAGATACAGAATCCAAGGCAGAGTGACAAGTGCTATATCATCAACAATGACAGGGGATGGAGATAAAGATACAACTACCACAATGAGGTCTAGAGCATGTTAACTCAAAAGAACACAAAATGTGAAAATTTTACTCTTAAATGTGTGTATAAGGGGTACTTTGTTGAAAAAAAGTTTTCTTTTTTGTTTTTACTAAATTCAGATTCTTGACTTTTGATTTGGACGTCCATTTAAGATAACTTCCAATGTGAGTTAATTTTTTAAAAAAGTTTTCAGATTACTTAAGGGTTTCTAAGATCTAATGCGGTAAAGAGAATAAGAATTATAAGGACATAAACATTTGAATTGTAGAGACACCAGGTCAACCCACTCCCCACCCACTACTCTGACCCTCCACCTACCCTTACCCTCATACACCCAACCAAAGCCCCACCCCACCCTCATCCAAAATCTGTCTGGCTTAGAACAACTAAAAACCCACTCTGTAGTCTTCAAGTGGCTGCTGGCTGCACTGCCTGCCTGGCTGACACCGAAGAAACATAACTCTGTGCTACTTACCAAAAAAAAAAAAAAAACCTGCAAACTTTTAATTTTCAAAGAAAATAAACACTCTGGAAAATTAAGAGCTTTACGTTGGTTAAAACGACTCATCAGAGTACCCTCTCAGTACGGTACACATGTACCAGAAAATAATAAACACCTAAACCAAAACTCTACACACCAAACTCCTACTACTTTTTAGCATGTAACATGCCAGTAAACGGAATCATAATCTGGAGAATAACAATATACATGAGTCAGGCAGATGAATGATTTACCAGAGATACACATAATCTTTTCTTTTCTTTTTTTTTTCATTCGTTTGTTTCAGCTGGTTCCTTATGCTCTGCTAAGTCACAAAACGACGGGGTCGTACAGGTGCTTGATGCAAGTACCTGCTTATTTCATATGTGCACAAAAAAATGTCCTGTAATCTTCGATAGCTGAAACTCCGAGCTTATAGCAAAAAGGAGGATTAACTAATGCAGGTAAAATATCCAAGGCACTCTTTGTTGTCATTTCACACCATATTGTTAATTTCATTGCTGTTTGTAAAAGAAATATTTAATGGCGCTAGTGCCTAGCATTTCATAGGCAGCCCAATTTTTATATATATATATCTTATCTCAATCTTGCATGGAAAATCTTTCACAAAGATCAGTTTTTAAGTGTGACCCTGCTTGTCTTGATGTTTCGATAATATGACACTGTCCACTATGCTCAAACACAAAACTGTACATGATATGTAAAACAGTATGTACTGTATGCAGCATGGGTTCTCATAACTAACGTTTTTTTTTTTGTTTGTTTTTTTTTTCATGTTGATGAAATCAAAAGTATCAACAGCAACACATGTACAACCAAACCCACCAGCCGAGGACAATTTTCTCTCTAAGTAGCCAAAACACACCGAGCATGCTGTCCAGTTACAAAAATTACAAAACGTGGAAATTATTGCACAATAGAAAGGCTCAAAACGTTTTGCGTTTGATGCAATAGTATTGCCCCAAAGATGGATCATGCATTCAGCTTTTTCCAGTCAGGGATTATAACAGGGCTGTACTGCGTACTGGTGTCTAACCCTGTTGTCCTTTCCCCTCACTTATCGGCTAGTTAGCCAGGGTCGCTTTTTAGCCAGAGGAGCTGAGAGAGAGAGAGAGAGCTGCCAGCATGCTGCTCTTTGCCTACTCAGTCTTAATGTCATTAGCCAGAGGGCGGTCGCTGTGCCACTTCTTCATGTGTTTCTCCAGAGTGCTGTATACACTGAAAGGCATGTGGCAGATTTCACATTTGTACACGTCCTTGCCCATCTGTCCATGGGTCTTCATGTGGCGGGTGAGCTTTGAGCTCTGGGCGCACGCATAGCTGCACAGCTCACACTTGTAGGGTCGCTCTCCAGTGTGACTGCGTCGGTGCACTGTCAAGTTGCTGCAGTTCTTGAACACCTTGCCACAAAATTCACAAGTGTCACTGCGGCGGCCGTCCTTGGAGCTCGGCCTGCCATTCCCACTGCCGCCGTGGGGAGTGCTGGCCCCACTGCCGGTGCCGCTGCGTCCTGAAGCAGCCCGTTCCCCGTCCAGCTCGCCGGGTGGAGTGGAGAAGCGCAGGCTGCCATTCTCAGACGAGTGCTCAGATGAGGAGGCGAAGGGCGATTGTCTGGAGTCCCCACCTGTAAAGTTGATGAAGGGGTCCTTGAGTTGTCGTGAGGCAGCGTAGCCAGCCAGCCACTGGGAGTAGACGTTCTCTGTGTTTGGGATGGTGGGCGTGGGGGGGTCGAGGTCCTTCTCCACCTTGATGCGCTTGGACAGGGGACTGAGGGAGCCGGGGCTGACCCCTCCACTCAGCAGCTTCCGGGACAGGCTGTCAGTGGACAGAGGTCCCAGGCCATTGATGGTAGTGGTTGTTCCATCATCCGCCCGATCCGACTCCATGGCTGAGTCCTCATCACCAGGCTCCCGAGACGAGCTCCGGCGGCGTGGATGCAGGGCCTCACTGTTCTGGTGGTGGCGGGCCCCTTCTAGCCGCAGGGTGAAACGATAGTCATTCCTTCCCTCTTCATCTTCCAATCCTGGCTTACTCTCCATTTCCTCCTCCTCCTCCTCTTCTTCCTCCTCCTCTTCCTCCTCTTCCTCTTCCTCCTCTTCTTCCTCCTCCTCATCTTCCTCCTCCTCTTCTCCATTTTGGGGCATCAGGCCATTATTCTCATTCTTGAACTTGGCCACCACTGACTTCAGGGCATCCGTGGCACTGCCCATCAGCTCACTGGTGCCCGGTTCAGGAGAGCTTGCAGTCGAGAGGCCATCATCTGACTTGGCATTAAGCACCGACGACTTGCTCTGACAGTGCGTCTTCATGTGTCTTTTCAGTTTGCTGGCCTGGGTGCAGGCATGGTTACACAGGTGACACTTGAATGGCTTTTCCCCTGTGTGGCTTCGCCTGTGAACAATTAGGTTGCTCTGGAATTTGAAGGTCTTCCCGCAGAACTCACAAGACTTTGCCTTGAGAGGTGTGCCTGGCTGGGCCGCGTTGGATACGGCATTGGGCGTGGAGCGTGAGCCAGAAGGTGACTGAGAGGTGGAGAGGGGGGGTGTGGCTGAAAATGGAGGCTTAGAACCTGGCTGGAATGGCTGCAGCAGCCGTTGCATAGGGTTGGGCCTGTTAGGGGAGAGAGGTGGGGAAGCCCCGGTGGCATTCCCAGCCAGCTCACGCAGACGTCTAGAGAAGTCCATGCTCGGAGGAGGTTCTAGTGGCACTGAGTTGAGCCTCATCACCCTGTCAAAGGCGCTGGGATGGTGGGTTGCCAGGGCCAGGTCATCGGGGCTGAGGTGGTGGCGTGGTGGCGGGCTGAATAGTGGCGGTGTCCGGGGGTAGCGACCCTCACGGGGTGTGGATGCTGAATCCCGGCCAGACCCAGAACCTGGCATCCTCAGGAGACTGTAAGGACTGCCATCAGCTAAGTGTACAGCATGGAGGGGAGGCTGGGAGGAGGCACAGTCACCCCCCATCCCAGGAGCTGCAGCCACGCGAGGGGTGAGGGGGCTGCCGGGTTCGCTCTCCAGATAAATGCGGAAGCCGTGGGTGTTCTGGGCATGCTGGAGCAGGAACCAGGCACTGGTGAAGGGCTGCTTGCATGTGGTGCAGGTGTAACTGCTGGGTTCATCTTTATCTGACAAAAAATGGGACACACAGAGAGAAAATTTTAATCAACCTGATAAAAATGATAAAAAAAGACTCAGGCTACAACTTACTGGTGAACAAGGAACTGATATTAAACCATCATTGTAGACTCATTTAAAAAGATGCACGACACTTCAGTGATGAAAGTGAGGTTTTAAAATATATAACAAAATGTCCATTATGATAATCAAAAACTGACAAACTGAATGAATGCAGGAGAATTTAGCAGCAAACCTGCTATTTTTTAATCTTCTAGCACTGTTACAATATGCCCTGATGTGAACTACGTCAGCAGCTATTTCTAACTGAAATGAACATGGCTAGATGGAGGCTTTAACAAAGATTTTAAAAACCTTAAAATGGATTGGCAAAATTGGATAAAAATAATTTCAACCCAGAGAAATAAAGCTCCCTTTTTTACAGCTGTGATTAAACAGGACTGAATGTTAAGACACTGTGTGATGCATTTTTAAAACTGTTATTACAAAATCTGAGCTCCTGAACTATAACGTATGCAAAAGAGTAAATATGCATTTCATAATTTTATCACACCAGCATTAACTTCCAATGAGTGTATGCTTAACAAAAGAATAAATAAAATAATAATGAGAGATAGGCAGCAAATACACAATTTACATAGTTGAGAAGACATAGGAATATTTCAGACAATAATTGACTTTCAATAGCACTTGCACACTGACCTGAGATTTGCCTGACAATGCACGCCTAATCTCGTTAAACACACTCATCTCCCCTCCAATGCCTTGTTTACAGAATTAGCAAGGCTAAAGTGGGACATGTATCTGATGCTGCATATTAACGCCGAATACAAATAAGAGGTCACATGTTAATAAATTGTACCAGCGTTTATCACAAAAAACACACATTCACAGCAAAAAGAAGCAAAGGGGAAAATTGTGCGTGTATGTGTCTGTGTTTGTGTGTGGGTGGGGAGGCTTCTATGAAAATGCATTTCATGCATTACTTTTCTATTTCTGATATTTCATGCTTTATGGATTTATTTAAATCCTCTCAGGTGAATAGAAAAGGAGAAGAAGGGGAAAGCAGAAGTGAGAGATATGCAAAATAAGAAGCATCCGCCACTTGCAAATGTGCTCCCTCTTTCATCTTTTGGCTTTCTTATCCTTTCTTCTCTTTTTTCTTTTTTCACTGGAGGGCATTTTTCTGAAGTCATTTGCAGACACTGAACCCAAAACCATGGCCATACTGTGCCGGAGAGGGAGAACAAGGGAGAGGGAGGAAGGAAGATAGGCCAAGTGTGTGTGTGTGATTGCGACTATAAGAGATTCCTAAGATGGTGGATGGACAGTCTTGCATGTTTTAAGCCTGCTGTGGCTGAGAGACAATGGGGTGAAGAAGGGGCAGAAAGAGAAGACGGCTGTGGAGAGAAAAGAGGGATGTTGTGGATGAGCAATAGAGGGAACAGATTGGTGTTTTGTGGTTCTTCTTTCTGTCTCATGTGTCCACGGCCACCGTGGCCCCCTCTGAACAATCTCACTTAAAGACCAGAACACGGCATAAAATGTGCACCCAATCAAACCTACACGCAAACCTTTTTCTCTTGACTGAAAAGAGTTGGAAGGGGGGTATACTGGTAAATTATGGATCATTACAATCTGCAAAAATTACAGTTAATTGCTGCCACCTGCAAGGGGCTTTGACCCACTATGGAATTTTTCCATCATAAAAAAGCCATTTGCCCATACACGTTTTTGCTCCCTCTCTCATAAGCACAAATAAAATGTGCCCATTACATTGGTTTGGCTATATGCATGTTTCCTGATTATGTGTGTTTTTATGGCTTTAAATAGAAAGCCCCGTATCACTCGTAAAACGGTTGTAATAACCTGGTTTCTCCTGTTCACTTTTCTTTGATTTGCAGCCTATACACACTTCCCTCTCCTAATGTGTGAGCAGACAGTGTATATGCATGAGGAGGAAAATGAATTTTCTGTTGTTGTGAAGGACAAGACAGGGAGATGGGGGGTTGGCTCGAATGTCGTCTTCTCCTCTGAGACACAGCCGCGTCCGTCAGAGGGAAAGAAAGCACTGAGGGAGTGAAGGTAAGGAGGCAGGGAAAAAGGGGAAGGGAGTGAAGGAGGGAGAGAAGTGTGGCGTGAAGGGGACATTCCTAATGACAACCCACCACATTTCTGAAGGACACGAGAGCCACAACACAGCACTTCAAAGGCAGAAGTCGATTCATTTCCTTATGTATCAAAAATGGTGTGTCTTGTGCTATGCAATCACAAGCCCATCTATGGGCATTTGACAAACAGTACTCATGCCACAAGCAGCGACGATAATTGTTATTCCCATGCAGGGAGTGGACACATTGATGGGCATCAACAAGCCAGACCAACGCATGCCCAGATTCACAACAATGACAAGAAAAGATACCTAAATAAGTCCACTATTGTCCTTAATAGCTGTCCTCAAAGGGATGGATGGACAGTTATTCAAAAGGAGAAAAAACATTCTGACAAGGCGTTTGATGGCCTTGAAGGTTTTTTCACTCGTATAGAAGAGCAGAGAACTGTGCGAGGGAGGAAGGATGATCTTATAAACGAGTCTGTCCTCTAATGGAATAAAGGAGAGCTCCCTCTCGCTCTGTCCGTCTGTTTCTCTCCTTCCAGTAACTCTAAGTCTGTGGCGAGTTAGGGCTGGAGAGCAGGAGAGCTGGGGCTAATGCTGGATCTCCAGGTCCCTTTGAAATAGGATCAGCAGAGAGGAGAAATCACACTGACAACCCCTTAGCTGCCATTTCATGGCAGGGGCTGAAAGAGGGGACTTTGTGGGAGAGAAGACAGAAAGCGAGAGAGCAGGGGGATCAGGAGCAGAATAGCAGGAGAACGATAATCAGAAAAAAGAGGCAGTTCTTACTATACTGTAAGAACTACAGAGGCAGAGCACAGAGGAGAGACGTATAACAGTCAAAGGAAAGGGGGGGGGTGTTTAACAACTTCTTCAAAGCCATTTCAGCACGTTGCAACACAAAGCGGGGGGAGGCTATTACGGTATCTAACGGACATAGTGTACAGCTATCAGGCAGAGAATATGATCCAGGGCTCATGCTAAAAGAACAAGACCAACTGACGCATGGGCAGAGGGGGAAATTATGGCGCCTTAGCTGCTGACACTATATTCACACCAGTGTCCCAGACAACAGTGCTGACTGGACAAAGCAATACGCACAAGCAAATCTAAGAGGCTGAGGCTTCTTGTACATTTTGCCCATGCAGATTGCTCTATTGTTAGTGACCCACTCCCAAACCCAGTCTCACACGCACTCAGTCTCCCTCAATCACCACACACACACACACACAGAGAGAGAGAGAGAGAGAGAGAGAGAGAGAGAGAGTAACCATACCACCCCCTTCCACCTTTATCCTGTCAGCCCGAACACAACAAACACCAAGACAACCATGGACCTTGATCCAGTGTTGGCAGGTTAATAACTCCCTAAGAAAAAACTATCATCAGTCAATCAGTCAATCAAATCCACCACCCATCTACCTGATCCCTCAAACTTTCTAGCCTTACATCCAAAAGTTAGAAGACATGGCTTGACCTCAATTTTTTTTTTTTTTTTTTTTTTTTTTTAGTTTTTTGTTTTGTCCTTGACCAACCCTGATAGTGGGCTCAGGCCGTCCTGGTGTGACCACGCAGCTCTCACTGATATTGGTCATTTAGCTAATGGAGGAACGAGCTAACAGGATTAGCCCGCAGGCCTTCCAAAAGGAGAAGGAGGAGGAGGAGGAAGGCAAAGAGACAGGAGACATGAGGGGGACGCAGCGTGTCACTGCCATTTCCCAAAGTTAGCCGCCTGGGCTTGGGAGCACTCACACACACACCTGAAAAGTGATTATGCTAATAGCAGGTCTTTGCCAATATTCATAAGTGTTTATAGGTGTTGGAGTGAGTGCCTTGGGAAGACAGAGGGTTGTCAATACAGTACCTCTTAAGAGTGCCTCAGCCGTAACTGGCGTTAATGTGATTACTACTCTGTTTATGTCATTAGGGTATTCACAGTCAGGGACTGGACAGGGGTGAAGGGTGAAGCAGGAAAAGAGAGGTTGAAGAAGATGGTGGAGATGTAGCAGGGGCTCCCATTAGAGCTCTTCTTCAGTGTCTTGCATTTTCTAAATATAACCTCTCGTACATGACTTTCAGCTGACTTAGTGGGCGTTGGTAGAAAAAAATTGTTGACAGATGAACTATAATTATTGATCATCTTTCGTATTTGGGTGTAGTGTGGGGTGTCTCATACATGCTATCACCCTAATTATCTGTCTCTGGATCCACTTGCATTTGTTAAAAAAAAAAAAAAAAACATGATGGAGCAGCTGGCTGGCCTTGACCTTCCTCCTTACTTTTCCATCTCACTCTGCTTGTCTGTGTTTCTCTGCCACAGCCACACACACACTCAGGCTCACACACTCACTTCTTTGTCCTGGGCCAGACTTGTTGTGGTGCGCTGAGCCACTGGCCAGAGACAAAAGGCTTGTTTGACCAACACTTGTTCCCAAGACAAAGCCGGATGCAGGAAATACGGTTTACTAAACAGAAAGCCAGCCAGGGAATAGAACAGGCCTAAATCCCAGCCTTTTACAAGTCAGATGTGGACCGGGGCCTGCAACGCTGGCTGGTGTCGGAGTCACACATTACACAATTGGGAGAATCTGACTACTATCCACTACCCACATCAGAGGCATAGACAGAGGGAATGAGAAAAAGTGAGAATGAAGAACTAAGCGAGCAAAAGATGGGGAAAGAGAGAGGTACGCTGGGAGAAGAAAAGCCTTGCTGGCATGAACAAGCGGGGGGGGGGGGGGGGGGGGGGGGGCGTGTTGAAGCAGATCTCCAGATAAAGATGCATGGTGGTCTTTGAGGGCCTGTGCCCAGTATAAAGTAATCTGCTGGCTGTGGCTTTGTCTCCAATCAGACTTTCACACTTCTTACCTTTCCTTTCCCCCTCTCCTTCTCCTGAAAGCTGATAAGAGCAACAGTGGAACTGAGGCGTCTCTGAGACACTAAGAAACCATTATGGACAGATGGCACCCACACAGAGGCCAATGAATGCGTGCACCATACACAATAGACAAATGTGTGTGTGTGTTTGTGTGTGCTGGGGAAGTCAGTGTGTTTTTTTTATATGCATGTGCTTTTGCAATGCGTGTGAGTGTTTCTTTAATGGGCATGCATGCTCATTGTTAGCGAGTATGACCACATGACTGTGTCCATGTATGCATTCATTCGTGTGTGTGTGTGTGTGGGTGTGTGTGGACATTTATATGTAATACACTTGCCACAATCATTTTAAAATTAGAATCGCTCTACGTTGTCTGATTCCCTGCGTAACCTTACTCCCTTTGATCTTTTCTCAGTTGAACTGAATTTGAACTGACCATCCACCCACCCATCCGTCCGTCCATGTCTCTATCCCTCCATCTATCCATCCATTCATCCATTTCCACTAAGCTCAGCTGGACAGCTTCGTGCTTGGGTGCGGCTGGGTCCGGCAGACCTTATAATAGGCTGGGCCAGCCGTGTCTCTGATGCAGATCATTATTTGCTCTCTGCTTACCAGCAACGGTGGGAGGCCGCACTCTGTTGTTTCTCATCCCAGCTCTAATGGTACAGTGAAAAGACCTCTGGGCTTCTAAGCTTAACCAGTCTAATTAAATGGACCATCGCTTATGTAAGCATCCGCAGAGATTATTTATTGAGTTGGAATCCGCTTCACAGGATCAAACTGCCGTCAACAAAAGCCAACGCTCAGTGGAGTAGGTATTAAATAAAGGAGTGGAATCAAAGAAACTGCAAACTGCCAAGTGTCAGTTTAAGCACACATATCCAGGTACATAAGAAGACTTAATCAAGCAGGAGTATTTTTGGACTCGGGCAATATCCCAGATGGGCAAGGAGTCTCTGAGCACTTCAGAGGGGAAATGTGAAAAGTGTTCTGTCAAAGAAAAGATATGTCTCAATAAACTGCAGCTTAGGGGGAGGAGAGTAGAGTAAAATAGGCTAATGAAGAATGTAACAATATAATAGAATTCATTGGAATACAATAGAATAGAACAGATTTTTTTTTTTTTTTACTTTCACAATATAGCGTTCAGATGAGAGCATCTGCTGTCTTTCCATACAAGCATCAACCCTGTTTGAAGTGCACAGACAAGATAGCCTCAGTGAGACATGAGGCCAACAGCCTGAGCTTCACTATCTCTGCATAGCTCAGCTTATGACAGGCCGGCGTCCCTGCAGAAAGGATGGAGGGGGACCAGGGAGGTCGACTAGCTGCACATTTCTGCATAAATCTCCAGAGAGATAGCATCAGGAGAAGAGAAACAGGGGAGGGAGGCAGGCAAGCAGTGAGGGATGATAAGGCCCCCAGGGCAGGGCATTCGACACTGTCAAAACTGTTTCGTCTCCGGCTATTGGACGAGTGGAGCGCGTTATGAGCCTGCATACCATTTGCCAGGACGCGATTCGGCTTCACCGGAGCATACAGGGCCCCGTATCTGACCTCCTCGCTTTCCCCCTCTTCAGTCTTCATAGACATGCATGGAGATGGACAGAGCGGCACAAACACCATGTGGAAAAAGACTACGAAGATCTGAAGTGGGCACATTACAGTCACGTTACTACACAGCTTACAAAAAAAGGCTCTGATTATCAACAGTTTTGCTGTTGATAATATTTGAGCAAGATGCACAGAAATTACTAGAGGCCAACATGTCAGTGGTTTAAGCTGCTGTTGCACTGTTTAATTTTACAAGCTTAGGAGTTTGAAAAAAAAATCTTAACATATGTCAAACTTCATTATTAATAAGGAACGGGAGAGACAAATGAAAGCCCACAGTCAGTAATGAGACTGAAACGTAGCAAGACAATTGCAAAATGCTACAAAATGGTGGCTTAAACACACTGTACATGTTGCGTTGCGGCTTAAACAATATTTTATTTTCATGGCACTCTGCACTTTTGTTGTAACGCATTTTGTGATCTTTATCTGTGAAAAGTGCTATAAAAATAAAGTTTACGTACTTACTTACACTTTTATAAAATTAATTGACAAAAACAACATCATATGAGCTTCACAAGACTGATATACGCCAGGGCTGGCATTTCTGAATCACCTGTATGCAAGGCCGACACACAAAAACCTGGTATAAGGAGCAAAAAAATGTGAAGTAGTTTCGTTTGTTTTGTTGCTGTTTCATTCCCCTTTTTCTAATAACATTTCACATTTACAGACTACCAGGGAACACGTATGGTTTGTTTTTTATAAATAATTCTTTTTTTGCCCGCTGGTAGGGGCATGTCATTAACGAGACTGCAGCATCCTTGTATCAAGTACAAATGAACTATCCTGTTTAAAGCCACTTAAGCCTCTCTTTTCTCTTCTTGTAAAGATGACAGAACTTCTTATGGGATGCTCTGGACCGTGAAGTGTGATACAGATTCTCAGGTTCTCTAATACTTCAAAAACAAGAGGTTTTCCTTCCTGAAAAACGGTCTCATTCAGTCTGTTGCCACCTGCATAAAACACTCTAACAAAAACTGAGAATCTTCTAAAAGCAAAGGTTTCATTTGTTTTACATTTAGCCAGTATAATGTTGGTGTTTGTTATTTTGTCCACCTTCTGCATCTGTGGTCCCATGTTAAGGACTGGCTTAAGTTGAATTACAAGCAGCAGGGTAAAAACTACAGTATGAGGGACAAATCACCATTCACACATACGGTATGCACCTTAGATGAACTCGCACGACGCAACATGTACACAGACACATGAAGCATACACGTAGACACACATAATCCTACATACATAATGCACGATAATTACAGTTGCACAGCCATAGATAAGTGATACATTATTAAGTAGGAGTGAAACAAAATGCAGAAGGAAAATAGAAACTAAAAGACATTATTAAGCCCACTGTATTGAATGGCAAACTGTGGAGGGTAGAGAGAGAAACGGCACGAGCGGGTGAGAGAGAAAGAAAGAGAGTGAAGAAAAGTAGCAGAGTGGGCAGTGAGGGTTAGAGACTTTGCCTGATCTACAGGCACAGACCTGCAGTCGAGGTATCTGAGCTGATGTAAGTCCAGACACACACACACAAGTTTGCACAGCTATCCTTGTTAGGACATTGCATTAACTTCCATTCATTGTGGATAGCCCAACTCCAGCCTTAACCATAAACAATTCAGGCCTAACCCTAACCTTAACTTAACCCCAGTTCACACCTTACCCCTAACCTTAACCAGGTTTTGCCTCATTAAGACAAGGTTTTGATCCCCCATGAGGACTACTGGTCCCGACAAGGTTGGTGAAAGGTCCCACAGAGGTAACAAAAACATGTACACACACACACACACACACAGAGAGAGAGAGAGAGAGAGAGAGAGAGAGAGACAGTCTCCCTGGACTGAGTAAACACTTTGGTGTCTGGGGGATAGAGTCACTCCCTCTCCCTCTTGCTCTCCGTCCCTCATGCAGCCTGCATGCTCCTTCGTCACTCCTCCTTCCATCATGCTATTTCCTTAACACGCTCTGATGACAGCACTGAGAGAGGTTAAAGTGGGCCTGTCTTTCACAATCACACACACACACACACACACACACGAGAACAGTGTTTCCCTCACCTTTTTTCTTTTACCTCTAAAATACTCTATGCTTGGCCTGTAACACATACAACACACTCACATAGCTTCTCTAAATCTTTCTTTTCTTAACCTCAAAGGGAAGCCAGATTTGGCCGTGAAACACCTGTGCCACGATACACAGCTCATCCTCTCCAACCACTCATTTTCTGCCGAGCAGATCTCAAAAGTCCATCCATCAGGCCAGTGTGTACAAGCCTTTTTTCCTCCTACCTTTTGCCTGAGGTGCTCTGTCACTGTAAATAATATTTCCTGAGAAAATGAAACACATAGAACGGGCAAAGGAAAAAGAGAAGAGGCAAAGCAAGTAAAGGTACTCATTGTTATCTTGTCTGTGCATCCTCAGGTTCCAGATGCACTTGGATCACCAGTAAAATACCACATTTTCATGCCCCGGTGTTGAAGCGGAAGTGGGGAAGTTAGGAAACCCAAATTTACCACCAATGTGGACCTCAGTTGTTTGTTACTGAACACACTCGCAGTAGGCCCAGAAGCTCTTAAGCATGGGCCATCATTTAGATACCAGTGAACAAGGGCCGTTTTAAACATGCAGTTATTTTTCACCCTGTCCTACCACCTCAGGGTGAGAGGACCAGGGCATGTGAGCTTGGGCCAACCATAGCAGCTCGTTATGCATACGAGCCTCAAGGCACTGTGGAGGGACATGGCACTTTAAAACAAGAGGGCCAGTGTGTTGGAGTGTCCCGTGGCCCCGAGCTGTGGAGGCTGAGGGTTTAACACGCGTCCCATCTGGTGTGTGTGACTGTGCACACGGTGGTCGAGTGGTTATGGAAGCATCAATAGCCGGACTCTTTAGATCAAGGGGTATCTCAGGTCAGAAGTAACTTGCAAATCCATTTTCCTTAGAAATGTAGAAACGGGAAGTAGAGAGAGTTATGCGTGTACATGTGGTGACCGCAGAACAGAAGTCTGGACTTTGTATGAAAACTGATTCTCTCACAAGTTCAGTGTGTACTTTTTGTTAATGTTTGTGTCACACAACCTCTTTTCACCATGTTACATTCACTGCAATGTCATAACCAGCCAAGCTGTAGATAGGAAGTTCACTGATCCTGCAATAAGGACACGGCCACTAACACTGGGACCTCAATGCCCCAACCGACCAACCGCTATCCACTCATCCAACCTTCCATTTCCTGTTCCATTACTAATTCATTGAGGAGAAAACAGTGCTGGGCCACTTCTCAGCCCAGACGCTTTCCAAACCCTGATTAAAATTGCAAAATGGCCTCCTGTTCAGCCCTATTTCAACCCCTTCAAGACATTCTGACAGAAGCAGGAAGAGACGTGACAGAAGCAAGGAAGTGGTCAGATATTCAAAGTGTCCTGCATGCTCCTCTTTTCAATACTAGAACTTGACACTAATGCTACTAGGACCACACCAACTCATGCCACACCTTTATGATGTGTTATTTTGGACAAATGCCCCACACAGATGGATGCCAGATCAAATGAGTCATGGTTGGATTGTACATTACAGGGCACAGTATTTTTTCCCAGTGACACATGACTATATTGTACACGTCAGAGAAAAGTCTATAGGGTTAGAACGGGGTGAAGGCAACCAGTTAATACCTAAATGTAACGTTTACCATCAATAACAGTCCATAAGATGGATGGGCCATATGCTTGGCAATGGCAGGCCATGCTCCACACAATTCTTCATCTCCGAGGCTTGCCGTACCAGATTCCTGCTTACTAATTGAAGACATGTGGTCTGATCAGCCACCATAGTAACGCATGAGAAGTGGGTAAGATGTGGCAAAATGGTGGACAATGGAGCTCAGAAAGTTAACACTCAGAGCTCTAGAAGAAAAAATCAGCACTTAATCAGCGACAGGTTTAACTCTGTGGTACTAAATGTCCTTGTAAGAATCATTTGAATTTATATATAACACAGCTACCTGTGTATTTTCAGTTATATCTTGTGCACACACACACATGCCGTCACTGGCCTGTTAAAAATACATCATGTGGACCCTTCCGCTTATTCTCCCTAGAGGTGTGTCAGGAACATGCATAGGTCCAAGCAGTAGTGAGCGTGATATTAATTAAGGTAGCCAACCTGTAGGTTCCTTTGTGCCCAGCTGTAGAGCATAAATCAGGCTTTTAACGAGGCTAGGGCCCTAAGATCTCAAACCGTGCTGGAATGCTACCTGCACAGCCATGCCAAAAATCTGTCTGGGTCTAGGGCTCCTATAGATCACTATGTTTATAAGGGGGACTATAGCGACCTACCCTGGGGAGGGAAGGAGGGAGGGCAGAGCAGAGGAGCAGAAAAGGAGGGTGGCAAAAGGGGGGCAGGAGCTATTTCTATTGGGTCATCAGGTTTAAGTAAACATGTGTGGTGTTGGTGTGTAAGCGTGCACATGTGCATATGTGCTACACCACAACATATTCTCCAGTTTTTATGAGGACGCTATGTAAAAAGGCAAAGGCAACCAAGGAAAAATAATAAGACAGACGGAGCTAATAAGGGACAGCAAGATAAAGACTTAAGAGAAGGAGGACTGCCGTAACAGGTACAAACTTCTCCAGTGGATCAGCAAAGGTCAAGAAATCATCAGCAAAAAAAAGCAAGAATAAATTCCTTTCCTTTCACTCAAGACAAATTGAATTAATTCATTAATTAATTCAATAAATGTGTGAGAGAAATTCTACAACGAGATTTTAGAACGAGATTTTAGAACGATCTGAGAAAGAGTTGGTGAGCAGGATATGTGAAGAAAGCCTGTGCTCCTTTGGCGACAGAAGGATTTATTCAGACAGCTGCAGGACAGGACACACACATGTACACACTGACTGACTGACTGGCGGACCGGTTGAACAGCAGGCTGAGCACACCTCCAAGCCAACATCTCTGCACAGAAAGGGTCCATGAACTCAGACATTCCACAACAGGCAGTGGCAAGACATACTTAGACGCACGCATGACCAATACACAGCCATGATGCAAATTCACACACATTTTATGCTCACTACAACTTAATACGTGAATGGTCTGAACGCTGCTGAAGCAACGTGTTAAACTATACAGTAGTTTATTTTCATATGCATTAAATAGCACAGCAGTACTTTCCAATGCAATGCCTACACTCCTGGAAAGCTTACCAGCTAACCAACCGTATATAAATAAGTCAGTGTGGAAGTGTGGAAATTTGGATTAATGGCTGATCAGGGGATGGGTAGAGCTGGTTTCTCAGGCTGCACTCTGCAGTACCACCTGAGATTTATGGGCCAGATGTTTGTGCTATTGCTTCTCTAACGGACTATAAAACTTCATTTACAGAAGGCAACAGTGGAGTCTCAATGTAAAGTGTTCACTAAGATTTTGCTGTGCTGATGCAAATGTCAGCTCCAGATAATTAAAGAATGTAATTAATAAACAGCTTTCATTACTGGGAATTCTTGTACACTCCTGCAGTTTCTCTTTCCCTTTCTCGTTTGCTTTCTTTCTCTCTTTCTCATGTCATTTAGACAATGACAGCCCTGACAGGAATGTAACTCCACTCCCTGTCAACATGAACTCAGGTTCTCAAGATCCACCCTGTCATTTGGAGAGGGACTGACAACCTCTGACTGACGCAGGGGTCGTGGGAGCATTGACCCCAGTGGACTGCTTGTGTTGCATTCCGAGAAATGAACTTTGTGAATTTGCGCAAGGTCAAACTGTAAAGATCCTATGTGCTCATTCCATACATGTCCAGCTGATACGGTGCAGGCCTGCAGAAAATACCGGGAGGGGAAAGTGCCTTAGAACGGCTGAGCCCAACGGCTATCTCATGTACCTTTGACACTGCCATACAGATATATAAAGACAAAACAAGATATGTTTGCTCTTAAAACACATGGCCTTTATGGCTCTCGTCCGGTTTCATCACCTTTGCAGTACACAGAGGGGTAGCTGATGAAAAGAGGAATTAAAGGCAGTGAAAGAACAAGGATATTATCTGAAGAGGAAGGGGTGTAGTTGAAGGGTGTCAAGAATGGCGTAAAAGGCTGTGGAGAGGAGAAGAAGGGAAAAACAAAAGAGTGGTGGACAGCTTTACACTGCAGCACCCCATTCTAGATTACATTAGTGGCAGCTGCTTCCTTTGTGTGGTTTTATGGCCTGGCCCCAAGAAAAAGCTGCTAAAATTTCATTTAATCTGCTGCAGAAACTCAAGTGTCTGTCAGCCACTCAAACAAGGGGGCCTAAAAGCACTATGCTCTCAGATAACTGAGGCAAAATAACGCTAATAATATCTCTCTCCGTAACCATACAGGCAGACATTTTGTGTAACCGAAGAGGGCTTGCCTGTGCCGCCGGTGCATGGGAAACTGGCCCGCTCTCGTAGTCCAGGGGTTGGCCTTTAATGGCCGGTGAGGGAGCCAGACAGTGTCCCCCTTCTTGTCTCCTTCTCTCCCCCCTTTATGTCCACCTCCTGTTCATCCTTCTAAGTCATTAGCCTATGTTAATCACTAAAACTACCAAGAGTGACCCCCAATTTCATTTAGTATGCCACAACACTTAACAGCAGATGACAACGCAGCTGCTGCAACTGATTTATTAAGGTAAAATAACTGTATGACTGAGTCTATATTTGGTGCTAATTTGAATTAGTTGCCCACACTCTCAGACTTTGACACATACAGTGTGTGATCAGATAAAATCCAATCCTCATTCAGTTTCTTTTTGTTTTCAAAACAATCCTCAATTTAAAAAAAAATCTATTTCTGCAGATTCAACACCTTTTTACATTCATTTGCTCCCATTCGTGTGGACAATAACTTTGTTTAACTTCTTGGTAAGAAAAATATCTTTACACTGCAAACGCTGGATGAAGGCTTGCCAAAGTTAAGTCTATAAAATGGTCCAAAGTCTATTAGGATCTGAACCATAATTAAACAAGCTATGAACAAAATAAGCCAAAAAGTGGAAATGCCCACATTATCCTTTCAAAACAAATGCTATATCTCAATTGCCCACACAGTATCCTGCCTCTAAAGACCCAGACACGCAAAAGTAAACACGTAAAAGAGCCTCAACAGTTTGCTGGCTGTGTTAGCTTGACACAAGGATGGAGCTTTGACAGCAGTGGTAACTGACAGAAAGCAGCAGTACAGGCAGCGGTTAGGGGCAGCTTCCTTCCTGGCCTTTGGGTTCACAAAGCGACATGTCCACATACGTCCATATACATTTTGCTCAGATAAACCGAGAGGAAGAAAGAGGGGGTGGAGGAAGAAGAAGAGGACGAGGAGGAGGAGGAGATGCAAGAGGCCCCTTTCCTTTGACCTCTCAGATAATAAGATGGCAGGAGTGAGGAGAGCTAGAGGCATGGGGGAGAGAATGAGGGAACTGAGACAATACAGGAAAAGGCCCTAAGCAGAGATAGAGGAAGAGGGAGTTATAACAGCCCGTCAGGACAAGATCTCCGCTCCTTCTGTCTGAATGGAGCAGATCACAGATGACGAAAGTAAGCTTGTGACACTATATCCCACAGGAGCAGGCCTCACTTGCATACCGCTCATCCTCTCAGGTTCGGCTGAGGCTTAAGAGACTGACACCACTGTGAGGATAATGACAACGAAGCATGGCCACCACATAAATGGAAAAAGTTATGAACCCTTCTCCCAATCTAACAAGACAGGCTGGCTTTTCTCTTCACTGTCAAATTCACACAGTTCTTAAAATTACAGTAATGCCTAATACGTTTCTGCTACTTGTTGAGCATCGTCACTTAATGATATCTTTACAAAGCGGAAATGTTTTGAGAGGTGGTGGGAGCTTTGAGTTTTACTACATATTATTAGTGCTACAACTTGTGACTCTGTTCCTGTGAGCGACTGAATGATGTCAACTTAAAAAAAAAAAAAAAAAACTTCCACCTACTAGCACCTCTGACGCCAGTTGCCTGGCAACCTCACAGTAATGACAGGACTCCAGGTTAGCTGTTTTAAGCCTTTATGCTAAGCTAAGATAACTGGCTGCTGGATGAAGCTTAATATTTAAAGTATAGACATGAAAGTGGTATCAATCCTCTCATCTAACGCTCACGAAGAAAGCGAATATTTCCCAAAATGTTGAGCCTTTCCTGTAATCTCCTGCTTCCTCCACTGACACCGGTCAGTTTAATCAAAGTGACATTAGGGCGTAGCATGCAGAGAAATTGAACTGCTCGGAGGAGGCTATAAAAAACAGCACTTTGAAACCATTGAGAATAATTAAAAAAAAAAAAAAACTTGTTGGCTCGGAAAAAAATATGCTAATGGGTATTCACCCTGTACCTTTTCCATGTAAAACAATGTTTACAAATGGAAACTAAAAAGAAGAAAGAAAGACAGAAAAGGGAAAAGCAAAACAGAAGCACAAATGAGTGCTAATGAAGACATAGCAAGCTGTAGAGGGGGGAAGGCGGAAGAGATGGGCGAGGGCAAATTAACCTTTTTAATTGGAGAGTGGTAGCCCTCTTTGGACCCTGCAGTTGGATCCAGAGTGCTGACAGATGATGAGAGGGAAATGGCAGGCCTATTACAGGCAATCTGGCCCTGCAACTTGGCAGACCACAGCAGTACCAGAGCCTGGGGAGAACAGGGCATGTCCAGCATGGAAAGCACTCCTTGCCAGACCGCTCACTGGCAGAGAAGGGCTTGCCTCAATAAAGGTATAAATAGAGAATGGTTATCTTGGCACTTTGAACTATGGGGTAAAGGGTTGTCATAAGGGAGTCTGGTTTCTCGTCTGATAACAAAATACTACCTGGTCAAGAAAAAGGAGAAGGGCTTTGCTTTAATGAAAGAGAGAGAGAACCAGTCTGACAGGTATGAGAGAAGAGAAGGGCCAGGGAGGGAGGCGTGAGGGTGAAGAAATGCACACTGAAAAATTCACACACCATTTGGGTTCACATGATATGTACTGCATGCACACACCCCTCTTTTTCAAACCCAAAACATCTGCCCCGGTGTTCACCGAGGAGCCAGATGTAAGAAAAAGACATCAGAGAGGATGACTTCCTGTCTGTCAGTGCGTCTGGATGCAAGAGCCATGTTTATGTCTGGGGATACAAGAAAAACAAACATCAAGGTCAGGGAAGCTGGAGTCTGTCCAAGCAATAGATAGCCTTTTCTTAACAGGGCTGCAGGCCTGTTTTAACACACAGCCCCAAGGGGACACCAGGATTTAGACAGAACCCTTAAGCAGGATTTCATATTGAATATCGAGACCCTTACAATCTTAGAGCTGTTTCTCGAGCTGCAGACCTCTTTCACCTGACATCTGAAAGACACTTGTAAGTGAACAGCATGAATGATGTCACAAGAGAGGGATAGTTTTCCAAATCTGATCTCAAATACAACTTTCTTTGCACAATCATGTAATCGAGCAAAATTTCATCCTGGGTTCTCTACAACCAGTGACAACCGTCTTATTCACCGTCTCTCTGGACAGAAGACACTTAATGTAAACATAATCCTGACGCCTGGTCTTTAATGCTGACCCCATTAGCCAGACGATCACGGACATCTCTACAGTAGGTCACCACCGCTAAGACAAAGAATCACCAAACCTTACCTCTGCCCCAATCCCCCCAACCCACCACCCGTCAGTTCGTCTCTCACTCCACACCTTCCCGTTTTCATGTATCTCTCTCTCTTTGTCCATTTGCTTTTCATTATATATTCTAATGCATGTAGAACAAGGCACAGACAACATGGCGCACCACACTGGCTTGCTTTTAATTACACCATGCTTAACCACTTAAGCAATGATATATTAAAATGTGTAAGTCTCACATTTGTCACATATATGCATACACACACACACACACACACACTCCATCAGCATCCTCTGCCTGCATCTCATGCACACACACTCTCGCTTGCAAATTTCTCCCTCACTCTCACTGTCTTTGTATCTGTCTCTGTCCATAAACACGCACACACACGAATACACACCAGACACATGGCCGAAGAGAGCAGACTACCATCTGGAAGTAGTGGCCGGCTTTGTCTGGGGGGGTGAAAACGCCAACACGACCCCCCTTCAACACACACACACTCGCACATAAACTATACACACAGCCCTTGCAATGGCCCCCATCGCCCTCCCCATCCAACTGCTCTAAGTGTGAGAGCTCTTCTCATACAATCTGCGCATATACATATGCAAATTTGCAGGGGGGCATTATAAAAACAGCCATCATCATCACACACACACACACACACACACACACAGAAAGAGAGAGAGAGAAGCGAGATATTTAGTTGGCTTCGGCACCAAAGTAACCACGCAAGAGTTCTGGAAAGGAAAACATGTTTCTGAGAAATAGAGCAAGAGCTGGAAGGCTGGACGAAAGAGGGGAGATGAAAAGAAGAACCTTCTTTATAAATAACAAATTAATGTGAGCATGTGTGAAATACATGCAAATGGGATTGCATGCATTTACACAGAGACACACAGAAACACATGCACGCACAGGCACGTAAACATACATTATCCATGTTTGCCCTGCAGCATGCATGTGATGAATTTATACATAAAAACTCACTCTGTCAATTGACGCAAGATGTAACACAACTGTCATTACATTCTACATCACATTGGACCAAACACTCGGTGCCAACTTTTGATATTTGACACCTTCCAATGTCTGGCCCTGGTTCCAGTGTACAAATGAGAAAAAGTTTATACATTCGTAATGCATTTACATTCATAAACTTGTACCAAATTTTAAAGAATCAAAAAAAATATCTGGTACAAGATGAATCAAGTTCTATTTGGCTGCACTTGAACTTGAAGGCTTTTGTCTGGTGTCCATTCGTCATAATCAAAAACCACAAAGCCCCGAGTGAGGACAGAAAAAGACAGAGTGGGGGAGAGAAAAGGGGGAAAAGAGACACCTAACCCACTCATATTCTTCCATAAACCTTCTTCACACACAACCTTTCATACAAATTTCCCAATTTTTAAGAAATCACTTTTCTCACCTCAGCAGTTCACTTTCACTTATGCACTGGCAGAACACAATCCCATTTTTTCCCACAAATCTGGGATTCTTGCTTGATTTTGTAACCATGTGCATACCCAAAACTGTAAACATTAAAATGAGTCACAGAAACGGTTTAATCAAGATGACAGACAAATAATAGCTGTAGCCTAAAGAAGGACTCAAATTAATAAATTCTACAGTCCTACAGCGATAAACTCTGGGTTCCTTGAATTCCTTAGATGTTCGTGATGTGACAGAGCTTTCTGATCTGCCATCTTGAGGCAGGGTTTGTGTGTGAGCTGAAAGCATTTGAAGTGGAATAGCGAACAGCCTGCTCTCAAAACTCAAGGGACACATCCGAGTCGTAATTAGGAGAGGAGCTGCGTCCATATTTTATGGCGTTCACAGACACAAACACATTCACAGACATGATTTCCATTACGGCCACATGTGTACATATATGATATATGCATCCGTGGATGTATTTATGCATGCAAAGCTGACACAGATAGAAGGTTTCTTGCCCACACAGCACAACAGTCCATTATGTACATCTTCCATATCAAATTCTCTCTCCCAGTTTTCACCACTCTCATGTTTGCTGTAATGTTTTCAGTACACAATAGCAGCGGCGGTGTTAAGCTCATGTTGCCCCATCAAGAGCAGAGCACCAACAACAACCAAACACTTTTCCCTCCTCTTCCCACCCTGTTTACGACCGGATCCATTCGTCTCTCACTTTGTTCCCACGCTCCCTTGCTTCTTTTTTCTCTCCTCTGCATTGTCCTGTGCCCTCAGGTTAGAGGTTCTCTCTGTTTCCTCCTCTAAACCCTGGAAAACAGAGGAGGACGAGAAGAGGCGAGCTGGAGAGAGAAATAGAGAGTGGAGAAGAGGGCCGGGCAACGAGGCCTGTCCGTCTGCCTCCTTCGGCCTGGGTGGCTAACCGGTCTGAACTGGTTCTGACATAGGTGAACCAGAGACGTGTCTTCTTTCGCCTCTGGACAAAAAAGAACCATGGTGGCATTCCATCCACAGTCAGCAGGTACCAGGGAAGTATGCATCCGTGTGTGTGAGTGTATGTGCGTGTGTGTGTGTGTGTGTGTGTGTGCCTGTCTCCCAAGACCTTTGAGGCCTGGACCATTGCCAAGTTCATCTGTTAATGGACAGCTACTATGAGAGCTGCCCCATCCCCCTCTTTCCCTCCTCTCTGTGTCTCCAGCAGCCGTGCCTGCTCACGACCCCCCCTTAACCTCCCCAACCCCCAGCCAGGCCTGCCCAGATACAGGCCCTCACTCTCCCTCTCCCTCCTCCTCCCTCCTCCACTCCCTTTCTCTCCCTTCCCCTGAAAGCTATATCATTCCGTTTCTCCTCCTCCTCCTCCTCGCTGCCCCCCAACACTCTTTGCTTCTCCTATTCAAGATAAACAGAGTGCTTCAAGTTCAGGGGACACCCTGGGACCCTTTAACAAAGCCATCTATCATGCTGTCTGCCTGAGACTCCTTTGGCCATAGTGGGCTCTGCTGCTGCTGCTACATCTCTCTCTCTCTCAATCTGTATGTGTGTGAGCGTGGACACACACAGGCTGGACATAGACCAACCAGCCACCCTGCAAACCATGACTAGCTACTTGCTCTCGCTGATCCCGAGCTGGACAATTTCCCCATTGTGTTTGTGGCCCCTCCTGGCCCTTTCAAGACCAGAGCAAAGGCAGACCCAAACTACCCACCCACCCCTCCACTCCCCTTCTGCCAATGCATCCCCTCTCTCCTGTTAAAGCGAGACAAGCTCACGACACGAAGGCACGCCACAGAGTGAAGAACAGCACGCACACGTAGGCCACTTTCTCTCCACACCTCGGAGACGGACTCCGCTGACCCCTCTCTGATTCCCCCGAAGTCAAACTGCAGGACGATTAACCAAACTGTCAACAGCTTAATAGTCTGGGAATAAGAGACTGACAGTAGGCCTAGGAGCCGTGTGTAAACATTGTGGAGATTATGAACAGTGCATGAGAGAGAAAAAAAGAGAACAAACAGAGAGAAACCCCATTCACACAGAGATCCTGCAACATTTATAGATTTGGTTATCTCTGTAGCACTTTTCAGCATTCAAGCATAGGTTTGCTATATGGAAAAACTACAACATGGCAGAAAGTAGGAAAATAAGGACACCACAGGGGAAGAGCATTGTGAAGTGCCACACAGGCTAACTAAATGATTAATTTCAAAACTTCCACTCAGCTGAAACTAATTTATTTAATGGCATTTTAGGCATCACAACACACCTTCCCTGTGGAGACAGCATGTTCTTTAGTGCAACGCATGGTTCCTCTGGTGGCTAAATGAAGCAAACAAACAAATGCTTTAACTCTCTTTATATTTCCTTTAATTAAACTTAATGTAATTTTGTCTTTTGTTGTTATTGCTTTTGATTGCACCAGACCGATGCTGGAAGATTTCCAGAAATAATGCCAGGTCCTGAGCAGGTAAATAAGCCAAGAGTCTTACATGATGAGACAACTTCAGCTCCTGTTGCCACATAACAGTGACCAGGACTACTGCAGGAGTATTTACAAGTTAAGGTGCATGTAGTTAAGGGGTGAGACAGCAAGAGAGAGGGGTGAGAGAGAGAGAGAGAGAGAGAGAGACACACACATTTTCTATCTCTCTTCCTCCCTCTTTTCACTCCCTCTCTTCCTCCTCTTTCATGCCTCTCTCTCTCCGACAAACAGCCACAGCAGCGGCCCCAAAAGCCCAGCAGCTGCTGTCCTCTCCAGCCTGCCATAGAGTGGGACCAGAGCGCTAAATTATCCATTAGATGTTATCAAGTTGTAGCAGGGTGATGCCATTCTGCTAGGAGCCATCAATCTTTCATAAGTCCTAGGCACCGCGTGGATTGGGATGCACTACCAGAACCTCCCCACCACCTCCCCACCACTCCCAGCACACCACCCACCCCATCCAACTCAACGACCTGCACGCAAACTTGGACATGTACACACAGTAATCCACGCACACAGTCAACAAAGACACAGGCTGACATAAATGCAGCCAGGTACACGCTCTTGCACTCAAGCTCTGCAGAAACAACCTGGACGGAGCTTGTTTAGGGAACATCCAATTCTACATTTCTTGCCTTGTGTCTTTCATCCCCCTTTTTCCTTCCTAAACAAAACTAACATTTTGAGCCAAGCCTCAAATTTTATACTGCCTTAACCATGTTTCCATGCCCTCACACTAGCTTCCTTTGCACGCTCTCCCTTTTTTCTCTCATCCTCATCTCTCCCTCCCTCTGCTTCTTGCCGTGGCCTGGCAGGCAGGCAGGGCAGACATGTTCAGAATGCGCTCCGGTAATGGGCTAATCAAAAATGCAAAACAATTGGCAATTACCGCGCAGGGCCCTAATGGTCATTAGAATTTACAACAAGGTAATGAACTGAGAGTCAGCTCAGTCCATGCATATTCATAAAGCAATCAGGCCTTTGAAGATTAAAGAAGCGCTTCAAATTTAAATGAGGGCGCCAGCATGTTATCAGTGAGATTCAGCCTGCAAAAGTAAAGGGTGCCTGGGACAGGAGTGTGCATTTATGAATGTGTGTATGAGTGTATGCGTGAGACGAGGGCTGGGGGTCAGTTTGGTGTGGGGGGATGGAGTCGAGGTGTAAGTAGGTGTGTGTGTGTGTGTGTGTGTGTGCATGCATCCGTGATGACAGTGTGTATCCATCTCATTGGTGTGCCAAATCGTGCCTGCATGCATTTTGTGCAAAGCAAACTGCAGAACATTGAAACCACCATATAGCCTAGAGTGGTTCTAATAACCAAATTAACACTCTCTTAAAAATGAATGAAGGCCCTATCTTCTGATCATCATTTAAAAGACGTGGGATTTGAATCTAAGATCAAATGTACAGTTAACTTGAGCTATTAGGAGGCAATGAGCTTTTGAATACAAAACCCCCTGAGGAATACAGCAACCTATTAGTATACATTTATGAAAAAGTGCTGCGGCAGACATGGTTTGCATGCACATGTACACGCTAAAGCACTCTTAAGACTCTCTCACACACACACACACACACACGCAAACAGAGGGCTGTGAGTTTTCACAAGTGTAATGTCAGAGACAGGGGCCCTTCTCTGTGCCCTATCTCTCTGGTGGAGATAAGGCTGGCGAGACACAGCTGTAGACGACCACCCACCCACCCACATACAAAAGGTACAAATCAACTTGAACACACCCATAGACACACACACTCTTGACAGGCCAAGCCCAGCACTGGGACCTGCAGTGGGACAGATAGTGGAGGAAGAAGCACTAGAGAGACAGATAGTGACCAGGATCAGTGGGTTCAGACTAACATGAGGCCCTCGTCAGTGTGGCTCTCCCATGGCCTCAGCATTATCACCATGGGTGTGAGAAAGACAAAGCAACAGCCCTGCAGCTCCACATCTATAAACACTACAGTCATAATAGGAACACAAGAGGTTGAGGTGACATACTGAGCAGAGATACAGGTTGTGATACAGACTCTCCAAGATGCTAAATAATAAAATCTGGATCAGTTTCAATCAGTGCCCTAGATCAGGACTTAAAGGAAAAAGGGGAAGTTTTTCAGAAAATGAAAATTACCTCGTCAAAATCTCTGTTCCTATTCTCACTCCAAATCAACCTGCCTTCCTAAAATATCACTTCTGTCCTTTATGTTCTCATCTGCCACTTCCTGAGCTACAGCTGTATCAAAGACACTTTTTCTTCTCTGTTTCTGTTCTGTCTAAAAATAAAGTCATTAACCTGCAGGTGGTGAAGCCGGCGGCTGGCGTGACAGGCCCTGACGCTGTCAGATGACCCCTGACCCTGTGATGTGACTGCCTGCCACGCTATTGACAGGACAGCGGCAGGACACGCTTATTTCTGAGGATACTTTTTCATCCGCGTGACGCGGCTGTGGACATACAAGGCTGTTTCTGTCGTATAGCTTCATTTGACAGTAGGTAGAGGGGATAGACAGAGGGAGTGTATGCGTGTGTGTATGTGTGTGTGTGTGTGTATGTGTGTGTGTGTGTGTGTGTGTGTGCTGTGTGCGTGTTTTCTGGCTTGCTCTGCAGCCAAATCTGAGCGAGTGAGAATGAGGTCTAGAGTGGATGTTGGAAGCCTTTAAGAGGTGTAGACACGCTAACGTAGCCAAAACTTAGAGTTTCCAGTCCCTCGAGACAAACTACTGGAGCAATGCGTGTAGAGAGAGCGTGGGTGAGGAAGAGAGAGGAAGAGATAGAGAGACAGAGTAAAAGGGGAAGGAGTGAGAGAGAGAATGAGAGAGTGGGATAAAGCAGAGGGGAGGGGGCTAAAATAAGGATCATATGTTTCTGACAGATCTCATCAACTCACAACACATCATGGGGCCTCTGCCACAACACATTTATTACAGACAAAACACAGTTTCACAGCAGGGGGTTTACACTGTACGTGTGTGTCTGTGTGTGTGTGTGTGTGTGTGTGTGTGTGTGTGTGTGGATCTGTAAACGGTGGGGGCTGCATTGTTGTGTTCATAAAACAGGTGTGTGTACATTTGTGGGTGGGTGCATGCATTTGTTTAAGCCTCGTTTTGTGCCTGTACGTGTGTGTTTGTGTTTGTGTGTGTGTGTGCGCATACTTCAACTAGCCTCCACCTGAATGGCCTGAGGCTGTCGTACTGGGGTTGTTAGGAGACAAACAGAGACACAGGAAGCCCAAGCTAGGAGCCCTAAGGACAACACACACACACACACACACACAAACCCACAGTCTACTGCATACCTACCCTTAAGTACACACACATTCCCGCTGTCAGTCACACACATAGCCGCCACCTCACCATAAGTCCTGCTTCCTAAACCCACAAAACATCGCTTTAACACACAGATATACCTCCGCTACCTCCTTCTTACGCACACACACACACATATTTAGGCCCAGCCCGTCCCTCAGGCCCAGAGCTCTGTGCCAAGTCTGGCCTGGCATGGTCCACAGAGGGGTGTCCTCAGGCGAGGCTTGCCAAGTCAAAGACCCTTTCATGTTCAGCCTGCACGCCCAGGGTAGTAAAGCTTTAACAAACAGCCCGACACACACACACACTCACACACACACACACACACACATGGAAAGCTATAAACAGTTTAAGTGGTCAAAAACCACACTCATACACTCACACATGCACACATATGCACATACATTAGTTTAACACTGCATCCAAACTCGAGATGTAAACATCCACTAGACTTCAGCACTTGAATGCAGCCAAAGCCACTAACACTCAATCCAACAACAAAGGCTGACGAATCTCCACCGACAACATTTGTGTGTGTTTAGAGCTTGGCTTCGGAATACAAAAATGTCCTCTATGAAAAATTCATCCTAAAACCCATTCCTGTTCACCTTCATTAAAACTTAGTGGAGCCCACAGCCAAAAATAGGACTGATTTTATCAGAGCCCCGAGCAGCTGTAGGATCAAATTAGAGTCAGTTTTTACAGACAATGGAGTTTATGTTGAAAATATTAGCGGGTATCCAATAATTAAAATAGCATGCATCTGTGCCTTTTCAGTATCAATTAAAGTGATCACCGAAACAAAGGCACACGCCACATGTGAACTCGCACAGCGACCCATATGCACGCACAGACACACTGGACACAGGAAAAAAAAGATATCACTACCAAGGAGCCTCTCGCCCCCCACCACTCACACACACACACTCCCCATGCACAGCCCAGCCCCCTAGTTCTGCCTGACAGATACCCAGTGTGTACATGTGTGCTTATGAAGGAGGGGATGGAGGGGCTGGTGGTTTGGAGAAAGGTGGCACAGTGCCAATATGGAGCCTACTAAATACCTTTGTCTCCACAACACGCAGGGACAAACAGGACAGGAAAGCTGCTGCAAGAAGACACACTACAGTGCCAGAAAGGTGTTACAAGAAATATCACTCCATTGTTAGAATGTTTTCCTTCTCATAGAGGAAAAAGGGGGAAAGGTGGCTGCCATAATTAACTCAGTATTGATTCAGAGTCCAGGTTACAATGGAGGCAGCGCGCTGGAAAGAGGCAGAAGTGTGAGATGGTGGTCGATTTGAGCGGCTACAATGGCCTCATTACCACACACTGCTACACTGGTGAGAATGCAAGAGGTGCTAATGCTGGGATGGATAAATACAGGCCACAGTAATGGAGCAATACAAGCACAAGAATGTGGCACCGCACTCATAAAATGTAGTGAGGAGAAACGATTTGTAAAAATACTAATTATGGTATGTAGGACATGATGAGGCCTATACACAGTAGTGCAGTTGCGCACCCTAAATCATAACAATGAAAAGCATCTTGCTCCAATTACTCAATGTTGGAAGACCAAACAAACATTTATCGCGCTGATAACACTCTCTTTTAGTCCTTGGAATAATGAATGTAAATAAAAACTATGAATCTACTTCACCAGTATAATAGTAATTATATCCTGTGAAATAAATCTAGTTTTATACTACACTGCAGTCACATAGTTTGTGTGAGAAACTGTCATCTGCTCTTTTTCTGGGCCATCCATAATCTGGAGACAAGCTATGGTGTGCCCTATGCATATCTTAAATTGTTTATCATGCAAATGATGGCACGCAGGCTGCTCTGCCCTCTTCTAACGGCCCACAGCTCCAGACTGCAGACCCCAGCCCCAGCTGCAGCCATGAGACTCCCAGACGGCCTCAGCTGTCCCGTAGACAGAGACTGAGAGGCAAAAGCTTCGTCTCTGGCTCTTGGCGTATCACAGACAACTGCCCCCACCTCATAGTTCAACCATCCTGGGTGTCATCTCCCTTTAAGTCCAGCGGCTTCTTTCCTACACCTAACCCTGCCTTTTTAAGCTGCTGTCCATACTGAAATCTATCTGCGTCAATTGACATTTCAGGAGGACGGGTCACATTCATTTGAGTGTGTGCACTGCAGCAGCATATAGTAAATCTTTAAGGGTGTAACATGTAATACGCTCCAGTGGAACGAACTGGACATGAAGCCAGTACAGCAGAGATACGGTGTGTGCAGACAGTATGTATTGAGATGCCTCAGCTCAGTGTCAGCCTCTAACTGAGCAGGGTGAGAGAACATGGCAGCTAGCATATGGAGTGTGGGGTGGCGCGCTGGCACTGCCAGCCTGGATACATCAATCTTGGACGCAGAAAACAGAGGTGGGGGGAGGCTGACTCTTATACGTATGCGACTGATGTATGGTGTGTCTTGCACAGTGGCTGCATCTCCCGTTTGACCCGAAACGTCTTGCTGGTTTGTCCTTTTCCTTATCTGAAATGTTGATCTTTTCCTCACCTCACACATTGAGGGTTGAAACACAAGGAACTGTTGTAACAAGGTTATAACACAATCAGATGAGGTGTCACAACAGGACACAACCTCACTCCACATACAACTAAGTTAATCTATTCATTATTAACCCAAGTAAATCCTGACTGTTACACAATGTTCGGAGACAGGAGTCCTATAAATAAAGCTCTGCTCACAATGTTAGTGACCTTATGATATCATGTGAACTCCACTGCACGATGAACTAAATGAGCAAAGAAAAACATGTTCAAACAGCTGACAAGGCCAAGAGGCATGTCAGATGTGTATGCCTGTGTGAGGATGTGTGTGTACATGTGCATGTGCGCGAGTGCGCGCAGATGTTTAACAAACTGCACACTAATGAACAGTGGTCATTCTGTATGACAGAGGGCTAACTGGCTAACAACAGATAACAGTAGTCCCTTCACAATGCCATCTGCGAAGCTGAAACACTGACTAATGCAGTACAGTGGTGCACATTGTTGAGTAGTACTCTCCATGCATTTAGCCTGAATTGGCTTCAAATTAAATCATAACTGCCCAGACAATCAGCTCAATCTGGCACACGATATCGGATCTGTTAAAGGAAATGAATAAACATTCAAATAGGCCGGTCAAAATCAAACCCCACTCTGTAAAACCAGTCATGAGGGACTTATGCTTGTTTGCACAGCGACTCATGTTTTCACTACAGCCTCATTTAGACCCGGTGGACAACCAACAAACCGAACAGCTGCCTTAAGAAGTCCTTAATTACTCAAATCAAGAAAAAACACTGACAATTAGTGGCTGTAGGGTTCCTCAAATAAATGCTTCTTCCTTGACAGATCAGCATAATTACATTCTTTTCTGTCTCTTTTTAATTTTAGCATCATAGTGAGCCTTTGCAGGCGCATATTTGAGGGAGAGAGAGATATGACAGTGTAATAAGCCAGGGAGGGATAGAGATACATCTCTCACCACCACATGAGAGAGAATGTGGAGGCCACAGGATCTGAGCACATCTGTGATGCAGCAACAAACCAAAAGAAATCCATTTCTCTCTCTCTCTCTCTCTCTCTCTCTTTCTTTCATAATCTGTGTCTTTGTCTGTCTCCGTGTGTGTCTTTTTCACTGTCTGCAAATGTTTCCTTTTCTCACAATCATTTTCAGGCTTGTCTTCATGTGGGTTCATGGCTCAGCTGAGCGAGATTCACAGCTCCTAAATGCAGCGGCAGATATTTCACACCCTGTTTATGCAGATTGGAGACATCCTCACTACCAGGAGCAAAACCAAGAAAATTGTTCTCATTTGAAATAAACTCTCTATGAACCTTGGTACGTGTGACCCACTCCACACAACTTTAGACCTTAAAGACTTACATCCCACATTTTTATCTTGCTCATTTGTTTGCTCTTGCATGGCAGCCATTTTAAGCTCCCTGTGTGTTTACCTGTGATATTCTCCAGCTTGGGGATTATTCCTTGCAAGGGAGCAGATAAACAATCCTCATCCTGCGGTGACACCTGAACAGCCACCTCCACGGGGTGACAAACCCTCCGCGGGTGCTGATGGTGGGTCCGCGAGTGCGAAGAGGATGTTGAGAGAGGAGAGGCGAGCGGGGAGGACGGTGGCCTGTCCAGGGGTTTGTCCGTACAGAGGCTCCCGTGGCACTGCCTCCGTTTGTGTTCAATGAACAGCAGGATGTCAGCCAGGGGGAAGCGGGAGTGGCACTGGCCACAGGTCAGCAGGTCCTGGTCCCCTTTTAGGGGATCGCCCTGAGCCACTCCCAGCCTGGGGGAGTCCTGAGAGTCTTCTTCTGGTAAAACACCTGACAGCGGCTCAGCTGGATGGGCAGGAAAGAAAGAGAAATGTGAGATATGGTACAGAGAGAGGTAGTGATTCTGTAGTGCCTGTAAACAAATGTGTCAGGAGAAGCACTGGTCTCTGCAGTACTACAACATTTGAATACACCTACAGGAATAAGGTCAGGTTTTAAAATGTATATACAATATTTTTAGAAAAGAAAGAAGAAAGAAAAAAAAAGAAAGAAAGCACAGACTACTTCGATAAGGACTGACATGTTCAGCTTGCAGGCAGCAGCCAAATGATTAAGTTGCTTGACCCTCTTTATTGTGCTGCCAATCTCGCTTTTTTAATGAACCTAACACCTCTGAGAATCAAAAAATAGATTCTAATTTGAGTTCAAGATGATTGGACCCCATTTCGTTAAAAGTGCTGGGATCTCGTGAACCAAGGTTAGACATTGAGGGGTTGGATGTGGAGTAGGTCCCTGAAGTACCGACGGAGAGAGAGAGAGAGAGAGAAAGAGGAGAGACAAGAGAGAGAGAGAGAGAGAGCATTTTAAAAGAAGTAATCTAGCCACACGGTAAACGACACTGGGCGCTCCGACTGGGATGTTGAGATAAGATGTGATGAATTCTTGCCGCTGGTTCAACCTTTAATTCTGTGTCGGGTCAGACGAGAAGGTGGTGAGGGACTATGCAAGATAGGCCCTGTTACTTGTATGTTCAACTGCATTAAAGATGAGGGAATTCGCTCCTATTTTACAGGCCGCTTATCTTAACCAGCTTATGCCATGGACATAGACGAGGTGTGTGAGGCAGGGTTAGGTGGAAAGATTTTCTTCAAACCAAATAATCTCATTTTGATGCCAAGCAAGAGTGATGTGAATAACTTTGAAAACTAAAATATAATCCTTTTTTCAGACGTCTGACTGTGCCAGAATTTAAAGTAGTTTAGGCCAATGTTTCCCACTGGGATGCAGGAGTAGGTCTGTTCCACTATCAGGAAAATCATTAGGCCTCTTCGTTTGCCATTTTAGACTATTACGACTTCCTGTGGATCAATAATTCCATCCAACTCGCTCATAGAAAAATGTAAAAAGGGAGATTTTTTTTCTATTTTCAAATTAAATAACAAAAATAAACAAATAAATAAATGCAGTAAGCATGAACAGTACATTCATTTCCTCTCTGCATGTATAAATATGTGATAAAGTGTCCCTTTGCCACATGACAGCTCACCACTGGCCACAAAATAAAATTATGCAAACTTGTGCAGTCTCAAGTATTCTGTAGTTCAAATTAATAACGTGAATATATAAAAACACAAGTATTATGCCAAACTAAGTGAAGCTGAACTCAAAGAATCTGGGTCAGAGCCAAACACAGAAATTATACAGGCTAAAAGGAATCTCTGCAAGAGTAGAAAAAAAAAGTATTTTAAAAATAATTTTGTGAATTGTTCCATGAAAACAGGCGTAGAGCTTCCTGTCTTTAAACACTTTCTTTCTGCATACTCTCTGGATATTTTGAATGTATTACTTTATTTTTTTCTTCCCTTGGAGAAAAAAAAATGCATGAGTAATGCAAGGAACATAAAATATACAATCTCTTATTTCTACTAAAACGATCCTCTGCATGCGCTTGGTCAAGCAGCACAGGGATAAAGTGGATCAAGTTCAAGTTCAGAAGTGGTCCACAGGACTACAATCACATTGCGCCCCCCACTGGCAAACCTTCTGACAATTATCCGGCAAGTGAAAGCATACATGTTGCGAGAGCATAATTGGTTTCAACCGAAAAGGGAACAGCATGCAGAGATACATTTACGACAAAAGTAATTAAGGACAAAGGAAATACACGGGCTGCTAATCGCCGACAGAAATTTAAATTAAAACAATCTGTATATTTGGAGACGCCTCCACATTCACTGATGCGCGTGAGAGTGAATTGATAAAGCAGTTTCCCGCTGGCATCAGACAAACGGTGGGAAACAGTTCTCCTGCAAACATAAATGTATCTCGACATGGCGAAAAAAAAAGACCCTATCATGCAATCTCAGTAGGTGTCCAGCAATTTTATCACACACACGCGCGTAAAACGACTTTCCTGGTTTTCTCTCCCGTGCTGGTAAAACAGGGTCGCTCACGGAGATTCCTGTGGATTTATGCAACATATATCTCTTTTAATGACACAAGATAACACACTGCACTTTAAATACACCGTCTTTAAACATCAGCTGTGAGGAATTTGCGGCACGGAAACAATATTCCTTGTAGGTAACGCACACGAGGTCTCTGCGCTGTGGACAAGTGGGTATGTAAACACCACTTCCCTGTGTCCAAACCAGCCCCAAACCTCTGTAAATACATTCTTACAACGAAAAAAGAACTAGGTTGTTGTGGTGGAACAGCTTTACAGGCGACACCTGAAAACTTCTCAGCAGACGGCAGCAGGAGTAGCAGTCTTGGGCTGCCTTCATACAGGCAAAGGTCTCTGGCCATAAAGCCCATGCATGCCCTTTAATGGCGAAAGAAACCTTGAAGGCTGCGTTATACAACACCTTAACCAACACAAGTTGAAGCTCTTTGTCACGTTGTTTCAAAACTTCCACAATCATTTCTTTAAATAACCTTTAGTCTTTGATTTTTTTTTTTTTTTTTGGCGTTTTGTCATTTCACTCAGGACAGCGGTGGGTCCGTACGTGGCCGTATCCTACCTATTAAAATTCTCCCAAGGAAGTTGATCTAAACGGAAAAAAGAGGACCAGAGGTGGCTCTCTGAGAGGAGAGGGGGGAAAAACTGCAAAATTAGAGCAAAATTATCTCCACTTACGCGAAAACTCCCTTTTGCTCAAGTGCTGGGGTTTGCCTTGCTTGCGGCGAGACATGTCGGTTTAGTGGCGGCTGTTCAGCTGAGTTCACATTGGGAAATCCGTTCCTATAAGGTAGACTCCAAATGAAATATCTTCATTGATGCGTCTGACATCCAAACAGGAATAAAAAAAAAAGAAAAAAAAGAAAAGAAAAAAATAAAAAACAACAAAATGAACTGCAGATCATACAGAGAGAGAGGCGTGGAGCGCTACGGGCTGTGCGGAGCTCTTCATGACTTTTTCGCAAAGACAGAGTGATGGGGGTACGGCGAAGCCCCCCTGAGCTGCAAGTTCAAGTGCGGACGTGACGTTCCTGCGAACTTGAACGTCAGGAGATGGACGGACTGAGACATACAAAACATGGGCAGGGCGAAGCCGGCCAGTGGGAGGGGGGACAGGCCATAATAAAAACCAATGGACACTCATTATGGACTACCTATGGAAGTGGGGTGGGGTGGTGGTGGTGGTAGTGGTGGGGGGGCACACCGAAGACACCAATGGACAGAGAAGATCAAGGGGGCTGGGCTAAAGGAGTGAACGAGAGAGGGAGAGAGAGAGAGAGAGAGAGAGAGAGAGAGAGAGAGAGCAGTTGAGTTATCAGTTATCCAAGGAAGTAGAGGAGCAGTAAAAAGCGCACGAGCCAAAGAGCGTTATGTAGCAGGGACGTGGTGGAGGATAAATCTAACGTTCAGTTTCATTCATATTTATTACAGTTTATTTACAGGCTGATATGAATATGCAGTGATTATGCAAATGTACAGTCCTGACTGGAGGCTGTATTTTCACACGATGACCAAATTCGCTGTTTTAATTATTACTTGTTACTAAATATTACTCCATTGCAATGGTGACATGAGGAGACAATGAATTTTCCTTGTTTATTTTCCTCGTACTTTGTTAAACTTGTCGTATTAGTGATGTTAAAGCCTTCTGAACATGATCGGGGACCGTTTCCTCATTTCTACATGTGAGCTACAGAGTGGATCTACTCACTTTGTTTTTTGTCCACCTTCTGGAGAGGTTCACCAGAATGCAAATATTAAATATCGAGGCCTAAATGCAAGTGGAGTAAAAAAGATTAGATTAATATTAATGTAATATATAAGCACGCCAGATTATACTGATAAAGGAAAAAATGAGGGAAAAAAACAATACTAAATCAGATTTGAGCCTATGTTTAGAATCTGATAGCCTATCGTTTTGATTTATAGGCTACAATATAATTTGATTTGTTATGATTAAACAGTGCGTTACAGGTGATAAGCCCTGTGTGAACAATGCGCCTCAGTCTATATTCAGTGTTGGCTACATAAAAACTATGAACTCAGACTGTGATTTGTCTCCTCGTCTTATCTGAATGTTTTCATCAGTCAAACAGGTAGTCTCTGTGATAGATAAGAGCAATGATTTATATAACAAACTACAAGTCAGTCAAACACTTATAATAAAAATGAAAGCCAAAAATTCCCACTCAAAGCCATATATGCAGGCTGTAGAAAACACACAGCTGAAAAGTTACTATACTGTTATATTTTATTATTGTGATATTTATAGGATATATCTAAGTTATTAATGTAATTTACAGCGTCTCTGTTGAGTTTTTTTTTTTTTTTATAGCTGCATTGTAATGTATGTAGCCTTTACTGTGCAGGAGCACAGACAGTGAGGTCCTCCAGATTTACAAGCACATACAGCCAGGCAAATAATTTGATATTTGAAAATGGGAAACAATTTTTTAAACTAATTATGACAAAGTCATTTGAACGAATTTGAGAAACAGTTGCATTTCACCCTCACTGTCGGACTGCGTTTTTGGCTGACGCTACAAAGCATAATGTTTATTTTCCATAAAAGCCTGAGAAAAAAAACCTAAATGTTTCCATCGTTGAGGGAACACCACTGAGGATTGATGCACCAATGAAGTGTGTCGGCACTTTAAATGATAGGCTGTCTAATGGAACCGCTGAGGGTTAGTTAGTCTATCCAGAGAAAACAATGAAAGTCAGCTATAAAGGTAGTCTAAAGCTTTAAAGCTTTTTACACTATCTCGCTTGGGCCCCATTGTTGTAATTTTATGATTTACATAAATGTCGAAAGTAATCAAAACAAAGGGATTTGCTTTTTTTCCCTTTTTTAATTACTATTAGGTTTTATGTCACGATAATGTTAAGTTACAGCATTTTAAGCCTGAGCCAGATTAGTCACATACGGTAGGATGTAGGCTATAAAAGCTTAATTTAATATGGATGAAGGCTCATAATCAACAATCAGCTGTTACCTGCATCAGAGAGAATTCACAAAAACTATAAACCTAGAAGGGCGTTGTCTAAATGCTGATATTCTGATCACAGTAACTAATGGTTTAGTTTGCTTTGGTTTCATTGACCTTTGCGTTGATTCATTTTCTTCCCCCCCCCCCCCCCCTTGCTGTACGTGTGTGTTGCTTCAGTGTATGGCCTCAGCTTCATCATAATTGATCACGCTCAGCTACTACAGCTAAGCCCTCACTCGCAGCTCAGTGCTTTGGCGCCATCTAGTGTTTTAATTTGAGATGGACTCTAAAAAAAGCCAAGTACAGCATGTAGTCATGTGCTCATACAGAGCATTGAGCTCGGCTAATTGTGATACAGTATGCAACTAATGCAAGTGTAACATATAAACTTGAACCTTCCTGGATACATACACTTATTTCAGTTAAGTTATAGAGAGAAGTAAAACTTTTGAAACTAAATATATCAATGAATCTGGATTTTTAAATGAAGGAGGAGGAGGAGATTTAATTTTAAATTAACCCCTTGAGACGTATCATCTCGTTTCCAAGCGGATCTTTATGTGTGATATACAATCCTGTACACTCCTCATGTAAGATCACTGTCCAAAAACAACAATCACTCATCTCACATGGGCCACTCACTCACTCACTCACTCACCACCTAATATGTGTTGGTGTCACTATTCTATTACATAACCTCATGTGCTCTTCCTACATGAGCGCATAGCGCCACCGTGAGACCAAGACGCATATAATGTATAAGGAACAGGGCTGGGCAGCGGGCTTGCAGCAGGAGCGCCGTTCATAATCCTCCACATATCGGATGCTGATTGACCGTAGAGCGTCTGGTGAGTGACATTTATGTTCCTCCGTTTAACTGTTGATAACAAATGGTGTCTTTTGCCGCCCCGAGAATGGAGACGGTGCTGAAAACGAGCATCGCTGTGTCTGTGCGACAAACCTATATGTCGTCCATAACACGGAGCGTTGGCTGCACATCAGCAGACATCCCCCATAACCTTATTTACAATAACACGTGAGAAGTGTTAAAGGGAATCCGTCCAAATGAGCCTGTATTTGGCTTAAAAGAGCGTGCACAGACGAAGAGGGGCTATCCTGAACGCCAAGGATCAATACGCTTCAGATGACAAGTCGGTGATCAGCATCCACGGCAGATAAGCTGTAGCTAGGAATGCATGCATACAATAATGTGCATTTTTTTCCTCTGTAATATTAGGTTAAATTAAGTGAATGTTCCTTAGGACAACGGTGCCTTTATGAAATGGCTCCACGATAAACGCTGCACCGAGACATGGCCTAACCGGGCTAATTTTCAGGCTCTGTCATTGGCCCACCACGACCCATCATCCGCCGCCGCTTGCGAGCACAGTTAATGTGCTGTCATTTGCAGAGGAGATTCATATCAGAGAGTGGATGGGGCCGTGTGTGTGGTCAAGAGGAAATCTGGGCCACTAGAAGCCAGGCCACAGAAAGGGTTAACCACGTCCGTCCCTACATAGGGAGAGAAGGGAGGCTGTCAAGTCCCATTGGGGATGAGCTGATGCTCAAACAGGAGCCCCAGATATGACAAAGTGTGCGTAATTAAATCCAACTATTTCACCTATGGCTTCTTCAGAGCGTGAGTCAGCAAAGCCTGTGTGCTGATGATGCTCCCGCGGCCATGCCCCCCCTCGGTGAAAGGAGCTGTTGTGCTGTTGCATGTGCATGGAAACACTGACAACTGCATGGAAATCATATGAGAGGATCGTGGCGAGCAGAGATGTGTGTTTTCAAGGAGAAACATTATTGCTCTCTCTATCTCCTGGCCTGTTTCTGGCCTGTGTGTGTGTGTGTGTGTGTAAATGTGTGTGTGTGTGTGTGTGTGTGTGTGTGTGTGTGCTCTGTCTGACTTTCTGCACAGCACCCAATCTAATTAGCTGTCCTAATGCACATGTATCATTATCTCTGGCTTTCTGATGTGTTTCTCATAATTTAACCCAAGTCATTCTCCCCTCCTCCTCCTCCTTCTTGTAAAATATCTGACTCCTCTTCTTTTTTTCAGTGTGTGACACTGGATTTGGTGACCGGGTGACTCTGCTGAGCAATTCAATTTGGGAGTTTAGCAGGATGCCTGGAATTCTGTAAGCTGTTAGTCAGTTTTTACACTCACGGTTCTTTTTCATCTTGTTAGCTGCACTACAGGCAGAGATAAGCACGTCAGTGTCCTCAGGTGATACCTGAAATATCTACTGTGCATGTGATACACATGCATGCACATGCACAGATGCTGAAGTAATGTGTTTGCTGTAATTGTATGAAGCTGCAGGCGTTATTCATGCCTGTTAGCACTGTAGGAACTTATCTTTTTAACGTCTCAAACTTTGATTAATAAAAATAAACAACCAAAAAGATAGATCGATACATAGATACAGAAAACTGTGCTGTCTAACACTGTTCCTGTTTTCAGCAGGATGTGTTAAGGGTCAAAGGTGAGCTAGAGGGGCAGAGATGAGTCTGACTTCCTGGTTCCTGGTGAGCGGCGGGGGGACGCGTCATCGTCTCCCCAGGGAGATGATCTTCGTGGGGAGGGACGACTGTGAGCTCATGCTGCAGGTACAGTGCTGTAACTCCACTGGACACAAGCTCGTAGCTGTCATTCTTCATCTGGCTGGATTATTATCTGAAGCACTACAGATTAGCCTGGATTACAGTGATTGACCGGATTTTGTGTGATTTAGTCCCGCAGTGTGGACAAACAACACGCTGTCATCAACTATGAGCCGAATACAGACGAACACAAAGTTAAGGATCTGGGCAGCTTAAATGGGGTGAGTGTGTTGTCTTTCTATGATTCTTTGTCTCTACCTCTTTATCTGCTTACGGCTTAGAACAGTGGTTATCTCTGATGCCATGTCACACATGTCATCAGACAGTTTCCAGAAATAAAATGATCATAAAAAAAAAACAGGTTCAGATTTTTTTAAGTTTGTTTAAAAACAATATATTCACATGCCCATATGTACATGGAGATAGATTTATTTGTTGAAATAATATCTCCTGCGAGTTTAAGCCAGCCTCGTAAAACTCTTTTAATTCTATAGCTGGATAGAACCATATTTAAATAATAATTTGCTGAAGTTCATGACGTCACTATGGATTATGTTCTCAGTGTAATCATCAGCAAGAATTTAGCTATGCTGTTCTGTTAAAAAACAATTTGTCTAATTTTGTTGGCGTTCAATCATTTTGCGAGTGAAAATGACCACAGCTTATATAACAACTGGAGCCAGAGCAATGCTTGTGTTTTGGTTCCAATCACAAAATGATAGTAGGATGACTCTGCAAAACTCTTTTCTGCTTTACTGAAGGAATAAATAGACGTAAATGTTTCCTACCCATCAGTGTTTAATGCTGTCATAACACAAACAGACAAAACTTTTGCCACAACAACATGTCAAATCAGGAAAAATCTTTTTTAAACTAAACAAGGATTCTGACCAAGCATCCAGTCCAAAGGTTTGGTAATTGATTGTTTTCAGTGTTAGTGAGATTCAGCATCAGGCCCTAATCTCAATCCTGCTTTTGTTTGCAGACGTTTGTCAATGACGTGAGAATACAGGAGCAAATCTATGTCACGCTGAAAATTGATGACAAATTGAGGTTTGGATACGATATCCTTTGAATATGCTCTTTCTGTTGAACCCAGTGACACACAGCACAAGGTCAGTGAACATGGACAGCAGTGTAACTTTATCTGTTTTTGAATAGCTGTGAATGCTCATTACACTCTGCCTGCTGCATAATACATAAGACTATCAGTGCATGTTTCTCACCCTTGCAAAGAGCTGACTGTCTTCTCCCTTAACCTGCCTCACATACCAACCTGTTCACTGTGGTTCGAGGCGAGCTGCATATTCCTGAGGAGGCCCTCAAGGTGAGATACTGCATTGTGCATGTAGTGCGAAAACTTATTACATGTAGTGAGTACGTTAACAGACAGGGTTGATGTGCCTGTGCAAAAACAGGGCAGCCAGAAATCTCTTGTATTTATTCATCAGTTTGTAGAAATACCTTAGAGAGGTGGATTTTAGTCCAAGAGAGCAAAGAGTTTCTGCTGAACTGTGAAAAACTACTTTTCAAGATTGATGAATCTGCTGTTTCCCCACATTAAAGTGCCCAGGTACCTGCAGAGAGGACGGGATTTCATCTTAATGAGCAACATGAAATTTCTGCGTTAATATTCAGATTGTCTCTTCCACTGTATGCTATGACAGAGATCAAAAAAAGAAAGAAAACATGTTCTGTATATGGCTTGCTTCCATCCCTGTGAACTCTCCTTCCTCTTGTCTCATCTATTAGCATGAGAAATTCAGCAGCCAGCTTCAGCTGAACCAGAAGAAGCCTCCAGAGGTGGAGCTATTTAAATCAGAGGCGAAACCCTCTGAGGCAACAGCAGCACCTGTGTGCGAGGGGGCCGCCGCTAAGCCCAATGAGGTCAGCAGGGCAGACGACAAGACAACAGGTGAGCCTAAACACCCAAAGATATGGGAAGTGCACAGGACGCTGGTTACAGTACTACATGAGCATATGAGTGGCATGAACTTTTGATCTTCATGCCACAGCTACGCAATGTAGATCTCAGTCTTAGGATAACATATTGATGTCATCAACAACAATTTTGATAGCTGATTTATTGTCAAACATTTACTGGTTCTTGAGCTTAAACGTCATGTATTTGTTGGTCAAACAGCCCAAACAACTTTAAGACCCCATTCTGAGCTGTTTTTTTTTTCTTTTAAGTCATTTCTTTGGGCATTTTATGTCTGTGTTACACAACAGACCGTAGAGTGATGATTAATGACATTCAACAAAGGTCCCCAGCTGGATGTATACTGGGGATGTTGCAGTCCATCGTAAGTGGTTTTCTTCCAAGGCCACAAGGGCTTTTCAGGGTGTTTCAGACCTTTTAGCTGAGGTAGATCCAGGCATGGCATTTCCTTTTAAAACTAACTGACTGTTTTGTTTTTTTTTTGCCAGTGGATGTAGCAGTTTTGCACAGGGGTACCCCCCTTTATGGTCAGCCTGCCTGGTGGGGTGATGGAGACACTGATGACCAGCAGCCAGGGAGACCTGAGGAAAAGAGCTCAGACCGGAATCGAGAAAAAACTGAAACAGGTATTAACAATACTGGGTCGAGATTACAAGAAATATACAACTGTATTTGATCTCAGGATGTAGTTGTAGCAGTAATTAGTGTGGATTGTGTTATTAAAAATGTTTCAGTTTTCAGAACTTGGCAATTAGCAGATTTGCATAGGTTCTGTTTTTACATATATCATTTTTTACTTGTCTTACATTTAGTAGACTTTGTGGTACTAATTGCATTAATCTCTGCATTAATTCTGACAGACACCAAGAAAAGTGCAGAGGTCCCAAAGTACTCCCCACAAAGCACCTCCAATCAGGAGCCTAGCTACTTCGAGATCCCAACCAAGGATACTCCCTCAGCAGGTAAAGTGAGTGGTGAGGCCCCCGCACGAGAACAAGAGGCTGGTTCTTCTGCTGCTGCAGAGCCGATTCATGGCCACGCTTCCTTCACGATTGAGTTTGACCCCGGGGCGTCAGGTAAAGTCACTGTAAAAGATCGAGTGGCAAAGGCAGGCCCGGAGACCAGGCCACGTCCTAAACGACCTGTCGGGGAGGAGCTGAGTCCACTTCAGACAGCCATGGTAGCAGCGGAGGTCAAAGTTGCTGATTGGCTGGCCCAGAATGAGCTGCCGTTGGCTCTCAAAGAGACGGTTGCAGAAGATGATGGGGAAAGTGTGAAGAGTGATATTCCTGTACAGCTGAGGAGTCTTAAAGGTATGTGTATATGCAGCAGCACCTACCTTACGTCACTGTAAGGTGCATATTTTCATGCTTATTTTGTTTAGTTTATTTCTCTTTCTCTACTCTTCGACCCATTACCTCCCTCTGTGCCCCTCCCATGCAGGCAGTAAACATGAGGACGGCACACAGAGTGATTCAGAGAACGCACTTGGAGAGCAGCGCAGGGCTGCGGCACTTGAGGAGCGCTCATGGGGCCTTTGGGGCGGTGCAGGGATGAAGATCAGAGAGGGTCGAGCTAACGTACCTGAGGGGCTCTTCGCAGAGGAGGACAGTCCTGCGCGCCGTCGCAAGTCTTCCACTTCAAAAGTGGCAAGTGGATTCGTGGAGAGGCGGCGTGGCTCAGCACCACACCAGCAGGGCGGACATGACGAGTGTCATCACCATGGAGATGATTATAGTGACAGAGGGACCTATACCATTGAACTGGAGAATGGAGATCATGAAGAAGAAGAGGCTAGGAAAATGATTGACAAGGTGAGGAAGAAGGAAGTTATAATATACCTATTTTCTATATCTAGTTAACTTCTGATCATATCACAAAACAGTTTTCATATGGGAATGTGTACGTTTGTGCACTTGTGTGTGTTTCAGGTGTTTGGTGTGGATGAGCAGGAGGCCGTGTGTGTGTCAAGGTTGGGGGGTGCTGACCAAAGAGAAAGGCTCACCTCCCAGAGGTCTGGAACCGGAGACAGAGGAAAACCTGGACGCATGGAAACAGAGGTGCAGTTCTAAATTCAAGTCATAGAGTTGTCTGCTCTCTAAACTGACAGCCAAAAAACAGCAGTCTGAAAAGGCCCGTCCTCTGTCTTTCACTATAAGTTGAATTAGTGTAAAACAAACAAACTAGTACTACTCTGTTTAAACACTATATTTCTTCTCTCGTATCTTTCACGCTTTCTTTGTCCAGGTGCTGTCTGAGGAATTGGTGGTGGGTGGTCCTCGCTGGGTCTCACAGTGGGCTACTCTGGCTGCCAGTCACATTAGGACAGACCCTGAGGGATCAGGAGGGGAGAGTCACATCATGGTCACAGAGGACAGAGGTACTTAAAGAAAATCTCATCTGAACATGAAACACACAAAGTTTTTGGTTGGTCAGCTCAGTTGCAGTAATTAAAATTAGCCAGTATAATGACTAAACTTTCCAGTGATGCGTTTTACTGATTATGAAGTCAACCTTTCATTTTACTGATAGTGGAACATATTGTGGCTTTAAAGCAACACTATGTAACATTTAAAAGACGAAATAACACAACTTTCTTTTACAAATGAAAAGTTGAATTTGTGAGAAGTAAAACGCATCCTTGCTCATTTCAGTGCTCTCAGGAACTTTGTTACCATGGCGTCACTACTGGGACGACCATTTGCATGAAGTGGCTAATGTTAGCAAACAGATTAATTAACATGTAACCTACTGTCAGTTTGCTGACCTTATGGCCTGTGACCACAGTGGACGCCATACAGCAAAAGTTACATAGTCTCGCTTTCAGCATAGGTTTTACTTTAAAGTACTGTAGCATAGTATACGAGGACCATGCAAACATTTTTCTACACCTGAGGCCATTTTCATTCAAAGCTTATAAATGATAATTTTCTTTTTTCTAACAACATTTGATATCCCCTTTTTATTAGAAAGCCATTTCTTTATCTTTGGTCAGCTGGCTTTTCTTTTCTCAGACTTTCAAGGGTACACCTGTGTTTGTGAACAAATGAACAAATAGTAGAGTACAAAGAATAAAGTAACATCTCATGGTTCATCTGTTAGAAAGAGAATTGTTGCACAGATTGCTGCCAGTTCATCTGTTCTACTAGCCTACCACCCACCACTGATGTGTGATGCATGCATCTGTGGACTCTCTTCACTAATAATAGATTTTCTCTGGCTTTCAGCTGAAGTAAGTGAGTCCAGCCACTCAGCCTCCTTTGCCTCCTCGGGCTACACAGAGCGTAAGAGGAGAACCCTACCCCAGCTGCCTGGTGAGGAGCTCGCCCTGGGAAGGAGGACCCCGGGCTCAGGCCTGCGTACAGATATGGGGGAGAAACAGGACACAGAGTTACAGGAGAAGGAGCACCAGGAGGAGAAGGTGGCCAGGGGGAAGAACCGGCCTGGTCATGGGACAGGAGCTGTGGGCAGTCATGGTGGAAGCCCCAGTCGTTCCTCACCAGCCAAGTCACAAGACAGCGGTGGCGGGAGATCAGGTCAGTCAGGTGTGTTGACTAAGCTCCCCCCTCGTCCACTGACCAGTGGGGAAAAGAGAATGGAGGAGGCACGGAGGAGGAAAAAGGAGGAGGAGAAGGCGAGGGAAAGTAGTGGGAAGCCTTTGTTGCGGCAGGAGAGTTTTACTGTGGAGAAACCCAGCGCCAACGTGCCCATTGAGCTCATACCTCGTATTGATGGGCTCACAGGCAGCAGAACTCAGAGTAGGGAGACCGGCATCGACAGTGTCATGCTACAGAAAGATTCTGAGGCCGTGGCAGCCTTTTTAGAAACCACTGTTTCAGACCAAGGTGACCCACCAAGTCAGTCCATCGAAGGCTCCATGTCACCTGAGTCAGATGTGGACACAACAAGCACAGTAAGCCAGGCTGACGGAGCGAGGAAAGTTGTCCAGAAACGCAGGACCCTTGCAGGACAGCAGAAGGAGAGAACAGTAGTATGCTCATCCAGCAAGGGACCTGCTGGGGGCCGAGAGACCCAGGACAGGAGGGTCAAGACAAAAACATCTGGTCCTCCACAGCCCAGCCGCCCCTGGACTTCTCTGGACCTCACAGATGATGACGTCAACTCCAACTCTCTCCTTTCAGACTCGCAGCCCACCTCGACACAGGGCTCTAGAAGCTCACATACCAGAGCCCAAACAGGTGCCACAACAGTGGGGACAAGCACCAAGTCTAGTCGGGCTAAGATCACCCAGCCCCCTGCCTCCTCTGCAGCTAGTAAAACCACCAGTGTCCCCAAGCCCAGGCCCACCAGGGCATCCTTGCTGAGACGAGCACGGCTGGGAGATTCATCTGACACGGAGCCTGCTGATCTTGACCGGATGTCAGTAGCATCTGAGGCCTCCACTGCTAGTTCCACATCCAGGACAGGGATGGCAAGAAGGGGGATGTCCAGGATAGAGGCTTTGGCACAGCCGAGGAGGCCGAGGGTGGGATCCCCGTCAGCCCAGAGTGACTCAGAGGCCACTGTAACAAGGAGTAGAGGCCTGGGGGCCCGAAGTGTTGCAGGAGATTACAGCATCAGACAAGGACTCAGAGGGTCCAGTGCAACCTCAGTGTCTGGACCCAGAGCCAGGGCTAACAGCGCCTCCAAGCTGCCTGATAAGGGCAAAGGTACCTCTACATATGGACATGTCACACCTGCATGTAAGTATTTTTTTTTATCACAAATTCTGTTCACTCAATCTTCCAACCGATGCTTTCACTACCTAAACATCATGTAATCATCCACAATTACCTGTTTGGACGACTAACTGATCAACATTTATTTCAGCAGGAAACATCAAGTTGCATTTTAAGCACCATCTAAATTCTGCTGCTATTCTTTTCTTAGCTGGCACTCGATGGCGCCGTGTGCCTGTGGACTATGCGTCCACCTCGGAGGACGAGTATGGCTCAAACCGCCACATGTCCAAGCAGAGCCACGCACAGCCGTTTCTGTCTACTCGAGTAGCTCAGCTAGGAGGTTCAGCCCCTGCAACTCCGAATCCTGCAGGCCTGGCTGCCCTGAAGCAGCACTCCAGGGAACAGGATGAGTATATGAGAGACTGGACAGCACACAGCGAGGAAATAGCCAGGTACGTAAGCAAGAGTTTATACTATAGAGATGTAAGATCCTGTATGAAGTGTATGAAAAAATATAACTTAAAAAAACAAAGAAAGATTTCTTACACGTATATCATTAATGATTTGTATTCTTTCATCAGGATTAGCCAAGACCTTGCCAAAGACCTAGCCATGCTTGCCAGAGAAATTCATGATGTGGCAGGAGAGATCGACTCCGTTAGCCCTGCAGCCACTGATCCTGGAGCTCTGGTATACTCAACACATTATGCAAAACCAGAAATTAATGATACAAAGAATCTTGATACAGTCAAATTATTAAGAAGTGCCAGAGAAAAAAAATAGGGTATGTTGAATTAACATTCTTTGATGTGTTTTAATTTTGTTTTCGCTGGAGGAGAGTGTATTTGATGACAGCTTGGACCTAGGTGGTCCCTCCGCAGAGCACAGCAGCGTCCTGGGAACCAACGGGCGGGCAGTGGAGCTCCGACCCCGGGGCTCTAGTGGACAGGGTTCCCGCTCCATCCGCCGACAGACATGGAACAGAGATGACGTGAGTCTGTGCTTCAATATTAAACAATACTCCAACCTTAAAATATACAGGTATTCTACAAACATCGAGTTGTTCTACAGTTTGAATTTCCAATTTTTTTTCTCTATCAATTCGTTATTTCGAGTAAAGAGTGACCCTGTGAACTCAGTATACACAATCTGATATGTGCAGTGTATTTAAAGCTTCTCTGAAACTAAAGAAGTCTGTTGAACAATTTGTTGAACTGTAGCAATGATGAACATGTCAGTCTGCACCACAGAGTGCCACAAGAGGGAGCTCCCTACATGCCAGCAACAGTCACTCCTCAATAGACAAACAGTGCTTCTGCTTGTGTTAGCGTTTCTTGTTTCTCACTAGAAATCCACCATCTGCATTACCCAGTCATTACATGCCACTGTTTAATAAGAGCGACACTGATGTGTTTTTTTATATCATCCATCAGGCGGTACTGGACAGTTTACTCCTCGCATCTGTGACTCAGCTGTCAACCAGGATACGTCAGTCTGTTGAAAAAACAAGCTGCAAAATCAGGTGAGCTTCACGCTACATCTCTGAACAGGGAAGATGTACTGTTATTGTAATCTGGTGTAAATGTAATACATACTATACTGAGAAAAGGGCAAATGCAAAGTAGGATTGCCAAAACAGGAATATACTGTATATTGTTTGAAGATTCCTGTGTTTTATGTTGGAACTAGGTGAACTAGCACAATATGAGTGGCACATCACAAAGGTTTTCACTGACAACCAGCTACCTGTCTCACAGGATGACAACTCAGAGGGCTTTTTTTTTCATTCCTACAATCTTCAGACAATGCCTGAATTAAATCGCTTTAACAGTTGACTGCTACTTCTGTCGAGAGCTATTTTAAACATATTTTTGTGTATTTTACTTTCATCTATTTTTATAATGACCTGGCCTCCAGGATCCTCTTCAAGGATAGAGAACGGAAATGGGAAGAGATCGAGAACAAACTGCAGGCAGAGCACGACTCCTTACTACTGAATAGCTCCAACAAGGTGAAGGACATGTCCACTTCTTATGCTCTGTCTGTCTGTCTGCTAAAGCCTTGTGGAATAGACAAGATAGTTGCATTTTTAACCACAGTAGCAGCGTGGGTCAAAGGATGGCAGTGTTAGTGTGTCATTTGGATGGTTGGTTCAACTTTGTTCGAGACTGAAATATCTCAACTACTTGACAGATAGCAATGTAAAATTTATATGCTTGGTTCCAAGTGTTTTTCTATTGCATCCCTGTGAGATTGTCAGATGTGTTTTTAAATGAAATGTCTTAACAGCTAATCACTTTAATGATCCCTTAACAATTCCTCTAGAATTTGAGAATCTATGCTGATGTTGGCATGTAGCTCAGAGCCCTGCTGTGCTGAGGTACAGCCGCACAGAGCTTCTTTAGCAGGGCTGTCAACTCTTTTAGTCTTGTTTCAGGATGTTTGTGGTGAAAATTTCTATACAGGCTAAATATATTTCATTTGAAAAAAAAAAAAACACTATTCATTTTCAGCCATGCCTGAATAATCTTGTGGCATTAACCATGACTGGCAGTAACTCTAATGAAAGGTCATAGGAAAAACTGTAAATGTGTGACTGTGGATGTGCATGAGTGTGTGTTAATGAATGATTATTGTCTGTATTTTACAACTACTATATATTTGACTATAATGTGCTCAAAGTTTTGGAAGAACACCAAAGGACAGCACAAGGTATTGACTCTTTTAAAACTGAATCTGCATGGCCATAATTTCTACAAGTGTGAAGAAGTGCAACGTGGTTGTTGTGGGGCATTTTAATACAGTCATCACATACTGGAATTTCAGGGAAGTCTAATCAGCTTAATCTTTGCTTTTTGGCATTAGTTTGGCATAAATGAATCCAAAAAGACAAAGACTGAAAGGCAATTTGATATGCCTTTGATATGTAGTTACATATTTGCATAAGAATTTATTTATGTCCTTAATGCATTAGCTTTTCATTGGGCTGGAATAATGCCACACCGTATCAAATCCTTCTCTACAAACCAGACAATATCTGATTGCTTACTGAAGCAATCACAGTGAGTGCTGACAGCGTTATAGCTGTCTAGGGGATCAAATCCAAGACACTTCAGTCTTGTGCATGCCATTTAGATTATCCGGCATATTTCTTTTTTGGAGAGCAGAGCACACCAGATATGGTTGTTTTGATGGAGACACAAGACTTATGTGCTGTTGTTGTGGGTGCAAAAAGTTAGAGTCCACAAAACTCCTGCCTCTCCCAAGGGCAGGGACATAAATTCTGCCTTTAACCCAGTCTGGCCTCATTTGAACCCCTGAAGAGATATGTCTATCCACGGCACAAGTCACAGGGCTCATAAAGCATTACTGAGTGTACACGGCACGTCTCCAAACTTATTCCTGCAGCAACGAAGAACAGAATCGTTTTGATTTATTTGGTATATGAACTTAATCACATCCCAGACTAGCCTTAATTTTTAATTTATGTTCTTTTAACAGGAGATTTCAACCATTATTCAAGACCTGAAGAGAGTGGAACGACAACTGTTAGGTATCTGATGCTGCTCTTTATTATTCAGATCAAAGACACTTTCCCAAAATGAAAAAGTCTTCACCAATCAGGAGGCATTTTTTCATGAAACATACGCATTTTAATATTTTTCATATTTTTTATCTTGTTCCAATCTTACAGTCATTGACATGATGGTGGACCCAGACGGCACCCTGGATGCCCTGTCCAGCCTGGGCCTCACCAGTCCCCTGGCTGACCAGAAGATCAGCCCCGGGACTCAGCAGGGGGTGCAGGTTTCACACCCTGGAGCTGAAGCTTCCTCCTGCACGCTCTCAGCCTCCAGGCCTGGAGGACTGACCTCTGAATCCCATGGATCCTCAGACCGTGCAGAGGTGGCAAAGCGAGACCCAGGGTCTAAACAGAGTTCAGATCCAACAACTGACACACCATGGAAATAATTCAGAAGGAATCTGTTATTTTAGACATATCCTAAAGCCCTAGGAGCAGACCTTATTTTTCAGCAGTTGTTTGCAGATGAGATGAAGGAAGGAGGGTGATGCCTGTTCCATGGGAAAGACTGACTGTCCTAGTTGTCTGTCAAACTGAGTCAGGTTGGGACTGTAAAAGTCCTACACTCTCAAATAGCAGCTCTTGGGATGATATACAATATGAAAACATTACAGTATTACTTGGTGGACTTATGAAGAAGCTATGACATAACATACAGTAACCCATCTGTGTTTTTGTGTTGCAGCTCATTCTTATTATTCTTAAAAGCATTTGACAAAGAACAGATGTGAAAGACGAAAGGACACATTGTTGAAGGTAAACTGCCCAAATTCTTGCCTAGATTCTTTTACTGCGTTTTATGCTTAAATCAGAGCATCTCTGACTTTTGCAAGAAGTAAAACTAAATCCTGCCATTTAATTACAAGCCTTGAAATCTTTGCGTACGAATCATAAGCTTGTCGAGTCAGCCGACTTAAGGCCAATGAAGAAGCCCAAATTAGGAAAGTGCAATGGTGTCAAAAAAGAAATCAGCAGATGTGTGTGTGAAAAGGTTTCTTTTATCCTGCCATATCTTTATTTATTTAAAAATATATATATGGTTGGCCTGTTGCAGTTGCAATCCCCGAGCCTGTCTATGTTATGGTTTTGAAAAGGCCACAGTGCTTCTTTGCTGGGAAAAGAACTGGGTATGTACAGTATGTACCTGTGTAAATGTTTATTATAGTTAAATTAAAAACTCCCATCATGCCTTTTTTTTTCTTGTGGCGATGTCATTTGAAACCATTGTATCAAAGATAGACCCTGTGTGTTAATAGATGCTATGAAATCAAATGTAGCTCCCAGAAAAGGTTTTCCTCTTCCAAATGTATTTTGTCACAAGTGCCCTGGATCAAACAATCATTATAGTTGGAGTTAAGAGATGCAACAGTCTATAGGAGATGGAGAGAGAGAGGGGAATTTTATTTCTTTGCACATTACAAAGCAGATATATGTTAATACTCATCTCTGAGGTACCAGGACATGATGTGCTCCATGACGCTCCTTTATCATGTTGATGTCCTCGACCAAAAACAAAGCAGGGTTTAAAGCCAGCTGTCTGTCAATGAGCAGTTTGTCAAATTCCTTTCTGATCACAAACAAAATGTAGTGTTTGAACCAGCATAGACAGGGGCTACCTCCAAGTCCTGCAGCTGCATTTTATCATTAACGATGCAATGGAGGGAGGGATGGTGTAACGACTGTAGGTTTTCCAGTGTCTTGCCTCATACCAATGTTTACACATGAATGTAACCTGATCAGAACTGTTGAAAAAAAAAAATTAGCCAAAATAACTTTAATAAAGATTAATAACTGCATTTTGTGCTCAGCACCTATTGTACTTTGTCTTTAATTCTGTTTGAGCATTTGGAGATTTTTTGTTTGGATGTTTTGTATGAAGTTTTTTTTTTGTTTGTTTTTCTTTTTTCTTTGTAATGATGTTAGGTTAAATGTTGACCTTGCAATACCTGTGTGTTATTTCCAATAAAATGCATGATAATCATGAGCTACTGGTTTGTTACTTTATATAAGTTACAACGCAGAGCAAGTTCACCGTTTTGAAAAGGAATCTATAATCTATTTATTTGCAGAAAGTAATGCTGTTAGTAGTAGAGTAGTATTTCCACTTTATGCCATTTCATACTTCTACTCCGTTACATTTCAGAGTAAAATATTTTATTTTTCCCCCACAGCTGTAATAACTGGCTGCAGTCAATAATCACGTTTTATATGCAAAACACACCAGTTTATAAAATCTGAAGTATTATTAAAGGTGTCCGGTGGAGTTTTATCGTAAACATAGTTTCTGTTTACATTCAGTTCCTCACTTAAACTCATTTTGTGCGTTTTACAAATGTGTTGAATGCTTTTCAGTCCTCAGCAGCCATCTGCAGCATCTCTTGCACCCATGTTCACGGTTTCTTCTTTACCTGTGTTGACGTATTATTGTTTTTCGTGATATGTTGCCGCCCCAGGTGAATCAGTGCGATGGTGTGAAATCATTGGCTGGGATTTGTGTCATTGCGTCACCCACGTGACTACGTGCGTGTATTGCGCTTGCGGGAAAGCTAAACTAAACTGGGAGTCTCACATGTTAACCATGCTCTCTGTCGCTAATAGTGGTGAAAAACTCCACAGGGAGCTGTTTAAGTTGATAAATTCCCACTGTACGACACCTGCTCAGCACCGAACTTCAGACAGACAACGTTAGCGACCAGCTGGTGAACATAGTGGAGCATTTAACAGCAGAAGAGCCAAATATTATCCTCAGGAGTAGGTGGAAAGCAAAATCTGAGTTAAAAGGTGAGTGAATACGAAACTTCACCACTTGGAGAGACACACGACCCTAAATTAATGTTAGTGTTCCTCCATTTAAAATGTCATAGTAATATGATTCCCAAGAATGCAAAAGATCAGTTATTCTAGGTTAAAGGAATTTTTTTGAATGCAGGAATTACCTGAATTGCTTGTATTTTCACATTTGGGTATTGGTACTGGTATTGTGGTGTACAAGTATTTCAGTTCAATTGATTTGTGACTACATACTGAAAAGAAAAAATATTAAATACAGCATGACAGTATGAGATCAGATAGGAGATCAAACCTGCAAACCTGATTTGTCTCGCTCTAGTAAATGTTTCCACTTCTTCAGCTTCACCCCCCAGAATCTCCTCTGGGCTGCCATCAGCCCATTGCTCTGGCCTCTCTCTCACTCTATGCAGCAGCAAGTACACACGACAAATTAGGTTTTAGAGGCCACACTGCTGGAGCCACTGCACTACTAATTGTATGTCTCCAGATATTCTGCTCCACTTCCTTAATCCTTAAAGCTGTGTCAGGGTTTTTCTCCCTTGCGAACAACATTTAGCGCAGAGCCTTGCTGGTGCACATCAGTGCTTCTGCAGGTGTTCACCTAAGTGGGAACATTTTGGCTGAATTGTTCCCACTCACTTTTATTAAGTTCAGGTTACCTGTAAGCTTTCTTACCCCACTCACAGTTCTTGAATTTATTGCATATGAATAAAATATTCATATCACTACTGCTTTTTTACCTCTGACATGTGAGTCCTGACCTCCTTAAAATACAAACGATGTGTTTTATTTTCTCATATAGACATATTAAAAATGAATATGAACATAAAATATTTGCCAGGTGATGCACGGCATGTGCCTCATGTGCTATTCAGTGTAATTTGAGCTGCCACTGATGATTTAGCACCTATGCGGTCTCAGAGTGAATAAGATGTATGATGCTACGCTGTGTATGTGTGTGTGTGTGTGTGTGTGTGTGTGTGTGTGTGTGTGTGTGTGTGTGTGTGTGTGCAGGATCCTGGGGGCATTTACATATGCTGCATCTCCTCATTGATGGACCATCATTGCTATGGGCGTTTGGAGTGGAGAACAACAGGAAAAGGCTGAAAATGCTCTGTCAGCAAATTGGGTACTCACACTATAGGGTGGAACACATCCAGAATTGTCAGATAGGTACAGTATAGCCAACTCACTGTAAAAAATAATTATCGTAATAATTATTAAAGCAATAATTAAACATTTTGGTTAATACAGTTATTTGCCTTCTTTCCAAGAGTTAGATGAGAAGATTGACACTTGACACATTTACTGTTACGTGTTAAGAGTGTTCAACTATCTTGCTTTCATTAGGGCGGTGTGTGAATCTGTTTCTGGTTTCCTTTTACATAAAGCTTCATCTGCTATGTAATGGATCTATCACCATAGATACTATCCACAATATCTATGGTGGTATTTCACGATCACGGTCTTCTTTTAAAATGCCTACTTACAGTAGCTCTTCTAGTATTGACACAGTGGCCACAGGGGATCTGTGTTTTGAATTAGGTAAGTGTGAAGTCAGTTTTTCCTACACCAGCACCTTTTTGTATCCATAACGAAAATTGTGCAGGCTATAAAAGTCTCCAGTCACCTTGTTTGTGTGCTCTCCTTTCACAGCAGGCATATGGCAGCTTTCTCGACCTGTACAAAAGGTTTCTTGAGGTGAAGCTACTGTAGCTCAGGATAGTGTGCCTCTGCGTATCAGTATTCTGTATGTGAGGTGCAAATGGAAGAAATTAGATTTCATATAGTTGTGTGTGTGAGAGTGTGTACGTGTCTTCATGTCTGATTGTCTCCTCACACTTTTCTCAATCAGATTACTCTCCTTCCCTGTCTGCTTCTCTCAGTCTTGTCCAGTGCGGCAGCTCCTGTTGCACGTCCGCCCTGTCCAGATGCCTACAGAAGCCCATAGCCTGCCCCTCCCATCCCGCCTGGGAGACTGTACTATGTACGCACACACAAAGACACATACACACACCCTCCCCAACAAGTGTGTAGGAGTGTAAGGACGCACTGGTGCTCTGGCCACAAACAGTCAGGGTGCATGCTGCATCTCAGATGGCACAGAGACCAGCAGTGGCTGATTCAGCTACTGAATGATAGATAGAAAAGAAAAGAGGGAAGACACAAGTGACAGCATCTCTGTGTGTGCCTGGCTGTAAGTCTGTGGGTGTGTGTGTGCATCAGTTTGTGTTCTGTGACCCAGCAGACAGCAGCACACGGGTCATCAATGGAACTGTCAGATGTTCCAAGGTCGAGGGGGCAAGACGAGGCTCCCCCAGCGTTCCTGCCCTGTGTGTCCCAGATGAAAAGCAGCAGCTACAGTGCTGTCCAACAGCAGGGCTACTCTGCATCCATCTTCCTCCGACGCAAAGACAAGCTCGAACAGGTGAGCCGACTGTCAACTGTCTCTCAAACATCATGTCGTGATTTATTTAGCTGTACATCTGGTTTTTGGAAAGTGAAGAGGTGAAGTTAAAACTTGGAAAGGGTCAGCCACTCATTAGAATGAGCCGACATAATTATTTTAAAAGTATATCCAGCAGTAACTTAAGTGTATAAAACTATACACAACCTACCAGCCACTTTGTCCAGTATGGCAGACTGTGAGCCCAGGAGAGGCATCAGTTTCATCCACTGGAAACCCATTCATTCTGCATGCCTGTGGTGCATCAGCCTCAGCACAGGAGAATTGCTGCTGGATAAGTGTGTGGCTGAGCTCTGGAGCCTCCAATGAGAATTGATTACCACTTTTTTTTTTTACACTGCTGCCACACACCCAGTACACTCGCACTAACACAAAAAAGATGCAAACCAAGGATCCTGCAATGTTAAGTACCAGAACTGAACAGTTTCTTTTATTATTATTTATTTATTTATTATTTATATTATTTTGTTATTTGTATGCTTTAATTTCTGAATGTCCGTGTGTTTTGGAAACCTGTAAGCCTGTCCATTTTAACAGTGCAGATGTCTTATATGTATGGACATTATTATTTTGGTTACAGATCAATTATTTTCTTGAGCTTCAGAGTAATATTTCTCCTTTAACTGAATCTGGAAATGCTCTTCTTTACCCACTACCAAAGCAAGTCAAAGCAGAAATTAGACACATCTGCCTGAAAACAGGTTCCACCATTTTGAATCGAGGTTTTAAACCGTCTTTAACCATGTTTAAATCAACGTGTAACATCATATTTATGAATGAGCCTGATAAAGCTTTGTACTTAGATTTTTTGAAATGCTATGCCATACAGTTTTCCCATAATTGATTATCAAATTTTTCTAGGTGAGATCTGTTTGACAGGAACTGCCATAACTCTTAAATGCCCTGGCAATTATAACCAAACTGACATATCATGTGTCCATTCCCACAAGATTTAATATCATTTTACTTTTCTATATATATTGTAACTTTCATAAATCTGGCTCATTTTAAAACTTTGCACTGTTCGTCCTTGTACAAAGCCCTAGTTCCCAGGCAGGACTCAGGTGTTCTCCAACAGTCATAGCTCTCATCAGTAAATTAGATACAAATTTGATTTTCCTTTTACGTTTTGTTTTCAGCTAATACAACAATACAGTTAGCTAATACAGTTAGAAGACTATGCAGGAGTGGTGAATGTATGCATTCGCTGAGTTGTGTTTTCTTTTTTCCATCTTTCAAACATACATACCTTCCTCCATCATGTGTTTGAACAGCATATAAACAGCAGAATGTAGGAAACCCATTCCCTCTCATTTCTCCCTCGTTGCCCACTTTTAACTCCTGTTACATTAAAAAAGGAAAGGGGGACAGATTTTCAATAATTTGAACCACTGAAGACTTTCAAGCCTTTTTTCCTTGTTTTTTTCCCCCTATCTAGGAAGTTCTTAGTAATGAAAAACAATCTCTATTATTTGCTGTGGTTTTCTCTTTTAACCATGTGACCTGGTGGTTCTAGAGGCTGAACTAGTAGCTCCAGTGCTTTGCTCACTGATGGAGCTTTCTTAACGAGACAGCCTAACAGGATCGTTTTTTCACTGCTGGATCCCTATCTGCACCCCTTCCACAGTTGCTTTGGCGTGTAGCCCAGCTGTCTCCAATGGCGTTGCACCCAGTCAGCCTTCATTCAGCACATATCACCCTGACAATGACGTTATGGCAGAAAAAAAAAAAAAAAGGCATCCTGTTCTCGAATGGAAACCTGCTGTTGATCTTTTGGTGTGAAGGTGAAACACCTACATCGAGGCGGGGAGGAGAGGACGGCATAATTCAGCAATGGAATGTCGTGCTGAATCATGACAAATGTGTGCCAGTGAGGATAGTGTGCAGGTCAAAAACATCTTCGCTGTCTAAAACTGACCTAAAAGGGTTGAAAAATGAAAGTTTTTGAGATGCTTTTGTTTGCACAGAACAATTGTTTCAACAGCATTTCAGAGTATATTTCAACTGTATCGTCATCGAAATGCATCTGAAACGCGCGCACACACACACACACACACACACACACACACACACACACACACATACACACACACACACACACACACGCACACAGTGCATTCAAGCCTGGTGCAGATCTACTGGTTTATAATGATTTGGTTAATTTGTGTGTAAAGTCTGAATGTGCCTTGCAGTGTAGCTCTTAAAAATGAGGACTGTTTATAATTGGTCTCTTGTGTTGGAGAACTGTGCTGTAGGTTATGAGACAATGATGTCTCCGTCCAAAGAGCCACAGGGGAGTGGGGATGGACTATAACAGCTGCTGTCACCTCTGACCTGCTCGCCTGCAGTCAGCACCGTTTGACAAACATACAGAGCAAAGAGAGATTCTAAAGCTGTTTAACATAAGGGAAAAGGAAATGAACTGGTTGGCATTGCATTAATATTCAGTGTTGCATCATTGCAGTGACTGTGCAGTTGGCAAATTGTTTATGTCAACAGTTTCCCGGCATGACCGTCACTCAACATGAACTGAGGATCTTGTTCATGTTGTTGCTCAGCTTAAAAACTGACCTGTGGTTGTGTCTCAGCTGAAGTTCTGTGCTGATGATCATCAGATCGTCAGAACCCAGTCCTGTTTGTCACTTTGTTCCTCTCCCTGTGTGAAAGTGTGTTTGTGTGACCCCGTATGTGCAGCTTTAGGAACATTCACCTCTCCTGGGAAGTGACTCAAACATTTCTGTCCCCTTTGTCTCTGTGGGTTTTTTTTTCTCTCACAGACAGGGTGACGGGCAGAGGGCACCCGACCCAGACAGACACAGCAGGTTTCACTGCTATGACTTTGATTCACTGCTACCAGTATCCCCCTGGCATCTCACACAGAGCTCCACAAGTTTTATAATTAACCAACACACTATCACTGTGATCTCATACACTTTGGGAATTACCATATCCAGTCATCAGCTGTTTCACTGATAATATTCGTAGTTTGTTTATGATTATTTAGATGAGATAGATTAAGATATTGAATCAGACTGGGATCTTTTCACTGTGAAATTAAAATAGCAACGTTATTAATTACTTTTTTTTTTTAGTTATAACAGTTCTTCCTTAGGGAATTTAATGTACCAAATTTAATGGCAATCCTTCGAATGAAGATAATTCACTTAAATCCACATATATCTGTACCACTAGTGTGGCTAAGAATAACATCTTTATCATCTAACAAACTTTTTTTTTTTTTTTTTTTTGACATAATATAGCAGCCTGCTGCCTGTTGTGTTTGTTCTGCCTAGTGAGTCCTACTATTCACCCATTTTTCTCTCTTCCCCCATTAGGTCCTTATAAAAGCCCCCAGTACAACTCTGGACTCATAAACACAGCCACAACTTGCCTGCAGTCAGCAGCATATGTTGTTTTCTGCTATTAGGCGACACTCTATTCATCTATGAGAGAAGGGTTGGAGGCGAATAAAAGGGTGGAAGTATTGAAGGTATGAAAGTATTTGCATATTTCATTTTAACTCACCAAGGCCCTTTAATGTACTTCTGTGCAATCGGAGGAGGCAAAGCTTTTGATTTGAAGCTGTAAACAGCAGAAGTGAAATATCAATGAGTGCACGAGAATCTGGTGCATTACTGAAACGCACATTTATAACAATGATTTAAACACAGTGGGAGCTAAAGCAGACAGTACTGCTGACTTACAGATATGTCATCAGTTCATCTGTTATTTAGGATTAGATGTTAATACGTATTAACATTGATTATCCCTTAATATTAATGGGAGCTATAGGGCTATTTTAAATTCCTTTGTCTTTTCTTGGCAGAACTGTGTCCATGCGCTGTGTGTGTGTGTGTACATACAGAGAGCAGAACAATTTGAGAGTTTTGCTGGAGCTGTCACACACAGTGGATCACCAATGGCATGTTTCAGCATCCCTCCTCTCTAAGCCAAGACCTACTGCTTTCTTCCAAATGAGTTTTGTTCACAAAGCAGATAAAACAGGAAGATACAGAGGGAGAAGAGGAGGGGGGTGTTGGTGGGGCTCTGAGCTGCAGCTCTGTATTGGCCATTTGAACGAGAGGGGTTGGTCTTTCTCCATCTCTCACCTCCTCTACTGAGAAGCAGAGAGTGAGCAGCACACACACACACAGCTCACACAAACACAGAAAGAACCACGTCAGGACAGGGGATGGACCAGGAGCTGAGGTGCACACACATACCTCCCGGGACAGTGAGGAACCAGCAAGATGAAGATAGTGGCAGACAGTGAAGACATCAGACAGGCTTGCAGGGTAGTGAGGGGTGGCTGAGGAAGGCAGAGACAGATTAGAAGATGTGTGACTGAGCTGCTGTTCCCCACCTGTCAGAGAAGCTTGAAGTGCTGCTCTCATGGCGGGACCAGCCACGCAGGAGCCCGTGAAGGTGATGTTTACAACTACACTTGCTTCACTCTGCATTCATTTCATATGATAATTATCTCACCTTCTGTGTTAGTGGACCTGTAGTGCATGTTTGCTTTAGGCTTTTCTTGCTGGCTTTGTTTCAACTTTGTTTCACTGATTGATTGGGATGAAGCCTTAAATGAATTCAATGAATGTCTTAAGACTGTCCTTCAGTTATTCAGTGAAAACACAGATAATAATCCATTCATTTACTGATTTTTTTCTTCTGTTCACTATCACTAAAATGTAAAAAAAAAAAAAAAAAGGCTATAAAAAAATGACTGTTTCAATATCCACTATTCCAATGAGACACATTCAAACTGCTTACTTTGTCAACTTCAAAAAGATATTCATGTAATTAAAAGACAGGCAAATAAAAAAATTCTCACATTTAAGGAGCAGGAACCGAGTGGTGTTTAGCATTTTCGCCTGAGTTAGACAATTCTATTGATTATCAATGATACTGTTGTCAATTTTGGTTTAATCTTTTGTCTATAAAATGTCAGAAAATTTTCCCAGAGTAAAAGGGGACATCTTCAGATTGCTTGTTTTGTCCAAGCAACAGTACAAAATCATCACATATTCAATTTACTTTTATATAAAATGGAAAATGAACATTTCTAATTTGAAGAGCTCAAACCAGCAAATGTTTGTTAGTTTGGCTTGATCAAAGACTTAGACAATTATGCTGATTATCGAAACTCTTGCCAGGTAATTTTCGAGTAACCTCTTAGTCTATAAAATAGTGAAAAAAATAACTCTGCCAATTTCCCAGAGCCCAAGGGGACGCCTTCAAATCTCTTATTTTGTCCAATCAGCAGTTCAAAGACCAAAGACAAAATTTACAATGAGTTGAGACAGAGAAAAGAAATAATCAGTTAATGTTTGTCAGTTTGGCTTTATCAAGAAAAACTTCCAGACTTATCAACACGGTTGCTGACTAAACGTCTTTCCATGAACTAATCACCTAATTGTCTCAGCTACAAATTAAGTGCTAACTATGTCAGGTTATTTTTATGTGTGCACCAAAATGTGTTATTGTGATTTTGAAGGGAAGGAAATATTGTATCTTGCTGCATCAGTGGCTTGTGTGATGTAGGTCGACTGATCTGTCTCACACTGTCAGTCATGTCGAGGTTTTATTTCCTTGCGGCCATGTACACATCCACAAGTCAAGCATGGTCCTTGACTCTGCTAAATGTAATGAAGAGCTCGCTGGTCTCAGTGGACAGCAGGGGGGTGTAAGGTGCATTCGACTGGCACCAGTCTTTCAGCCTCATTGACTGAGACATCGTAGGGAAGAGTGGAGGACGGAGTCGACAAACATCCTCCAACCCCCCTCTTTTTCTGTGTGGTGCTCAATCAGCTTTTTATTTTGTTTAATGGTAAAAATTTCATGAAAATTGTAGCTGGGAGTCATCTTTCTGAGAGAAACTAGTGCTTACACCACCAAATTCATCAGCGGGGTGCATTTCATTTGATTGATCGAACACAACAAAAGAGAATATGTAATGCGGTGTTGACGGCTCACAAAACCAACAAAGTTAAACAGGCCAGGGAATGAGATGGTGAAAATCTGTCGTCGTAAGCGAAACAGAAGTGCCTAACTGCACTTTTAAAACAGTGAAAATCAAGACTCCTCAGGCTAGATCAGGGCTGCTGCATTATAACCTCTGACCACACTAACTGTCACTCCACCCTTATTACAACAAGTATATACCATATACCACACACACATTCATGCACTCAAAAATAGCCTTTAATATTGCGTGTCATATATGCACCACTGGGTGTATCCATCCTGGCACAGAGGTCATAAAATTTCTTTCAGCTGGGATTTGCTTGAACAACAGAGCAGGCAGTGTAAAGAAAAGCATAAACCAGAGCTTTCCAATATTTCTTATAGTTAGGCTTTAGTGTGTATCAATTTGCCTTCAGCTGGAGAGCGTTCCACTCCACTTGTCCTCTGTTCTGTGGCATAAAGTGGGATTTGTGAATGTGGGGGGATTTTTGGCTCCAGAGCATTGAATTCCTCAGCAGCCTGGTTGTCAAATCAAAGGTTTCCAGTGTCTAAAGAAGACGTGCAGTTGTTGTTGTATTGATCATGAATCCTAACTTCTAATCAATGAAATTGACTGAGGACATTAGCATCTAAAGACCAGTAATTTCCTTTTGTACACCACCCCAAACCAGCTGCCAGTGTCATCACTTTAAGGTGTTAACCTGCAGTTTAACTACACAGGAAGAGTCCAACTCTACAGTGCTGCTGAATACGCACCACTCACAAATGACATCTGTCTTTTATGAGTGTGTGTGTGTGTTTGTGTCCATTTCAATCATCTTCCAGACCCAGCAGAAGTGCATTGCCATCTTTGCCCTTCTCTGCTGCTGTGCTGTGCTGCTGGTGCTGATCTTCTCATCAGTGGACATCTGGGGGGACGATGAGGACGGTATCACAGAGGAGAACTGCAGCAGGAACTGCCGGTAAGATGTTCCACAAGAGTGGTAAAAAAAAAGGGGGTTGTATTCATATATAGTGTAACCTATCTATGAATACATCAACAGGATCCATGAATTTAGTTTCTCTAACTCTGTTCTTGAGTGTTTTATCATTAATGCTACATAGTCGTCATGTCAGAGTTTTTCCAGACCTTCTTAATTGTATTAGTTATTGGCTCCTTGATGACTACACAGCGTTTTGTGCACCATATTTTGTACTCTCTTAAAGAGTACTTCACTGATTCAGCATTGCACTCCTGTGACATTGTCAGACTCAGAACCACAGATGTTGTGTTTTTTTATTCCACATTCTTCTTTGTCAAAATCTGGTACCTACATTACCCATGATGCAGTCTGACAGTTGATGGTTCAGTTGGAGATTCATGTGTTAATGCTTGTAGCGGCTAATATAGCCTGGCATCACTAGTCTCAACTGACATCACTTGAGGCGGTTTATAAGATTTGCTGCCTCTGTAGCCAAAAAAAGTTCTACAACATTTTTCAAATGTGCAGTAGTAATTCCTTAGATCTGTAAACAGACTTTGATGTGCAAAATAGGTGGAACTCTCCTTTAAGGCTCAAATGCACTCACATGAACACGGGTTACTCTACAGCATCGTGCTTGTGGAGAATATTCCAGACGACCTCTCTCTCTCCACGGATGGCAGACCCCACCTCCCTCTCTCTGTCGGCTTTCACATACTTTTGGACCAGGCAAAGCACTCAGTTGAGGTGGTGTCGCCTGTCTGGGACCTAAACTCCTGGGACCTGGAAACAACGCCAAGCACTGCCAAACAGGTACACAGTCATGGCAGACAGTCTGAATATATATCCCCCTACATTCCTGAAGAACATGAACTGACTGCATTTCCCAAGTGTCCTGTGAGAGGAAATGCAATTATTTTCAAGTAAATCTGTATGTCGTCTCTTAATGAGGTTAGCCCTGCTGAGATATAAGCATTGCCCTTTTAAGAGACATCTGGAAACGCTGCTCAAATGCTCAACTACAGTAATACAGAACATCACTCTCCTCCTTAGGGTCAGCTGTTGTTCCAGAGACTGCTCAGCCTGAAATCTCGTGGGGTTAAACTGAAGATTGCCAGCGGTCTGACTAACTCTGCTGAACTGAAGACCTTGGCAGCACACAGTGAGTGGCTGTCATATTTTTATTTTATAAAAGCAGTTTGTTATGCCACTGTAGCAAACCAGAATGAAGACTTAAATCCCCTAACACCATCCACCTAACAACATTTCCTGTGCACAAACCTTATTTTAGAAAAGATGTTCCTGTATTTTGTGACAAGATTGCTAAATCTTTTTGTAGCCTGTTATATTCCAGCAGCACAATACTGTACATATTGCATGCAGCAAGGAAAACAGATGCGGGCTCATTAACGCCATGCAGCCTCATCCAGCAGCTCCACAGCACATATCATACAACCTTCACGTCTGCCAAAGACTGCACAATCAAGGTCAAAAATCATGAATGTGCAAATGTACCTGACTGGTTTTCTGTCAAAGCCTTTGCTTCTCAGGCTGACTGCCCACTTTGCCCGCTTGTCCATGAGACAGTCCAAGGCCGATTGGCAGACTTCCACGATTCTCCCTGTCTTATTCTTTCTACTTTTTCACACTCTCACCAGTCTCTGTTTCTCACGCTGTCTAGATGCAGAGGTTCATTTTGTCAATATGACAGCTCTTACCAGAGGAGGACTCCATTCCTCATTCATGATAGTGGATCGGAAGCACATTTACATCGGGAGCGCTGATATGGACTGGAGGTCGCTGTCCAAGGTAACAACGAGCATCAACAGCATGAGCATGCAGGGTAAAATCAGAGCCGAGGATAGATGAGCCTCTGCAGTCAGCTGTGGTCAGGTCTGCAGTTCATTTCCAACCTCAAGATGGCTACAGTATCTTTTGGTCTCTTGGAAATAAAAGACAGACAGACACACATTTAATTAAATGATAACCTTTGCACTCCACGGGGACCTAAAACATAACACACAGTCTAGATTAGCTCCACTGTACACCTGTACCTTTCTGTGCAGCATCTTCAGCATCTCTTAATGGGCATCAGGGATGATTTAAGATTGCTGTCTGAGGTGGGTCAGGAAGACAAGTAGCATTTCACTTTACATTTAGTATGTAATTCACTATGTATGAGGAACCAGGGAGCATTAGCATACTGTAACTTGAAGTGATTACCTGGCACTTTTCATGCTTCAGTGCTGGCTAGAGGTAGAACTACTGTTGAGTGTAATTAACTAAAGAACCAGAGGGAAGAAGGGAATGGACACATGTATGAATGTGTGTGAACATTTATACATGTAG